>NC_143575.1:67073696-67412170 GCF_048544385.1 Mastigoproctus giganteus
CAGAGCATTAGGGGCTATTCACCAGGACTTTTGCATGTTGAACTGTTGTGAGCAACATGTTAATTCTAATATTTTGGAGTGCACGTATGATTTTCATCATCACTTGTATAGAAGAGCTCCATATGTGTGTAATGGGTCCCAACACTAATTGCAATGGGTGGGGGGACCAGCATATACTCTGTTACAGAGATGGTTATTTTATGGAATGACGAATAATGATAAACTTTTTATATTTTGACTAATACCCATATTTTGGTTTTCCCAGAGTCTGACAGATGATATCATACTTTTGTTTCTTCTTTTATTTCCCTTCGCCACCTATTTTATGATAGTTTTCTATTCTGCTTCTCTCACCTATTTCCTTCCTTCCACTTCACTTTTCATGTTGCACACTGAGTTTTTTTTTTTATGTTTTTTTTTTTTATGTTTTTTTTCTGTCAGATGGTTTTTCAATTACATTTTATTGTTATATAATGATATAATTATGATTACTTTTCTTAAAATTAATAAAGGAGTACACAGTACTACTTTATGTATATATTCTTCAGTGGGAAAAAAACCTATAAATTCTGTCCCCTCACCAGATTGCTGGTTGTTAAACACACAAACTCCTTGGGTGTTCTTGTGATGGTGGACCTGACAGTAAGGCAGTTTTCCCACTGATATTCTTGTATATATTTTATCACTCTTTTAGTACTTTTAATATTTTTTATTTGTAAATTTGTATTTTTATCTTTTAATATTTTTATTCATCTTTAGGTTGTTTTTTTTATCAGTAAAATCTTAATAAAGCTTCTAATGCACAGGGCCTCTTTGTTGATCATATGATATGTTACATATCATGGGCTTGGCACACCCAGCGTCCTTTGTGATTCTTTTCTACTTCTCTCTCTCTCTCTCTCTATCAGAGTAAGTCGGAAATTTTTTTTTTTGGTCAGTGCAGCATAAGTCTCAGGCTTCCTTGCACCATATGGCTAATAATAATAATAATATCTGGTACAAAAATCTGGCCTAATTCACATGAGAACCACTGCCTTCTCCATCTGAGATTAATTAACTACAGCTCCAACTGAAAAGACCATTAAGAATTCTTTCAGTGGTGGGATTCAAACTCATACTTTCCCTAATGAATGACAAATAACAAAAATGTAAAACTCTCATATGACAATAAAAAAAATGTATTGTTTATACTTGATCATGTCTACATTGATCAGAGGAGTTTATAATTATCATTTTGAGAAGAATAATAGGTAAAATTCCAGATCTCGGGTACTATTCCATATTTAGACAAACAGACAGGAACAAAGTAGTGACTGGCAGGTGCCACTCACTGCTTTCTCCGTCCACTATCCTCCTAGGTTGATATGCCTAGGGTGTTCCCCCCACTTGCTGTTGTTTTTAAATCAGGAACTCATTTTCCGATTTTAAAACAGTGGGATGGGGGGATAAACACCTTATCTAAACTAAGCACCCCCCTCTTTGACTACACAAAACAATCAGAAAGAAAATGCCTTCACAATAATCATCCAATCACAGAACTCGACCATACAATCACTCCATTACCACCACGCCCACTCTGCAGAGACAAATGGTACCCAACTAATGGAGTTTTAGCCAAATAATATTATTTTATTGTATATTTTGCACAAACCTCATATTATTGTATATGAAGTTTGTACCAAAAGGATTAAGGTGGGCATAGAATTTGACAATATTTCACGAAACTGGATTTCGGCAATGTTTGAACCATGGCACAAGTGTAGTCATGTATTATGAGGATTACACTTGACTCTCAATTAACCATATTATTCAGTTTGCAGATTGACTGCTAAGGTATACAGCAAAGGAACAATTTATAACAACACTGTCCAAAAATGGGTAAAAAAAATCACCAATTACAAATAGCATCCTGGTACACTTTCTACTAAAGTGGTAGATGAAAGTGGTGAAAACATGTTTCTTTAGCTAGATGGATGGTTGTCGAGATTGTTCAACATATGCAATGGACATAATGCTGCAGAAATGCAATCTATTAAGGGAGAGGAAATTCATTTAGAACACACTTCAGAAAGTGTGTTCTAAATGGATTTCCTATCCCTTACTAGATGATATCAAATTGAAAAGGATGAAGGTGGGCACAGATATTTTGACAATATTTCACCAAACTGGATTTGAGCACTGAGTTGAACCATCACACAAGTGTGTTCATGTAATGAGGATTATACCTGACTCTAAATTATCCATGGGAAGATTATCCAAGTTTACAGATTAACCAGGCTGACAACAGCAGAATCCCTAAGCATAAACTTTTATAAATCAACATTCTGACATTCCCAACATTCCGAAAATTCATACAAAAATAATGGTTGAAAATTAAAAGTTTGGAATTCATTGCTAAAAGTGAACATTTACTTTGGTGCTCAGCTGTAAATCAGAACAAATTTAAAATTTTATAAAAAGTTTATTGGTGTACATAACATCAACATGGCAAACAAGAAATAAAACTGTGTGCCAAATCTATATAAACAAAAGTCAAGCATTACTGCAAAGCTTTCAATCAGTGTGCTTAATACTGAGTTGTTGTTAATTTAATGTGCCTTTACATTTACGGCACTTGTTGGCTGACTGCTTAAGAATGACTGCTCATATGCATAAATGTAGAAAACATGTTAAAATTAAAATTTTTAAAGCTAATTGCATATGTTTATTTTAACAAACTGGTGGTTGAATAGTTCCACCAACAAGGGACAGCTTGAGTATTTCAAGTTTTGTTTGTATCCTGAGAAAGCCAAATTTTTATCTGAAGTCATGGAATGTGATTTTAATGCATCATCAGACTGGCTCATATGATTTAAGCAATGAATAGGTATAACAGATCAACAACTTGGTTATTGCCTAGCATTCTCCCATTCAAGGGGAGAATGCTAGGCAATAACCAAGATGCAGCCAAACTGTACAAAAGTTGGAGTGCTTTCCTTCTAAGCCATTGACCTTTGAACAAGAAAGTCAAATACAGGTTGAGTATCCCTGGTCTGAAATGCTTGGGGCCGGAAGAAATGTTTTGGATTTTGGAATATGCAGCATGGTGGAGTTGAAGTAATAAAATTTAGATTTCATGCAAAAAATTCAATTTTATTTACTTAGAACACCAGAAGCAGTTGAGGGACCAGGAACTGGGTCCTTCAGGGATGAGGAAACATTGTGCTAAGTGGCCTTTTTAAATATTTCTTCCAGAGTCATTTGCCTCATTAACAAAGGTTTTTGTTGTAGAAGTCTCCCTTTTATTTTATAAACTGACATTATTTCTTGTTCTGTTATAAAAGCATGCTACTCTAGTCTTTCGATGAGTTCATCACACTTTTTTTTCACCATGTCGTCTACAGGCATTTGTACTGCAGTGTTAGCAATGTCATCTTCATCATCACTTTTACTATGACCACCTTCATTCAAAACCATTTCAGCTATTTCACCATCAGTCATTGAATGAATAACTGGAGCCTCATTATCAATGTTAGACTTCTTCAATATCCACTTTTTTCAGCTTACTGACAGACTCTGAAGGCACTGTTTTTGCAGAGGTAAGGCGTTTAGACATCATCTTTTTCTCAAAATCATTAGCTTCTTCATCATCATCATGCTGTTCAAGAGTGTTTTTATATTTACACTTCACTGATCTAAGGATACCCTGGTCACATTGCTGAATTAATGAAGTCACGTTTGGGGGGAAGGTACATGGCATAAACATTATTTTTGATGAGATTTCATTGTAGGATGAGCAGAACAGTTGTCAAGAAATAACAAAATCTTGCAGTCATCATGCAATCCGGCTTCCGTGCAGTTAGCACGAGCTGCTGGTACAAAATGTTTGTGAAACCAATCTGAAAGACGTTCCTGGTGATCCATGCCTTTTTGGTAGCATAATAATGGACTGGTAAGAAATTCACTCCTTTAAAACAGCAAGGATGCAAGCTTTGGCCTATCATAGCAAGTTGTACACTTATGTGTGCCTGCTGCATTAGTACAGTTAATCTGTCCTTGCATCCTTAATTCTGTTGGGGCTGTCTCATCAGCTGTAGTTAGTGTCTTCTTGGGGAAAATAGACTTTTTCTTCCATCAGATTTTCATCAATGATGACCTTGTCCAACTCGTCAATGAATTTATCCACTGCCTCGTGATCAGCAGATGCTTTATCACCACAAATCTTTAAAAATTTAATGCCATGTCTTTTCTTTTCTGTAACCAGCCTGTTAAATATTCACAGTTCACTATTTTTCATTAACTTCTGTTCATCACTTTCAGCATAGAACTTGAACAGTTTATCTGTCTTTCTTCAGGCGGTAGATGATGGTCGTTGCAACACCAAACTCTTCTGTAAGACGTCTCACACTTACACCGCTGCCCAGTTTCTTCAACAAATTCACTTTTTGTTCTATAGATAAACTTAAATGCTTCCTCTTCTTATCACTGTTACCTGGGGGTGACAGGTTTTTTTGACATTTTCAACAATATCTTTGAACCACAGAGAACAGAGAATAAACTAAATAAATGGTGAGTAATGGACATAGACACCTTGCGTTGATGATAATTGTCGCTTTACTGACGTCAACAAACCATGTCACAGCTCATTCCCACCAGGGCTCCCAGTTTTCAGAACTTTTGAGTATTTTTCAAAAAGTTTCGGTTTTTGGAGCTTTTCAGTTTTTGGAATGGGGATATTCAACCTGTACTAAATTAAAAATCTTCAAAAAGGGCACCCGATTGTTATATGCTGTCATTTAATTCTACAATAGTTACAATGCTGAAATCAGCAAAGCAAATAATATCCACTCATTTAAAGGAAATGAGATCACATTTACCAATTGATTACTTCACTCAAAAAGTATTTCACAAGAAAAATCATATTAAATCACTTGGCTTTTCAGAAAAAGGCTGTTTCTTCTATTATCATTCAAATGAAGTTCTGTTCAAATCCAAAAATTATTAAGGAGAAAATCAGGCTAGTATTTAGTCACCCTTCCTCTTCACTCTCCAGGTTAATTGATAGTTAACCATATTTCAAAGATCAAAATGTAAACAAGTGATGATTATACACATTCCTGGAAATTCTGAGCTGTTTAGCTACAATATTTTAGGAGTTAGAGACTAACAGGCTTTTGATACAACTCCTGTATATATTGCTGATAGGAACAGTTAATCATCAATTACTGATTTTGATCCCCCCCCCCTTATACCCTCTAAATAGCACAGACCTTTATAAAGGAGACAAAGTAAGCTGTCCCATTACTGTCTACATCTATTATTTAGAGATTTACTGTATTGTCATTGTGGGAATTCATAATACATAATGTATTGAATGAAGCAAAGTAACTGCACTTAAAGTAGAGAACTAACTTTGTGAAAAAGACATACAATCAACTTTTTTTGTTTACCTATTTTATTTATTTTCTTTTATTTTTGTCCATTGTTTCACAGGCAAGACCAAAAACCCCAGTGAGAAAGAGTTGCGAAAAAACATCCAAAATTTCTCCAATCTTGCCAGGAAGTATCTGCAACAGGAATCAATCTCAGGACTTCTTTCATTTCCATACCTTAAATTTGCCATTGTGCTAACTAGAAGTACCTTTTTTAAGATTAGTTAAATTGTAATTTTATATTTTTCTGAGTTATAAAAACTTGTGCACTTGATCTAAACTCCCTTTCCCTACAGAATCATTGTATTAATGTTCACAGAAAGATATACCCAATACAAATCCAGTAACCTAACTCCCTTTTTCCAAAAGATTAAAATTCATGGATTTTACACATCTACGAGGTTTTCATTAATATAATCACTGGTGGTTTCAAGGGATGACTGTAGCATGTTACTATTTTTATAATTATCATAAAATAATAATCAAACATTAATGACATTACTGGTGCAAAACATACCTCGAATGCATTTCCCACAATTTAGCTTCCATACGTAAATCAAAGACACAAACAACGCCATCATCTCCTCCTGACACAATATGATACTCGTTCAACTGTATCTGTGAAACACCAAAGGCATGTGCACTAATACTAATCTCTGCATGAAGTGTTCGTAAATCATATATCCGAATCCTGAAATAAGTGAAAAAAACCATACCTTATTACAAGAAATTATAAAATCAATTTTTTATGAAATTGTTCATATGAACTTTTGTTAAATACTGAATTAGTCAGTATACAGTCAAAGCTCTTTATAGTGACCCTCTGCATGTTATAACTATCATGTTATATGTGGTAGGTCCTGCCCAATTTCCCATAAAACAAATTTATTTACATTCTTTATAATGGCCTTAAAAGAACGAATTCTCTATAACAACACAAAATTTTCCACCACTCCATAATCTTTATTACTTTTTTATTACAAGATTCACATTTCTAAATGAAAGAATATTGAAGCTAATGACAAGTTTGCAGGATGACCATGAGAAATCACTTATTATCAATTTCTCATACTTGTTGTTGTAATGAAATTAACTTTGACTCTAGAAGTTCATTTCATTATATAGTATGTAGAAACTGTTGGTTTATCAATGTGGCTCCTATGAAGCAGGTAGCTTTGCCAATCATAAACAAAATTAAGATTTTACAAGCTGTAGATAATGGCATACATTCTAAGACCAACATCGTTAAACAGTTCTACAATAGTTCAGTATTTTTAAGGGTACACTATTAACCATTCTGAAAGATCAAAAAAAGATTGTAATCTTAGAGAAATTTATTATACCAATAGGATCAGAGTATGAAAGGCAAAGTATCCAGATAATAAAAACACTTGGAATGGCTAATGATGTTGCATGAAAAGAATATTCCTGTAGATGGAAATCTTTTAAAAACTAAGACTGAATCATTAGTGCATCAGATGTATATTGAAGATTTCAAGCTTTCCAGTGGATGGTTCCAGAAATTTAAGACTCATCGTAAGTTGTCTTTCAATTAAAGTGCAGCCATCAACACTGAAGCTAGGAAGGAATGAAAGGAGAATTTTTTAAAAAATGTTTTGTTGACATAGGCCTGGAAAAACATCTCCAATGCTGATGAAACTGGACTTTTTTTTTTTTAAGTTACTACTGGATAAAATGCTTACATTTAAAGATGAGAAATGAAGTGGCGGAGAAAAAAAAAGGTCAAAACAATGGATTACTATTCTCCTAGTGGCAATATGTCTGGCACAAAAAAGCAGCCTCTCTTAATCACTGGGAAAACCTAGAACCCAATGTTTTTAAGGTTTGAAGAGATTGCTGACTGTGTATTGAGCAAACAGAAAAGCTTGGATGTCATCAAAAATGTACAAAGGATGAATCAGAGACTTTGATCACAAGATCAGCTGCAGTCACTATTGAGTACATACCAGCTCATATGACATCCATTCTTTAACCACTTGATCAAGGTGTAATCCATTGCATTAAGGGAAATTATTGAAGAATGCTATAAAACAAAACTGTGCTATTTCAGCATGGGATTAGGTTAACAAAAAAGTGATTTGCCAACTGCTTCAGACATGCTGGATTTATCTCCTTAAATGATGCAACCAATGAAACATTTCATGCTTCTCTGGCTATTAATCACAAAGAACAGTCCAATAATAGTGAAGAAACTTTTGAGGATTTGCATCATCATCTAACTTAGAGGGGAAATGGGTTTAGAAGACTACACCAAAGTGGATGTAGACATTGCATGTAACAGTATATGCCTGAATGAAGGGCAATTCATGGCTGATGCAATGGAACCTAAAATTTGTAGTAATGAAGAAGAAGAAGAACATACTGTGGTTGAGTATGAATTTTCATTGAAGGACATTAGCATAGGATTAGGGCTTGTACATGATATTTTTCAAGTTCAGGCTAACTGCAAAAGTGTATTAACTGCTGTGATGGGCCTTCATAATTCTCTTTTAAAAAATATGCTCTGCCACTGAAATGGCACATTTTGACAGATTATTTTAAAGTCAGAAAACAGTTCCTCAGTCTATGGTTAGACCTTGATATCTATGTACACATATACACAGATACTGTATATATGCACTACTGTATATAATAATTTCTGTACATATGCAATTTATAAATTAATCTTACTAGAGTGTATAATGAATGAAAATTTTACAATCTTCATTTTCTTGTTCTTTTGCTGTTCTATGTATTATATTGAGGTAAACTTCTGTTATTATTTTACAAATACACTAATTAAATATTACATTTAATTAAATTAACAGATATTTATATACAATTAAAAATTATAGCTCTGGGGCTTCTAGCTATGAAGTTTCAATAATAATTATTAAGTAATATTTGTAATAAATTTTTATGTGGTAAATAGCTAAATTAAAAGAAAGAAGATTAACAAGTTAAACCTTGTTAGTCTTCTTGTAAGTCAGCCTTAAAGGTGACTAACAAGTAGTCACCTTTACTATTTTTGTAAAGGTGACTACAGTGGTTTCAGCCACTTTTTAAATTCTATGTGGTGGGACCCGCTGATGAAGTTACCAACAGCAAATTCTAAATGAAAACATTCAGGGAAGTAATCATAGAAGCTATTAGGTTTTTCATACCAGTCAAGAGATACTGTTCAAAGCTTATAAAACGGATTTCAGATGATGACTAGTGGCAGAGAAGAAAAATACACAGGATGCATATAAATTATCAGATAATACAGAAGCCTATAATCGATATAAACATGTCTGCAATCAAGTAACAAAGGACATTAGGCAAGCTAAGGCAGATTACAAGAAGTCTCTGGAAGTCTCAAGAAGAAAGAGGAATGATCACATTGATCTCCTAGATATGAATGGTTTAACTGTTGATGATCCTGCTCAGGTTGCTGACAAACTGAAGAGGTATTTTGCATCTATATTCACACATGAGGAATTTGTTTAGGAATAGGGTGCTAGAAGTGTGTCAAATTTTAAAACAGGGAGCTAAATGATTTTGTGATAACTGAAAGGAAAGTGGAAGAGAAATTATTGAAGCTAAAAGTTAAAACATTTAGCACCCGTGAAGAAGAGCAGAGCATTTAAGAACTGCAATGCACTAAGGTACAAGGAGCTGAATAGACTGATTAAGAACAAAATTAAAGGAGCTAAAGAGAGATGGATCACAGAAAAATGCAGAGAAATAGAAGCTCTGCAAGAAAAACATGATGATTTTCTAAAAAGATTAAAGAGATTTCAAGAATTAATTGAAGGAAACAACCAACTTCAATCTGAAATGACAAAGGTGAGATTATCATGTAAGAATCAGAAAAACTGGACATGTGGACTAAATATACAAAAGACCTCTTCGCCGACAGTGAATGTGAGCTAGGTGAAAACAACGATGCAGTGGTAGGGCCATCCATCCTAAGATCCAAGGTGGAGAGGGTGATTAAATCAGTGAAAAAGGGAAAAGCCTTTTTCAAAGGACCTGATAAAATCACAGTGAAAATAGTCAAATTGCTTGACTACAAAAACACCAACATTCTTGTTGAATTATTTAACAGAATTTATGACACAGGCAACATCCCTCAGGACTGGGTGACATCAATGTTCGTCACTCTTCCCAAATAACTATACATTAGGACTTGTAGAGACTTCAGACTAATCAGCTTGATGAGCCAAGTCCTCAAAATGATCCTAAAAATAATTCAAGATCAGATTTTCAGGAACTGTGAGGAGTCAATAGACAATGTGCAGTTTGGATTTAGAGAAGGACTGGGTAGAAGAGAAGGCCTTGATGAAAAGGACATCAGAATAATCAAACACCTCTACAGGAACCAAATGGCATCTGTTGTAGCTGATAATAGAAAGACAGAAAACATCAACATTGAGTGTTGAGTGAGGCAAGGATGTGTACTCTCCCCCTCCTGTTTAACATTTACTGAGACGTCATCTTCAAGAGAGCACTAGATGGAAGAAATGAAGGAATATCTGTCAATGGTAGAGTGATTAACAACCTTCGTTATGCAGATGACGCTGTACTTTGTACAACTAATATGTTAGACTTACAGATACTCCTCAACATGTGAGAGAAGAAAGTGAAAGAATGGGCCTCAGGATTAATATCAACAAAGCTAAGCTCGTGGTCCTTAATGGGACAATGCCAACACCTCCCCCTCATGTTAAACGGAAGGCTGAGGGAGAGAGAGAGAGAGTTGACAAAATCAAATATCTAGGCTGTTGGATCATGACAAATTATTAGTATTAGTATTATTATTAGCATATGGTGCTAGGAAGCCTGAGGCTTATGCTGCACCAGCAAAAAAAAAAAAATTGAATTACTCCAAGGATGGATTTGCTATTTGTATAGAGTGAGCAGCTGTTTGGAAGAAAAGTAATGCCGAGAGTGAAAGAGAAAACTCAGTTTTTTAGATGCAGAGGAAGTAATATTTGTGATGTGCTTATGCCAAGACAAATTAAGTCAGGGTATCTCATCTATGCATGATCTCGTCTAGAAATCTGAGTGTCATTGAAGGTAAGCACAGGAGCAGAAGAAGTATTTTTGCAAGATATAAGACAGGACTGAGTTTTAGAGGGATAACTTAGTTGAAATCAACTAAGTTATCTTTGTCCCACTAGAGAATTACCTGAAGATCATCATTTAAGTAATTGGTAGTGGACATTCGAGAAGTTCAGGCTGTTTGAGCAGGGCAAGGTTTCTCAAACTGAAAGGTGGAATGCAATGTGCTGTAATCAGCAAAACTATGGATAGGATTTCTAGTAAATGGGAGAAAGTCATTAATATAAGAGGAAAAGAATGTGAGAAATAACTGAAGCTTGGGGAAAACCTGCGTTAGTGAAGAAGTTAGACAGAGAGCCATATACTAACAACTGCAGCAAATGGTCAGAGAGAAAACTGGATACCCAATTACAAAAAAAACAGTTGGCAAACAATAAGATTGAAGCTTATTTAGGAGACCTTTATGTCAAACATATTCAAAAGCCTTTGAAATGTCAAGAGCAACTGCTTGAGTTTCGCCAAACTTTTCCATTGAATTTGTCCATAGATGGGTAACACAGACCAGTATATCACCAGTGGATCAACAATCACAGAATTCATATTGGTGATCAGTGATCATATGGAAGGTTTCTAGATAGTTTAGGAGTTGGCAGTTAATAGATTTCTGTATTGCTATGGAAAGAGTAGAAGTTCAATGGGACTATAACGAAATGGGAGGGATTTGTAACCCTTTTTAGGAACTGGCTGGATATGAGCAAATTTCCAAGCAGAAGGAAAAACACCTTTGGAATAAGAAAGTGAAAAAAGGTGACAAAGAACAGGAGTAAGTTCAGAAGTACAGGTTTTGAGAACAAGATGGAGAAATACCATCAGGACCTGGAGCTTTCTTAGCATCAATATTCGTCAAAATCCTTCTGATATCCTTTTGACGGAAGACCACAGGAGGCATTGAATGGAGCGTGTTGGGAATGGTGGGAGGTGTTTTACCAAGGTCATTAATACATGAGTTGGAAGAAAAATAGGATGCTAGCAGGTCAGTTTTATCCTTGGCTGAAGTGACAACAGAACATCTGGTTTTGAGAGAGGTCAGAATAGAGATGGGAAAAAGTTACGGCCAATAGCTTTGACAAGAGACCAGAATATTCGACTACCATTAGGGCAAGAAGCGAGTTTTCTACTTTTAGCCTGTTCGAAATCTAGTTTGGACTGATTAATAACTGCTTTACAATTGTTTTGAGTTTTGGTGTAGGCAGAAAATGGAGATTTGGATGCAGGCCAATTTCAATATGCAATGTCATATGCATTCTTATCTTGAACAGCAATAGCACATTTATTGGAAAACTAAGGTTTACAAAAAGGATGAGATTTTAAGGTGGAGAGTGGAATAAAGGATTCCATCTCTATAAGAATAATTTCACTAACAGGATCTGAGCAAACATTGACATCCGAAGATTTGAAACAGTAATCTGACCAAGGAAAAGAAATCTGGCAGATCATCCAATTTTGCATTCTTGTAATGCCAAACAACACGAGATTAAGAATGTTGACAAGAGAGAAACTCCGTTGGAGAAGAGACCATCACCAAGTTGTGATCTGAGGTACCTAGAGGGCCACTTACTTAGAAGGGTTGTTCCTGAGAAAAAGATCAAGCATGTTGGCTGTGTGGTTAGGATTGTCTGGTATTCTTGTAGGTAAATGAAGGACCTGTGCAAGGTCATTAGTAATTGCAAAAGCCTCATAATCTTGCCCAACTAAGTCCGTGTGACTAGAAAACGGAAGCCAGCTGCAGTTGTGAACATTAAAATCACCAAGGAAAATTACCTCACCGTTAGGAAAGCTTTACTGGAGAAAGACAAGTTTCAAAGAGAGAAAGTCAAAGTGTTTCAAGTGATTAGTGGAGTTGGGAGAATGATAAAATCAACAGATGAATTTGACAGAATGGGGCAGAGAGATTTTAAGCCAGAGAAGATTGGAAGGAGGCAGTTCCAAATTACTAAGTCTCTGGCAGGGAATATCAATATGGACATATGCACAAATACCACCTTTGAAGTGAAAGTAATCACACAGCGAATAATTCAGACAACTGAGATGAGCAGTGGTTGAATCAACCAATAACTGGGATTCTGTCAGAAAAAGTACATGGGGTTTGTTAGGCTGTAAGTGGAAATAGACATCAATGAGATTGGAACTGAGACTATGTATATTTGTGAATTGAGGTTTCTTTTTATATTTACACAGACATGTTTGTTCCATTAGTTTGACTATTCGTGATATATTTGGTAGTAAGGAAATGTAGACATGCTGTATGAAGAAATGAAGTTTTTGGATATGGCACATACATGGAAAGAATATACCCAGGTCCTTGACATAACATGGCCTTGACAATGATCACAGTATACACACTACTTGGACTCCTTCCAATCACTATCTGGCAGAGTAGAGGCAGTAAGATTATATGCTAGCTGATCATAAAGCCTCGTAAACAGTTACCGATAGATTCGGTCCAGCGAACTATCTAGCAGCCAGCCTTCGAACACCATTTCAGAGCTGTACCCTTGAAATGTAAGGAAGATTGGATCTCGCCATTATGTCCATCATAGCCTTAAAAGACATCAATCATACTGCACGATGGAAGAGATGGGGGTTGCCGGAGCTTTGCTGCTCTGGAGACTAAACATGGGTTTCAGCAGTTAATGAGAGCCATCTAGCATTGTCGGTAGAAATCCATACAGAGGGGTAGAAATCCTCTGTATGGTCACCCCCAGTATATTAGGTGCTATATTTCAGTTGTTTCTGAACAACTCACCTTGTTATTATAAGAAATTAATATATTTTAAGATACAGTCAGTTTTGCTATAATGCGGTACATGTGTTTCTAAAAATATCTGTGTTATGGTATTTCGCACATTAAAAACAATAGAACATATGGTAAAAACAGAAATAGGGGCAGAGCACTCAAAAAAATGTTCAGTCTGATAAGTAAAACACTAAAAAAAAGTTAGAAACCCAATAAAATTGCTAACACAGGTTTAAGCATCTTAAATTACTAATAAATAAATAAATATTATAGTAAATATAGCACTTTTTTTACCTTGACAAGATATGAAGTTTGCTTAATTGATATTTCTGTTCACTGACATTTTCTTTTTTTTTTAATTGTAAAATTTAAAACAGTAAAAAAGGTAAGCAATCAATAACAATGAACACAGGACGCACAAATTGCACAAGTGAGCTTAACGAAGCTTAAAAAATAGGAATGAAGAGAGTATTCTGAAAATTTATGTTTTTTATATGATTGAAGATTTCATGGAAGGGGAAACACATTTCAGCATAATAACGTAAAACCCCACAGAATTCCAGCTATTGATATTATCGCAAATGCAGTAAGATCGAGTTTACTACCTGTTTATAATTAGATTGCACTAACTGAAAAGCCCAATAAACTGGAAACTGCAAATTGTTTTTGTTTTATGGTAGTGACCTCCAGAAATGTGCTCCTCTGCTCACGCTATCATTTCTCGTTTGAAATTTCTGTTCAAACATAAAAATGTGAGCTGCTGAAACATGAGTCAGCCTACAATATTATCTGTTATCTTGTGAAAACAGAGAATGACAACAGTGTGTCTCTGACCAATACAACTACAGTAAATGGGAAATATAGCTCTCACATATTTGAAGTGTCACATTTTTTAAGCTTCATAAACTTGTATGTATTGCTGTGCAGGTTGCTACGTTCAGCTTGGTGCCAGGTTTTGCGTTCACTCGCAGACGAAGCACTTGAGCCAACACAAAAATCGCGTTATACTCACATTGTTCCCTAATATATCAGTTGCACTGCAGCAAATTCGCATTGCAAAAATGCGCTTTATAGCAGAACTGACTGTATTAATAAATTATAAATAAAATTTAATCTATTTAAAATAAATTTTAAAAATATAAAAGTGGTTTTATGAAAACCATTCTTGACAGTTTAGCAAATTTTATAAATACAGAGTGAATATTCAAAAAATAATCCTTATATGCCTCACATACATCCTTTATCAATTGTAAGAGACAATGTGATTTCTTATCGGCAAGGAGGCAAATTTCCCCCCACCAAAGAATAATTTCCTTGAATTGTTTGCGTTGTGGTTCATCTAAGTTTTCCACGAGTTTTCTAAGAAATCACGAAAATTAACCCAAGCATGGTACTAAGTACTATAGGTTCTAATACCTCTCGTGTTTGGGGTTCACATAAAAAAAAAAAAAAAAAAAAAAAAAGATATAAACCATAATTTGTATTCCATTAATTATCTATATAATATTGGTGTAGATACACCATAGACAACTCTTAAGAAACTACGAAGTAGTTGTAGTAGGCATCCTTTTCTCTCTTTCTCATATTGTGCTCTTCCTTCACAACGAGTTGCCATGATATTGCACTATCTCGAATAAGTAACACTTCACTAATAGAGAAGACTATTGTTACTTATTCTCAGTGAGTACCACCATCCAGACAACACCATTTCAAGGCTTTTGGCCTATCATCAGTGGATGGGCAGGTACCCTGGTATTGCAGACATGACGACCCAGTTGTGAAGATAATCACGGTTGCGAAGATAATCATGGCAACTCGTCGTGAAGGAAGAGCACAATATGAGAAACAGAGCAAAGGATGCCTACTACAACTACTTCGTAGTTTCATAAGAATTGTCTATGGTGTATCTACACCGATATTATATAGATAATAAACTCATAACTCTTAAAAGTATTATGCCTTGTGCATTTAGTTATTTTTAAGTATTCCATTAGTAGAAATATGCAAACCCTTCACAAAAAAGAATGCAGCAGACTCTCGATTTACTGGGATCAGATTAACCGGGACACTTCAAGATTCCAAATAATAATAAAAAAAAAAAAAATCAAGTAATAACTAGAACAGGTATAAACAGATATTTTTCAAGTCGTAAAGTGACACGAGCGACAAGAAGTGGTGTTATAAGTTGTCACTGGGAGATTAATGTGCCTATTATCTTGCAACCCCCACTGTCTTCACAGCCGCCGCTCAAAAAAAAAAAGAGACCAAATGTTTAGTTTGTTTTAGTGCATCATGTCGATTGTTGTGTTCCATTGCACTGCAAAAAAGACAAATTTTGTTTCGTTATTTATGTCAGGGATGTTGAAATTTTTTTTATAGTAAATATATTTTTTTTTGTTTAGAAATCACGAAAATGATGGGTAAACGCAAAAGAGTTGTGCATTCAGTTAAACAAAGACTTGAAATTATTCAAAAGTTTGAAAACAGTGCATCCATTAAATTTCTAATGAACCATTAAAATGTTGGTGACAAATCATACGCGACATTGTAAAAAATAAAGGGAAGCTATTAGATTTAAAATCAACATCGCAAAAATAAACGGAAGCTATTAGATTTAAAATCAACATCGCAAAAGATAAAGGGAAGCATCATGTTGGACACGAGTAGTATGTGGTAAGTTTTTTTATCCATCGCCATATTTTTTGCGTAGGTTGCTGAACATTTTTTGATACAGTAAGTCCCCGATTTACATTTACGTAAATTTGTTTTCACTCAATATTTTTTTTATTTTTTATTTTTTTTAGGATTGTAAAATTTAAAACAACAACAACAACAACAAAAAAAACAATCAATAACGACGATCCTGTCACGCACAAATTGCACAAGTGAGATCAGAGTGTAACAAGCAAAATAATAGGAAAGAAGAGAAGATTCTTACAATTATGTATTTATGGTTTTTTTTTTTATATGACTGAAGATTTCAGTGAAGGGGACACTTCACCATAATAACGTAAAAACTAACAGAATTCCAGCTATCGGTATCATTGCAAATGCAATAAGATCGAGTTTACTACCCGAGATTCTGCTAACAGAAAAGCCCAATAAAACGAAAAGTGCAAATTGTTTTTATTGTTTTTTTGTTGACCTCCAGAAATGTGCTTTAGTAAAATGTGAGCCTTAACCCTGTGAAATTCTTTTCAGAAAATTTAATTTTGACCGTTATTATGGTGCCGACTAAGAGAATAAGTGACAGCGGTACTAGTAAATCTACCAAGAAAAGGAAAGCGATTGATTTGGATCAGAAAATTAAACTAGTAAGAATGTATGAAAATGGTCAAACATTAACAAGTATCATGCTGAATTCAGATTTGTCAATAATAATATAGTAGCAATATGTTACTAGTTATTCCTGAGTTAAGTAAAACTCAACGAAGTAAGACGTCCTGGAATGTATCTCTTACGTATGTCGGGGACTTTTTGGATTAACCGGGATTTCTTTTTTACCATCTATCCCGGAAAATCGAGTCTACTGTACTTAGCAGACTGGGATCCGGGTGTGGCCATATTTGGCTGCATTCCAGAATGTAGTGCATGCTCAAAAAATATGTGCACAGTAATTTTAAAACTATGGCACTGCAGGGCAGGCCATACAGCTTAGAGGGAACCCTGTTGCTGAGGGCAGTTCTCCTGTGAATTGTGGCTTTTTTCAATATGCTTTTTTCAATATGTAAATTATTTGCTAAGTTATCCATAGCAGGATGTGATACATACTGAATGGAATGCCTTTGTATGTTTGCAAAGGATGTGAGGAGATTAAGCAAACTTCAGTGTTCAGATGGGCTTATATGAGGACCTAAAGAACAGGGTGGATGCCCTTGAGAATTGCAATGAAGGACCCATCAAGCACTCAGCTGTCCAGATCAGTGCTAGAGTCCACGTTTGCGTATCAGACAACACAGTGACATTCTGGATAGCAGAAATATCTGATGTCAAAGGAAGTCTCTACTATCAGTCACTTTACTGTCAGGGAAATGAGAAATAGTTTAAAAAGGATATGTGGAATAGGACCATGGAGTCTTCGCTAGGGGCAAAAGTTAATATGGAACAGCTATCATCTTTTAAGTGCCCAAAAGTGATACTGTTGTATATGCTGGAACTAATGACATTAAGAATAGGAGATCTGAGGATTACTTAGCAATGCAGAAAAGTTTAAAGTTAGGGTTATATTTGAAAGCATCTACAATTCTGTCCAGACATGATAGGAGAGATTACATGATGAGGGCCTTGTCAATCACTTCAGTCCAGGACATATTGTGCAGGGCTCATGGGGCAGAATTTTTCCCAGCATGGTCTGTGCTTGTTAACAGGAGAGAGAGTTTTTATTACAGCAATGGGATACACTTAAACAGAAATGGTGAAAGGATATTTGCTGATGCCATCAAGGCAGTGTTCGCAGGCAAAAAAATTGCTTATTTGGGGAGGGTGGTGGATACACAGTCAAATAATTTTCACGGCAGTCACAAGTAATAATAAAACTGATTCTTGCACTGCTTCTATTGGGACATGCAGCAGCTTAAACACATATACATACATGCTTGTATACTAATTCTTGGAATATAGTAAATAAATTTTATGAATTTGAAGTACAGTCAGTCCTCGTATAACAAGTGTTTACACTACACGAATTCGATCATACACGATTTATAAATAGGGGAACAATATCTTATATAACACGAACCGAATTCGCTTATGCACGATTCGCCTTTGTGTTTACAAGAAATGGCAGTCGAACGCGGAATCACCCCAACTGAACGCAACACGATAGGAATGAAGAGGAGATTCTGAAAATGTATTTGTTTTTTATATCAGTGAAGGGGAAACACATTTCACCATAATAACGCAAAAAGCAACACAATTCCAGCTATCGGTATAATCGCAAATGCAATTAGATCGAGTTTACTACCAGTTTATAACAGATTCCACTAGCAGAAACGGCTTACTGGGCTAGCCGGGTGGGTATAGTGCCTGTCTGGCAACCCAAAGGTTGCGGGTTCAATTCTCGCCTCAGGCTTGGATCAAAGTACTGCAAAAACCTTGGGAGGTGCATTATGGCCACAGAAGCCTATGCACCAACAACTACAAAAAAAAACCAAAAAAACTAGAAATGTGCTTTAGTAAAATGTGAGGTGTTAATAGTGTATCTCTGCCTTTACGGTGTTGTTTATTCAGTTGCTACACACGCGCAGCTTTGTTTATGTGTATCAAGCGTGCCTCCTCGTTTTGTAATTGTGCTTTATTCCCTAAAAATAAGTAAAGTACTTAAAAGGTGTGAAAAGGAAGTGTCCTGGTGAAGACACTGCAGATTCGGAGAGAAAAACAAAAGCAATATCGATAAACAGAGGCGGACTGGATCAAAAATTCTTACCCGGGAAAATTTATAGTGGCCTCATACTATGGTTTATGGCCAAAATCACACCGGCCCACTGGGGTTTCCCCGGTAAGGCTTATGGATAGTCCGCCTCTGTCGATAGAGAAAAAATATGAAATTGTGAAACGCTTTGAGCGAAATGAAAGACCGTGTGAGATTGCATGTGCTACAGATCTAAATGAGGCAACGCCGAGAATTACAAAGAATGTAGAGAAAATAAAAACAACTTTCATAGCAGGAACAACTCAAAGTGTAATTAAAATCCATTAGATTAAGACACAAAGAATTGGAAGAGATGGAACTGCTGTCATCTGTTTGGATAGAAAATCAAGCAAAAAAGTTTGCTTACGATAGAAGCAAAAGCATTAGCAATATTTTATTACGTAGTAGTCGTAATAAAATACTTACGTATTACTTAAAATACTTAAGTAATTAAAATGCTTACGTATTATGTATTTTATTATGTATAATAATAAATAATCGTAATAAAATACTTACGTATTTTGTTACGATTATTTATTGTGTTTGGTAATGTTTTGGTTACAAATGCGTGTTCAATCTTGGGTGGTCGGCACCTAACCCTATTTTTCCCATAGGGCCTGTTGTTTATATGCACGAGGGTTTCTAGGAACACAACTATCGTGCTATACGAGGACTGACTGTACAGACAAATCAGGTAAAATGAAAAAGGCAATAACATCACAGGTAAGCCAGTTAAGACAAATCTCTACATAAATTGTGCCATATTCCCCTTGTTACATAATTTCAAAACTGCATACACAGTTATAACATCAAATTTTCTGGTAAACTGACCAGCAATGTGTATTCATGTATTCACTATATAAGTCGATTCCTTTTTTTACAGTCGCATTTTGAATAGTGGTAGATTATAATGAAATCTGTGAACCACTGTCTACTTTTTAATTCAATTATTTCTGGTCTTTCTTTTAAAAGTTTAATTCAGACATTTCTTCACAGTCAACTATAAAGCAGTAGGCATATGCAGCTCCATCATGTAGAAGATCACAAAACCAAAACCAGGCACAGGTTGCAATATGACATTGCTTTTACTGATGTTATTTGTTCACAGGGGAGGCAGATTACATAATAGAACCATTCCTTGGCTCAGTTATGTAAATTGGTACTGCAAATTGGTTTCTCTGCTGACGAGGCTAGTGGGAGCCAGACATGTTCAAAGCCGCTAAGTGGATTTTCTTATTTATTGATTTGAAATTATTGTTTTTCTAAAACTTTTGATTTAAATTTAGTAGTATAGCATTATTTTGTGATTTTCTGATTAATCTGGTGTATTTATTCTTTACTCAGCCTTGTAATTGCATAAAAGTATTGGTAAGGGTATCAAACCCATGTGTTACAAGTTGCAGCTCCACTAAACGAAAAGTTTTTAAGCCATATTTAGCCGCTTTATTGACCAATTGTTACATGAAATTATTTTCTATAAGTAGCTTATAGACCTAGTCAGGATCATTAGTTTATTCTGACTTGAGACAGCGAGATTTGGAAGTTAATTAATACTTAAGTGTCCATAGATTTACCATTCGTAACTTGCCGCCATTGTTATCATTAGCATAGGCATATGATGCAAGAAAGCAAGCTTATGCAGCATCAGTCAAAAGAAAAAAAAAAAAAAAAAAAAAACTTCCACTTCACCCCTCCGTTCGTTTGAAATACCTGTCCAGCTGAGCCTTAAATTTATTTAGGGTATCAACTTCCACAACAAGGGATGAAAGTCTGTTCCACCAACCAACTAACCGCTGGCTAAAGGCAAATTTCCGGACATCTATCCTAAATGTGTCTCTCCTCAATTTGAATTTATGCGCTCTCAGGTGATTATTCTGAGTATGAGGCAGAATCCCATCAGCATTGAGCATGTTCAAACCATTCAAGGCTTTATACACGTGTATCAGATCACTTCGCCGGTACCTAGTCACACTGTAATTTCCAAAACATAAGGCTTTCTTTGTAAGAGCGACCCTTTGTTCCATTCACTAACCTTGTTGCCCTTCTCTATACTCATTCCAGCAGCTCTACATCCTTCTTGAAATGAGGCCACAGACCTGATACAGTACTCAAGGTGTGGCCTGTCCATTGCCTTATACAACGGAATAATCAGCTCCTTATCCCTGCTAGAAAAATTTCTATATATCACTGATAAGACACCATGAGCTACTCTTGCAGCCCGTCTGCACTGCTCAGAGAACTTCATATCTGCCTGCACAATTATCCCCAGGTCCTTTTCGTTCTCTACCACTGTCAGTGTAGTACCACACAGTTGATACATTGCTCTGGGTTTGCTGTTTCCCATATGTAGTACTTTACATTTGTCAATGTTAAACTTCATTTGCCACCTCTCAGCCCATCTGCTCAACCTTTCCAGATCCTGTTGCAGCAGCATAGCGTCAGTAGTGTCCTTAAGCTTGATATACCATCATCAATATTATATATAAATACAGAAAACAACAATGGACCCAACACTGAACCCTGAGGAACTCCACTAATAACATTAGTCCACAATGAGCAGTGTCCATTGATTACCACTCTCTGTCTTCTCCCCCTCAATCACCCCTTGCATTCATAGCAGCAATTTGCCTCCAATGCCACACTGCTCCAATTTGTGCAGCAGTCTTCCATTTGCAACAGTATCAAAAGCTTTTCTAGGATACAAATATATGATAT
The DNA here is from genome assembly GCF_048544385.1 of Mastigoproctus giganteus. NCBI lineage: Eukaryota > Metazoa > Arthropoda > Arachnida > Uropygi > Thelyphonidae > Mastigoproctus > Mastigoproctus giganteus. The sequence continues at coordinate 67,095,076 of NC_143575.1, forward strand.
CAAAGTTATTCCCTGCATCCAGTTGCTTTTGACCATCCTAGTATCCAATCAAATTGGTCAGACAAGACTTTCCCTTAACAAAACCATGCTGTGTCCGAGCTATAACTGAAGTCTTGTCTAGATGATCCTGAAGTGCTTCTTTAACCAGTGCCTCCATTAATTTTCCTGGAACAGAAGTTAAACTCACAGGTCTATAATTACTTGTGTCAACCTTTGATCCTCCTCCTTTGTGAATTGGGGTCACATTTGCACATCTCCAGTCTATGGATATCTCCCCTGAGTCCAAGGAAGCTCTCATAATTATGGCTAAGGGTTTGCTTACTTCCTTTGCTGCCTCCTTTAATATAACTGGATAGATCCCATCCACCCCAGGTGCCTTTCTTGTGTTTATCTTCAACAATTTATACTTCACTTTACTCTCAGTTATTACAAGATTATCTAGCTTACTGCCAGAGTTGATTACACACCTCTGGCATTTCCCTCGCTGAATAACTCCTCATGTGTGAATGTCGATGCAAAATATTCATTTAGTTTGTTAGCTACTTGAGCAGGATCATCAAAAGTTGAACCATCGATATCAAGTGGACCATTCTGATTCATCCCCTTCCTTCTAGAGTTTACATAAGTAAAGAACTCTTTGCTGTTTTTCTTTGCATCCTTTGCCAAAGGTTTCTCGTAATCTGCCCTCACCTGCCTAACCTCCTTTGTAACTTGGTTACAGATCAAATTATATCTATCATAGGCTTCTGTGTCACATGTTAATTTATATGTATCCCATGCATTTTTCTTCTCTGCCATATGTCTCATTAGTTCATCTGACATCCATTTGGGCCTAAACCTTGAACAATATTTCTTAGTTGGTATGTAAAGCCTAGAAGCTTTCAAGATCAGTTCTTTGAATGCTTCCCATTTTGAATTTGCTGTTGGTAACATCATCAATTGGTCCCACTGCATAGAATTTAAATACTGTCTCAGACCATCATAGTCGCCTTTACGAAAGCAACAACCCTTCCCTTTCCCCCTGATGGTAGTTACCTCTTTGAGTAAATCCCACTTCAGCACACTGTGATCACTGCCACCTAGTGGTTCCTTTATCTGCAGATTCTTAATGCAGGAAGAATCACTACTGATAATCAAAACAAGAGTATTACTCTCTCTAGTTGCCTCCGTAACATGCTGATGTAGAAAACAATCATCCAATAAATACACAAAAGCCTTGCTAGTGTGTGAGTGACCAACCCACAAATTCCAGTTAATATCTCGGAAATTAAAATCCCCCATTATAAGACACTCTAATTTACTGGCCCACTCTATTTCTCTGCACAATTGCTTATTATACTCATCAGATTCATTAGGCCTATAACACACACACACCTACTCTCATTTTTCCTTTCCCAGTGCTTATGCACACCAGACAGACTCAACATTGCATTGTCCACCCACATCAATTGGATACCCTTCCTTAGATTTTGTGTTTCTTAACTAACAGCATAACCCCTCCTCCCTTCCTGTCCTGTCTATCCTTTCTGTAGACGTTGTACTCCCTAAATTCCAGTTCTGCATTCCTTATATCTGTGTGACTTCAAGTCTCTGATATCAAAACAATATCCGCCTTTGATGCTTTGAGCAATACCTCAAATTCATCAAATTTATTTACCAAACTCCTAGCATTGGTGTACACACAAGTATACATGCACCTGTTCCTATTCTTATCTACCCTAACACAAACCATGTGTTTACTTGTACCGCAATGACACCCAGCAGTCTCTGAAATATCCTGCATCTTGTTTTCCAGGCTTCTGCTCATTCTAATAGAAGCAGTGCAAGAATCACTTTCTCCTCTGCCAGTGGCTACTGTTAATCTATTAGTCCTTGTATCCCCCCCCCAAGCTAGCAGTTTTCCGACCCACCTAACACTGCCTCGATAGCATTAGCAAATATTTTTGCACCCTTTCTATTTAAGTGTATCCCACCCTGTAGAAGCAGTCTCTCCTGTTAACAAGTACAGACCAGGCTGAAAAAAATTCTACCCCTTGAGCCTTGCACAATCTTTCCAGGGCTGAACTGATCGACAAGGCTATCATCATATACTGCCCCCTATTGTGTCTGGGCAGAATTGCAGACACTTTCAAATTGAACCCTAATTCATAGCTTTTTTTCAACAATGACCTGTACTTGTTAAGTAATTCTGTCGGTTTCCTACTCTTAATATCATTAGTGCCAATGTGTACAACTATATCACCTTTTGTGCCCTTAAAAGATGATATCCGCTCTACAACGTCATCAACCTTTGTCCCTGTCAGACATACCCTGGTCCTGTTCCACCTATCCTTTTTACAAAGCATGTTGCCCGTTTCCCTGACAATAGAGTCACCAACAACTACTAGTTCCTGTGGGACCAGCGCATTCTGCATTGGGGTTGCCGCTGTGTTGCGTGATGACCAAGTGCAAGCTCTGGTGTTGATGTGGGCAGCTGAGAGCTTGATGGGCCCCTCAATTTAGATCCTTCGAGGGCATCCACCCTGTCCTTCAAGCTCTCATATAGGCCCATAACAATGCTGAGTTGTCGCCTGATTTCGTTACACTCCTTGCATCGTGCACGCACGCACACGCGCACACACACACACACACACACACACACACACACACACACCCACACACAAAGACATCCCTCATGGCAATATCATGTCCCGTATCTGATTGCTCCACAAACATCATGCAAGCAGTGCATTTTAAAAGGCTGTGATTCAGAGGGCAACTGCCACTCCCCCCCCCCCCCTCAGTTCTCCCCTGAGCCACAGCACTACCATTAGCTTGAGCCTTTTGCTTTGCTGCTCTGGTCTGAGTCGTGATTTCGATTTAATTTCAATAAAATTTCAATTTCAACTGACCTATCTTGACTCTTAATCCTTCTATCTTCTGCTGAAGTCTTCTTTCCCAAGCTGGCGGTTTCTTCTGTTTTCGGTTCTTCTACTGCTGGTCTCTCGTTTCTTTTCCATTAATCCTAGTGGTAGCACAGTATATGGCTGTGTGGACAGCCTCCAGCGTTGAACCATCATTGTTAAGGTAATGTGGCATTATTTGCCAATTGAGGTGGTCTGTTACTCTCCATAGGATTTTATTTGGCCTCTGCCTAGGTATCACGTGGGTTCTTGTGGGGTCCATTCCTTCGAATTGTGTTAGGGCCTTCTTCCACACGTCTTCTATTCTGAATAGCATGACGTCGTCTCTTTCCACTTCAGCTACTCTGGGTTGTATTTCTTCTTACTGTTCCTCCTCTGGTTCCATATTGACCATATTCTTTGTGCTTTGTAGCAGATCGCTGATATCCTACTTGATTTTTCCAAGATGGAAGGAGCTATTAGGTTCTCCATGATGATGGTCCTTCTTTTGTCTGCTAATTGCTGTTCAGTGACCCGAATATCGTTCCTACCACTTGGTATGTAGTCGCGATCTGTACGTTGTCATATCGGTCTCTAGCCTGATTATTTCACAGAATTCTCTGATTTCTATTCTTATGTTTGCTGTGGATGCTGTCTCTCTCTTGAGGTTGCTCTTCACCTTTCTCTTTTGCTCTCGGTGTTACTTTTCTTCCAAACAGCTGCTCACTCTGTATAAATCGCAAATCCGCCCTGCCATGGAATATTGTGCCCACATCTGGGGTGGTGCCCCCAAAATCTCTCTCAGGCTTCTTGATTCCATTCAGAAGAGGGCAGTTAGGTTAATTAATGATTCATCTCTAACAGTCTCTCCACTCGCTTTCTCATAGACGTACTGTTTCTGCTGCATGCCTCTTCTACAGATACTTCCATGGGCACTGTCCTTCTGAATTGGCTTCTTTAATTCCCACTCTCTCTTTCAAAACAGTCCAAACACGTGCCGCCACCAGCCAACATCCATTTACTGTCCAACTTCAAACTCACAGAACCAACTTTTCATCTTCCTCGTTTATTCATTCAACTGCCGTTTTCTGGAACAACCTTCCTTCATACGTATTTCCTGAAAATTCTACAGAAGTTCAAGTCCAATGTCAACAAATACCTTCTTTCGTCTTCTCAACCGCCAACCCAAGCACGGTACTAAGTACTATAGGTTCTAATACCTCTCGTGTTTGGGATTTACATAAAAAAAAAAAAAAAAAACATACATGGGCTGTGTTAGGGTAGTTAAGAATAGGAACAGGTGCAGGTATACTTGCTTGTACACCAATGCTAGGAGTTTGGTAAATAAATTTGATGAATTTGAGGTGTTGCTCAAAGCATCAAAGGTGGATATTGTTGGGATATCAGAGACGTGGTGTCACACAGATATAAGGAATACAGAACTGGAATTTGGGGAGTACACCATCTACAGAAAGGATAGACAGGACGGGAAGGGAGGATGGGTTATGCTGTTAGTTGAGAAACACAAAATCTAAGGAAATGCATCCAATTCATGTGGGTGGACAATGCAATGTTGAGTCTGTCTGTCTGGTGTGCATAAGCACTGGGAAAGGAAAAATGAGAGTAGGTGTGTGTTATGGGCCTAATGAATCTGATGAGTATAATAAGCAATTGAGCAGAGAAACAGAGTGGGCCAGTAAATCAGTGTGTCTTTTAATGGAGGATTTTAATTTCCCAGATATTGACTGGAATTTGTGGGTTGGTCACTCACACACTAGCAAGGCTTTTGTGGATTTATTGTATGATTGTTTTCTACATCAGGATGTTACGGAGGCAATTAGAGGGAGTAACACTCTTGATTTGATTATCAGTAGTGATTCTTCATGCATTAAGAATCTGCAGATAAAGGAACCACTAGGTGGCAGTGATCACAGTGTGCTGAAGTGGGATTTACTCAAAGAGGTAACTACCATTAGGGGTAAAGGGAAGGGTTTTTACTTTCGTACAGGCGACTATCATGGTCTGAGACAGTATTTAAATTCTATACAGTGGGACCAACTGATGATGTTACCAACAGCAAATTCAAAATTGGAAGCATTCAAAGAACTGATCTTGAAAGCTTCTAGGCTTTACATACCAACTAAGAAATATTGTTCAAGGTTTAGGTCTAAATGGATGTCAGATGAACTAATGAGACATGGCAGAGAAGAAAAATGCATGGAATACATATAAATTAACATGTGACACAGAAGCCTATGATAGATATAAATTGATCTGTAACCAAGTTGCAAAGGAGGTTAGGCAGGCGAAGGCAGATTACGAGAAATCTTTGGCAAGGGATGCAAAGAAAAACAGCAAAGAGTTCTTTACTTATGTAAACTCTAGAAGGAAGGGATGAATCAGAATGGTCTACTTGATATCGATAGTTTAACTGTTGACGATCCTGCTCAGGTAGCTAACAAACTAAATGAATATTTTGCATCGACATTCACACATGAGGGTTATTCAGCGAGGGGAATGCCAGAGGTGTATTCAACTCTGGCAGTAAGCTAGATAATCTTGTAATAACTGAGAGTAAAGTGGAGGAGAAATTTTTGAAGATAAATACAAGAAAGGCACTTGCGGTGTATGGAACCTATCCAGTTATATTAAAGGAGGCAGCAAAGGAAGTAAGCAAACCCTTAGCCATAATTATGAGAGTTTCCTTGGACTCAGGGGAGGTACCTACCATAGACTGGAGATGTGCAAATGTGACCCCAATTCACAAAGGAGGAGGATCAAAGGCTGACACAAGTAATTATAGACCTGTGAGTTTAACTTCTGTTCCAGGAAAATTAATGGAGGCACTGGGTAAAGAAGCACTTCAGGATCATCTAGACAAGACTTCAGTTATAGCTCGGACACAGCATGGTTTTGTTAAGGGGAAGTCTTGCGTGACCAATTTGATTGGATGTTGTTTGTTATTTGGTTTTTAGGAGCATTAGCAACTAAGGCCATATTGCTCCTGGAATATGCAGTGGTCATTTCCTGACCTTTCAGCATCCTCCGTATTTGGTAGTGACGGGCTCGAACCCCGGTCTAATCAAGAAGCATGTGCTACGCACTGCTGCTCCTTCCCACCTGGCTAAGGATGCGCCATTTGATTGGATACTATGATGCAGTCACAAAAGAACTGGATGCAGGGAATAACTTTGATATTATATACTTCGATCTTAGAAAGTCTTTTGATACTGTTGCACATGGAAAACTGCTGCACAAATTGGAGCATTGTGGCATTGGAGGCAAATTGCTGCTATGGATGCAAGGGGTGGTTGAGGGGGAGAAGACAGAGAATGGTAATCAATGGACACTGCTAATCTTGGACTAGTGTTTTTAGTGGAGTCCCTCAGGGTTCGGTGTTGGGTCCGTTATTGTTTTATATATTTATAAATGATATTGATGATGGTATATCAAGCTTAATGTCCAAGTTTGCAGACGATCCAAAGGTTGGCAGGGTTGTTAAGGAGACTACTGACGCTATTCTGCGCAACAGGATCTGGAAAGGTTGAGCAGATGGGTTGAGATGTGGCAAATAAAGTTTAACATTGACAAATGTAAAGTACTACATATGGGAAACAGCAACCCCAGAGCAACGTATCAACTCTGTGGTACTACATTGACAGTGGTAGAGAATGAAAAGGACTTGGGGGTAATTGCAGTGCAGACGGGCTGCAAGAGTAGCTCATGGTGTCTTGTCAATGATATACAGGAATTTTTCTAGCAGGGATAAGGAGGTGATTATTGCCTTGTATAAGGCAATGGTCAGGCCACACCTTGAGTACTGTATACAGGTCTGGAGGCCTCATTTCAAGAAGGATGTAGAGCTGCTGGAACGAGTACAGAGAAGGGTAACAAGATTAGTGAATGGAACAAAGGGTTGCTCTTACGAAGAAAGGCTTAAGTTTTGCAAATTACAGTGTATGGAGACTAGGCACCGGCGAGGTGATCTGATAGAGGTGTATAAAGCCTTGAATGGTTTGAGCATACTGAATGCTGATGGAATTCTTTCTCTTGTTCAGAATAATCACCTGAGAGGGCATAAATTCAAATTGAGGAAAGACATATGTAGGCTAGATGTGCGGAAATTTGCCTTTAGCCAGCGGATAGTTGGTTGGTGGAACAGACTTCCAACCCTTGCTGTGGAAGTTGATAGCCTAAATAAATTTAAGGCTCAGCTGGACAGGTATTTCGAACGAAAGGAGGGGTGAAGTGGAAGTTTTTTTTTTTTTTTTTTTTTGGCTGATGCTGCATAAGCTTTCTTTCTTGCATCATATGCTTCTGCTAATGCTAATGCTTTGTAAATAGTGGCTGAATTTTGAAGTGGATCTGCTATAAAAAAACTGGCAATCACAAAAGTTTATCAACTAAACCTTTAAGCATTTAGTTTCAGCAGCACATGTGTGGTTACCATCTGCTCAAGAACATTGTTTTCATTTTAATTTCCATTCAGTTGATCGTCACCACCGTAATAATAATACCTTATTACTATGTCATCAGTGGGCTAATCTGTTGTTCTAAGTGGGCCGAGGGGGTAAAGGCACTACTGTAATTCTAGTAGATAGAGCTTAACCTCCTTCGTTGCCTCCGTTCATTGCTGTTCAGTTTAGCTGTGTCTTGTGTTATTTCATCTCATAAAAGTCCTTTGAAGTTTTTAATAATGCCTGGAAAATGTTGTGTTCCTGGATGTCGTGGAAATTATAAAGGCGGTCCGAAAGTACACGTCATTGGATTTCCGTTGAAGTATACTGTTTTAACTAACAAATGGTTGAAAGTTATAACAAGGAAAGACTTTGTGCCATCTGAACATTCAAAGGTAAGTTTGCTAAAATAAGTTTGTGGTACGTTAATAACAGTTATCTTAAATAGGAGTATTTTAACAAAAATGGAACGATAATATATAAGAACAAGAAATAGATATATTTTTGTCAGAATATAGAAGTAAATTTTGTCAGAATTTCGGCTTTTGTGGTTTCATTTATATATAAAATATTCCTTTCATATATTAGATACACTAAAGAAAAGAGCGTGCATGCTCGTTTAAGAAATCAAAAAATCTCAATATTTGTGTGATACGTAATATTAAGTTTATTTATTGAAACTTTTAGTATAGATAAATACACGAAATGTAATTATATGCAACCTTTGATAAACTATAGGCCTGTGTAGGCCAACTGAGTTATCCTTAGTTGTAAAAGCTAATAACAATCATCTATGGGATGCTAATAATAAGTAAAGTGAAATTCGGAAGAGAGCATAACATTTTATTTATATATTTCATATTGTTACAGGTATGTCAGATTCATTTTGAGCCATCCGAGATAGTTAAAGAGACATCTAAATCTGATGGGGCAAAAAAAAGAAAAAAGAGAATCGCCGTAGATTTCAAGCATCCAAAATTAATTCACAGAGCTGTTCCATCACATTTTCCGAACTGTCCAAGCTATTTGTCATCACAGGCATTTACAAGAGACAGTCCCGAAAAGAAGAAGTGACGATTAGAATAAAAAAATTTCAGAAGGCCCTGAAAAAATAGTATTAAGAGTAAACATGATTATGAAAAAGCTCGAGAATTTGCTATGGTCCCAAAACTAGCAGAGTGCCTGAATGAGACATACAGCACCTGAATGCTGGCAAGTTATTTCAAAAAATAGCTGTATCATGTTTTTATATTTAATATTTCAGCCAGTGCCTTTCATTGCCTATTCAGTCACGATTAGTGAAGATTTGATGTTGAACGATGAAATTCATAATTTAGGAAAGTCAATGGAACTTCCTATGAAGGTGAATAGTTTCAATCATATTACTAACATCTAAGAACAGATACTAGTAACTGCCAACAGCAGTGATGTTAATAATATTTCTTTTGTTTTTAATGCTGCTTATAGTTTACCGAATTCAATTGCGGGAAACATTAACAGCGAGGGAGCAACAGTGTTTGAATTCATAAGCGAACAATTACATTTGTTAGAATGTGAAAATAATGCATACAGATATTCCACCGAAGTGTTAATATTTTTATCTTCGGTGTTTTCGATATCTCCACATGCATACAAATTTCTACAGCATTCTGCATTTTTACTTCTCCCTCATCCAAGTACTATTCATAGGCTCTGCTCTTCTCTAAACCCAAAAATTCCAGATGACCACCAAGAGAATCATTTTCTAATGTATGCTATATAGAAATTGGCTTTTTAAAATTCTTCTGAATGCAAAATTAGTTTAATGATGGATGAAATTCATCTGAAACATTATATCGATTACAAAGGTGGAAACGTACTGGGAAATCCTTTTGATAGTACTGATGCAGCGAGAAGTGAATACAGTAACCCGCCGCTATTCACTGCATCTGTATTTGCGGTTTCGCGTATTCGCGATCGCTGATTTAATATAAAATGAAACCTAAAAAAAGGTGAATTTTGAAGCGCCGTGAACATTTTCTGCCATAAAAAAACATGGGCGTGGCTAAAATTATCTTTCCCGGTCAAAACAGCGCTCAGTCGGTGGGGGGGGGTGACAAAATCGCGAACGTGGATATTTCTCGCTAATCCTTGTTCAGTATGTGTTATGCGCTTGCCATGGAAGGTTTCGTCGTTTACTTTTAATTTATATGCTTATAAATTGAATAAATTTATCAATTTATATGCTTACAAAAGTGATAAATCTACCATTTTGCAGTGCAAAACAGACTTTTTCGAGTGTGTTAACGGAAGAAAGTGATTTTATTGTGGACAAGTTCTTTCTAACCTGTACAAAAATATGGCTATGAATAACAAGGGAAATGTGAAAATATCAAAGAAGGTGATGACATTAGCGAATAAAATTGAGTTATTAGACAAAATTTTTAATGGTGAAAGTGTCTCCTCAGTGGCAAAACATTATAAAATCAATGAGTAAACGGTACGATCAATCAAGAAATCGGAAGAAAAAATCCGCCGTAGTGTCCGTGAAAACGCGCTAATTGCTTTAAAAATTTGCTGTGTAACTCGTGATGTTAAATTTTAAAAAAATGGAAAAAGCTTTAAATCTGTGGATAGAAGACCGAACTCAAAATAAAATTCCGTTAAGTTCACTCATCATTCGTGAAAAGGCAAAACTCCTTTATCAACACTTTAGTGAAACTGGTGATAGCACTGGCGGGATAAGTTTTTTTGCTAGCAAAGGCGCTGGTTTGAAATTTCTAATAAATATTACATTTAATATTAAATTGTTTCTTATTTTCATTTCGATGTCATATGCTTGCATTTCACTATGTACTGTATGTACATAGTCATATTATGAAGGTACATATAATACATACATAGACAAAATTTTAGACTAGTTTTTCTTATATATTTCATACTTTGGAACGGAACCCCTTTATTACTATGGGAGCAATAACTCAGTATTCGCGTTTTCGGTATTCGCGACATTTCTCAGGAACGTAACTCCCGCGAATAGCAGGGGATTACTGTATATGTATTTATGATTCTAAACTTATTGTCAAATTACAAAGATGTCATTTATGTGTTATCTGTGAAAAAAATTACTGCAGAAAAATTACACTGTTTTGAAAAAATTATTGTGGGCTTGAAGAAAATTGGTTATAATGTTGTAGCAGTTGTAAGTGATAATATTTCCATTAACAGAAAAAGTATTTCAGAGAAATAATTTAAAATTTTCTAATTAATACCATTATCAATAATTTGCTCAACAATTATTGTAAAAAAAAAAAAATGATGTATTAAAAGCAACACAAACGTAAACTTCAAACGTTGAAAATGAGCTAAATTTAAAAGAAAAATAATTTCTGTTTATTAGATTTAAAGAATAAATGTATACATTAATTGGATTACAAATGACATGTAAAACATTAAAATGTAATAAAATAGTTAACTATAAATGTATTGTTTTCATTTTTTTTCAGAATGTTATGATTAACAAAAATTATCGCACTTATGTATCAAAACTGATATTTTTTATTTATTCATCTCATTTATTTTTTCATATTGTTCCTTGCAACATATATTATATTTCTGTTATGCACAGAAAATAAAGTACATTTACATTCAACTCTTGCTTTCGCTTTTCTCACTTCTGTGCAGCGATATAGCTTTATGTACTTCTTGTAGCCCACTTATGATGACGTAAAAAATGCAGTGATCAGGCATTATTATTACAGTGGCGACGAGTTGTAAAGATAAATTAACATGATTTTTAAACCATTATGTATTCTATATGTAAATTTTTGACTTGCCTCAAGTTGTAAAATGGAAGGCAAAGTGAAAAGTTAAGTGTTAAAGATAAAATCAAAGTTACAGAAATAGAAAATGGGAAGAAATGTGTTGCATATAAATTTAACTTATCAACTGAAAAGTGAATATGATTTGGAATTAAAAAAAAAAAAGACAGAAAAGAATTGTAGCAAAATTAAATACTTGCACAATCCCAAACATTCTAATGATCACGAGGCTGCTTTAAAAGTATTAATGATCGATTTAAGTCATGTCACAACATATGTTTTAGAAAAGTTACAGGTGAAGCACAAGATATGAACAATACAATCATTTTTCAATGGTGAAATTTGGTATGCCCAAAGTTTACAGAACCTTAAAATTCATGGGGGAAAATTGCAGGTGGTAAGCCATCAAAGGATCACATCATAGTCCTTGTTTGCACTTATTACAATGGCGCATTATACTTTCATGGCCCCCAAATTCCATTTTTTCAAGGAAAAATGGAATTTGGGGGCCTCATCTAAAGAAAAAACTAATAAAGAAAATTTTCCTTTTCATTTTATTGTGACAACAAAACGAACAAATTATATGACACAAGAATGAAATATAAAATTTCATCAAAATTGGTAAAACCATTTTTGAAAAAAAAAAAAAAACAAACCAATTTTCATATTAATCTTCACGTAAATTTCACTGACCTTGGCAGGTAGAAAGTTCAGTTTCCAAAAAAAAAATCACTTTAAAATATTAGTAAAACAATGAGTTTTTGAAACAGTGATAGTAACAGTAATAGAGGCATGTGATGTAAGAAAGCAAGTGTATGGGCTTATGTAGCATCAGCCAAAAAAAAAAAAAAAAAAAAAAACTCCCACAACATTCTCTCTAAAAGTTTGTCCAGTTCCTACTTGAATTTATTTATGCTATCAACTTCCACAATGGCAGATGGAAGTAATTAACCACCCGCTAGCTAAAGCAAAATTTCCACACATCTATTCTACAGATGTCTTTCCTCAATTTGAATTTAAGCCCCCTTAGGTTTGTAATCTGAGCAAGCGGAAGAGTCCCATCAGAATTCAGTGTGCTCAACCCATTCAAGGCCTTATACACCTCAATCAGATCACCTCACAGGTACCTAGTCTCCAGCCGTTGCAATCTGCAGAACTGAAGCCTCTCTTGGTAAGAGGACCCCTTTGTTCCCCTCACCAATCTTATTGCCCTTCTCTGTACAAGCTCAACCAAATCTACATCCTTCCTAAAATGGATTTGACACTGTTGGATATCAGAATTATTTTTTGCATCCAGTTCCTTTGTAACCACATCATAGTATCCAATCAAATTTGTCAGACAAGATTTTCCATTAACAAACCCATGCTGTGTCTGTATTATTGTTGTAATCTTATCTTAGATGATCCCGAAATGCATCTTTAACCAGTGACTCCATTATTTTACCTGGAACAGAAGTTAAACAAAGTGGTAATTACTCGTGTCACCCTTCGATTCCCCTTTCTGAATTGGAGATACATTATTATTATTATTAGCCATATGTTGCAAGTAAGCCTGAGGCTTACAAGACAAAAAAAATTCCGAGTTACCCTGTTACCCTCAGAGAGAGAGAGAGAGAGAGAGAGAGAGAGATTGGTTGGTTGGTTGGTTGGTTTGGATTTTATTGGCGCATTAGCAGCTAAGGCTATAATGCGCCAAGACCAGGTAATTTCTAAAAATTTAACATCTCAGTGACCTAATTAATTAGGCCACCATGTCCAGATCTAAAAACAAAAAACATAAATAAATAACAATAACATATAAATTTTAAATACGATTAAAAACCTTTATTGTTTTCAAAAAGCTAAAAATAGCAGACACGTTGTCATTGTCGGATAAAATCTGACTGAGTGTATAAGGCTCAGTCAGATGATTAAAAGCGGTAAAACGGGTGCTGCTAAAATCTGTACAGTCAATTAAAAGGTGTCTGATAGTTAAAATTGTGCCACAGGACTCACACATAGGAGGGTCATCAGCCCTCAGCAAAAATGAATGAGTTAAATGACTGTGTCCTATGCGGGTCCGGGCAAGAACAACTTCCTCCTTACGATTCCTGCGCAGACTAGACTGCCACGGTTCAATTACAGGCTTTATACAATGTAGTTTATTCCCAGTCTGTCTATTCCACAAGTCCTGCCATTGGGAGTGTATGTTCTGGTATATTATTTGCCTGTAGTCTGTATAGGGGACTGACAGGCAGCGGTTATTATTGGGAAATGCTGATTTAGCTGCGGCGTCAGCCAAATCATTTCCCCTAATCCCAATGTGGCTGGGAATCCAGCAGAAGCGGATATCATATTCATGTCCACGGAGGAAGTGAATCTTCTGCTGAATATTAAACAGAACTGGATGAGGATTATATCTCACAGATATTAAAGCCTGTAACATGCTGAGAGAGTCGGAATATAAAATGAACCGTTTGTATTGGCATTCACTAATGTGATCCAAGGCTAACTCTATAGCGTGCAGCTCTGCAGTAAATATACTGCATTCCGAGGGAATCTGCTCAGATGTATGGCTGTCTGTAAAGACAGCAGCAGATCCCACATATGATTCCGACTTCGAACCATCTGTGTAAACTGGCGCGAAGTCAGAATGTTCAGCTCGGTGTGCTAAATAAAGCTGCAGGTAGACAGACGATGGAGTGTCCGACTTTCCCCAATTTCTAAGGGACAAGTCACATGTTGGAACATGAGCATGCCAGGATGGAAGGGGTTGTTTTGGTGTTTGGGCAACCTTGTCTACCTTAATATTAAGTTCTTTGAGTAGCTCTTGGAGACGAATACCAAAAGGACGATTGGCAGTCTTACGGGTGTTGTACAAATTTTCCCATCGTGGCTCAAAAACGAATGGCCACGTAGGATGGTCTGGCAGGGATTTCAGTTTTAAGGCGTACTTTAGAGACAACTGCTTATGTCGAAGTGATAACGGTGGTTCGTTTGCTTCGACGTATAAGCTCTGGACAGGAGATATTCGAAATGCTCCAATAGCGATACGGAGAGCCTGATGATGGACAGGATCCAGCCATCGAAGTACACTGTCTCTGGCCGAATTGTATACCAGGGACCCGTAATCTAGTCTGGATCGTACAAGTGCACGATAGATGCGTAGTAGGGTGCATCGATCCGCACCCCAAGATGTTGAGGAAAGAGAGCGCAGAATATTCAGCCCTCTTGTGCACTTTGTGCGGGGTTGACGGATGTGATCCAGAAAGGTCAGCTTTTTATCGAATACGAGTCACAAGAATTTTGTGTCCGCTGCTACTGGAATTGCATTTTGTCCGAGCTTTAATTCAGGTTCATGATGAAGATAACGCTTACGACAAAAGTGTACGCAAATGGTCTTCTCCGGCGAGAACCTGAAACCATTAGCAAGAGCCCAGGAGTTGAGGCGATCAATAGCTTTCTGCAGTTGTCTTTCAATAACCCTCATGTTGCATGACTGACAAAATATGCTAAAGTCATCAACATAGAGGGCACTGTTTACCGTTGGAGGAAGTTGTTCTGTGATGGAATTTACTTTGATGGCAAAAAGCGTGACACTTAATACTGATCTTTGTGGTACTCCCTCCTCTTGACTGAAGGAACGAGAGAGTGAGGATCCCACACGAACTTGGAAAGATCGATTGGTTAAAAGTTTTTAATAAAAATGGGGAGTTGGCCCCTAAGGCAAAGGCTATACAGATCTTTTAAGATGCCAAATCTCCAAGTTGTGTCATATGCTTTCTCCATGTCAAAGAACACCGACACCAAGTGTTCGCGTTTTAGGAAAGCATCCCGGATGGATGTTTCCAATCTAATAAGATGGTCCAAAGTGGACCGGTTCCTTCGGAAGCCGCACTGGATGTTGGAGAGAAGGTCATTTGATTCTAAGTACCATATTAAACGAGAGTTAACCATTCTCTCCAGGATTTTGCACAGACAGCTAGTCAGAGCAATAGGACGATAGTTGGTGGTGACTTTTGGATCCTTTCCTGGCTTAGGAAAGGCAAGAACGATTGCCTTTCGCCAGGAGTCCGGAAACTGCCCTTCAGTAAAGATTCTGTTATACAGAAGGAGCAGACAATCCATAGATTTTGGTGAAAGATGTTTAATCATTTCATAATGGATGCCATCTGGTCCAACGGCACTTGCTTTGGAAAGAGCGAGGGCTCTTTTCAGTTCCTGAATAGAGAAATCCCCGTTGTAGGGAAAAATGCTCTTAGATTTAAAGTTAAGTGCCTGTTTTTCGATTTTATATTTCAGGACCAGGAACTCTGGGGAATACGAAGATGTTGCAGAGATGTTAGAGAATGTTTCCCCAAGAGAATTGGCTATTGCAGTTGGATCTGCAATAGCGCATCCATTATAATCTAGGATTGAAGAAGGGTAGGATGTATATTTTCCCTTCATTTTCCGGATTTTATCCCAGACTACCTTAGAGTTGGTAGACTGGTTAATAGATGATGTAAAACGGATCCACGATTCCTTTTGACTCTGACGGCGGATATATTGTGCTTTGGCTCGTGCACGTTTAAAGGCTATAAGGTTGGTCGTGGTAGGATATCGGCGGAATATCCCCCACGCTTTGTTTTGAGCCTTTTTTGCTGCTGTGCATTGTGAATTCCACCAGGGTTTGGGAAATGGTGGAAACCGGGCAGATGGTTTTGGAACAGCATTCGCAGCTGCTTGGACAATATTTTCTGTGATGTACTTAACTGCATCATTGATAGGCTCTTGACTGACTGTGCTAAGATCAAAATTTGCCTGATGTTGGAAGGCAGTCCAGTCAGCCTGATCAATCTTCCACCGTGGTAACCTGAAGGGAAGACATGGGCTCCCACTGTGTAACGAGGTTATCACAGGGAAGTGATCACTTCCGTATGGATTCTCCTCCACTTCCCAAGTGAGTGAAGGGAGTAGAGAAGGGGAGCAGATAGAGAGATCAATGGCAGATAACGTACGGGTAGGCATGTGGAAGAAGGTGTTTGTTCCAGTATTTAGAAGGGAAAGGTCATTGTCATTGAGCATACGCTCTATGACTCGTCCCCTTCCGTTGATGTTAGCACTACCCCACAGGGTGTTATGTCCGTTAAAATCCCCGAGAAGTAAGAAAGGGGGAGGCAGCTGCGTTAGAAGATCATCAAGGTCTGCCTGGGAGATGTCAGTCCCAGGTGGCAAATAAATGGAGCACACAGTTAATAAAAATCCCACTGAAAGACGAATTGCAACAGCCTCTATGCTGGTTGTAATTAGCAAGGGCTGCACTGGGGTCTGGTTACCCACAAGGATAGCCACTCCCTCATGTACAGAGCCATCCGCAATTCTATCCTTTCGAAAAACTGTGATGTTGTGCATGGTGGGATCATCATTTGCCTTTAGATATGTCTCCTGCAAGCAAAAGCAAACTGGCTCGTGCTTTTGCAGGAGGGCCTTGATGTCATCAATATTTCGCCGGAATCCACGACAATTCCATTGTAGGAATTTAGCCATTATTTTGGCTTGGTGGGTCCGTCAGGCGGCTTCCAAGGTGCTGAGGGCTTACTTTTATCAGTCTTGGATTTATCCTTTTTGGGAAAGAATGGACGCTGTCCCGGGTCCATTTCTTCCTCCGCAAAGAGTTCCAAGACTGAATCTTCGGGCACCTCCTTCTGCTCGACATCCATCTTTTCTTGGGTACTAGGGGGGACTTCCCCTTTATTATTCTTTTCTTTCATAATTACCTTTGTTACCTGTGGAGCATTAGGAGGTACCGATATAGGAGTGGCAGCTGATTGGTCCTTCTGTGCAGGTTTTTGAGAACTTAAAAGATAACGCGCGATGGGAGTGAAAGACTCCTTTGGAGGAATGGTCATGTCCGTCTGAGTTCCGATGGAACATCTCCCTGCTACCTTCTGGGCGTAGGAAGGTTTGTTGATATTCAGGTGTTTGACCGATTTCCTTGCCTCCTGGTATGATATATTTAGCTCTGGCTTCAGCCGTTGAATTTCTTTTTCTTCTTTCCACCTCTGGCATGCTCGTGAGTAGGCCGGGTGTTCGCCTTCACAGTTAATACAGGTGGTTTTGCGGCTGAACATGCTGTTGTTTCATGGTCCTTTGCACCGCATTGAGCGCATGCAAGGACTCCACGGCAGGCCATTTGAGAATGTCCATACTTCTGGCATTTAAAACACCGTAAAGGGTTCGGAACGTATGGACGCACTGAACAGTTGATGTATCCAGCTTTAATGCTTTAATCTCATCAGGAGGTTTAGGAGAGTTAAAAGTCAGGATAACGCTCCTGGTTTTAACTATTTTTCCATCCCTTCGCGCAGTAATTCTCTTGACGGCAATAACTCCCTGGGGTTTTAATTCGGAGCAGATTTCCTCCTCGGTTACGTCGAGAAGGTCCCAATCCGAAATGACACCTCTCGATGAATTGAGTGTTCTGTGTGGTGTCACTGTTATAGGGATTCCTCCGATTGATGTTACTCGGAGTAGATGTTCAGACTGCCTGTCATTTTTTGTTTCAATCAAGAGGTCCCCAGAACGGAGCCTCTTAACTGATTTGGGTGAACCTGCTAACCCATCCAACCCTTTTTGTATAAAAAAGGGTGACATTTTACCAATCGGTGTTTCATTCGTGGAGTTCATAATTAAGAACCTTGGGACAGGCCCTGATGGTAGTTCGGTTCGCTGCCTCTTTGTAGCAATAATGCTATCTGCCTCTCCGTCTCTGTTTTCAGATAGGGACCGGGTTGGGGCCCCTGAAGAAATATATTTATCAGGATTCATGAAGTTTTGAAGTGGTTAAGTACCCGGGCTCCCTACCCACCACGGAGCCCAAAGGGACGCCCACTACCCGGCATGCAATAAATGCGCTCGGGAGTGGGACGCCAGGGCTACCCAGACACTATACCCGCACCACCGCCAGCCTGAATCCTGTCCCTCGGACCATGAGGGTAGGGGCGTGGCATTGACACAGTTGACTCTCGCAGGTGAGCCTACTAGCCGATTGATCCTAGCCGGGCCTTCCAGGACCACCCGTCTTGTCGAAGCAGGGACCAAAGTGGTGTATTGAAGCTGGGCCCCTCAACCACCAGGATCCCCCTTTCCGAATTTCTACGGGTCACAGCGCACGGCAAACACGCTGGATTCCATTGATGTAAGCCTGGAACCTGGGCTGTGGGCGTTGGATCCCAGTGATGCTAGTCTGGAAGTCCAGCAGCATCACTGGGAGGTCCCCTCACCACGTACAGGTGCCCACGTTGAGGGGGGGAGAGAGAGAGAGAGAAGTAGAACCAAGAAAGAGAAGAATGATGATATCCAGCTCAGGATCCTGGGTGTGCCAAGCCCATACTCACAATTTTGCACATTGCACATCTTCAGTCCATGGGGACTTCCCCTGAGTTCAAGGATGTTATCATAATTATGGCTAAGGGTTTGATTAGTTCCTTTGCAGCCTCCTTTAATATAACTGGATAGATCCCATCCACACTAGGTGGCTTTCTTATGTTTAACGTCAGCGATTTCTCCCTCACTTTGCTCTCAGTTATTAAAAAATCATTAAGCACCCTGTTACAGTTAGATAAACTTCTGGCATTTTCCTCCCTTAACTCCTCATGTGTGAATGTAGATGCAAAATACCCATTCAGTTTGTTAGCTATCTGAGCAGGATCATCAACAGTCGAACCATCGATATCAAGTGGACCAATCTGATTCGTCCCCTTCCTTTTAGAGTTTATATAAGTAAAGAAGTCCTTGTTGTTTTTCTTAGCATCCTTTGCCAAAGATTTCTCGTAATCTGCCTTCGCTTACCTAATCTCCTTTGTGTCTTGATTACAGACTAGCTTATATCTGGCATAGGCTTCTGTGTCGCCTGATAATTTATATGCATCCCATGCATTTTTCTTCTCATTAGTTCATCTGACATCCATTTAGGCCTAAATCTTGAACAATATTTCTTAATTGGTATAAAAAGCCTAGTAGATTCCATGATTAATTCCTTGAATTCTTCGCACTTAGAATTTGCTGTTGGTAACATCATCAATTGGTCCCACTGTATAGAATTTAAAAACTATCTGCGACCACTGTAGTCACCTTTACGGAAGCAAAAACCCTTCCCTTTACCCCTAATGGAATTATATCTAAGTAAGTATATATAAGTAAATCCCACATCAGTACACCGTGATCACTGCCATCTAGTGGTTCCTTTATCTGCAAATTCTTAATACACCAATAATTTGGTCCTTGAGGTTGTCACAGATATTAGATATGTCAGGCAAGCTGAACTTGCTATCTGGGAGTCTAAAACACTGATGGAACTGATAATCGGGTTACACTCAAGTCAAGTGGACCCAATTTCGGCGAAGTCCAGATGGTCTGTGATAGCCAAATCCTCTGCTTGCACCACCATGATGGTGGGACTGTTAGTAATCCTGGGTATAACCCCCAGGCACAAGCACACTGTGGGTAATCACCCAGGTGTGAACCAACGTAAGCAGGGGTCAAGGTGTGGCGTCCACACCACATGGAGGAAATCCCCCCCCCCAGCCCTCTGTGTTACCAGGCAATACTAGGTGGTAGATGACTCAACAACCAGTGCAATACCACCACTTTGCTTATTGGAGGCTTGAAGTGGTGGAACCCATGTTTAGTCTCCAGAGTAAAGTTCCGTTCAACTCTTCCCCATCTCTTCCACAACTTTTGAGGTTATGATAAACATCACGGCGAGATCCAATCTTCCTTATATTTTGAAGGTACAGCTCTAAAACAGTGTTCGCAGGTGGGCCGCTAGTTAGTACACCATACTGAACCTATTGGTAACTGTTTAGGAGGCTTCTAGTTCAGCTAGTGTATAATCTTGCTGCCCCTACTCTGCCAGATAGTGACTGGAGGGAGACCGAGTAGTGTGTATGTGGGGGTCATTGTCAAGGCCATGTTATGTCAAGGATCTGAGTATATTCTTTCCAAGTGTAACGCCATATAAACAAATTTCATTACTTCATTCAGCATGTTCCCCACACACTTTTTTCTTACTATTCAATATACCATGAACTGTCAAACTAATAGAGTAAGCTAATGTGCAAAAAGATCTAAACCTCCCAAACACTTCCTAGTTCATTTCACAAATATACGTGGTCTCAATTCTAATCTCAATGATGTCCATTTCCATTTACAGTCTGCCAAACCCCATGTACTTTTTCTGACAGAATCTCAGTTATTGGTTGATTCAACTACTGCTCATCTCAGTTGCCCAAATTATTCGCTGTATGATTCCTTTCACCTCAAAGGTGGTGCTTGGGAATATGTCCGTTCTGATATTCCATGTCAGAGACTTGGTAATTTGGAATCTTCTCTTTTCGATCTTCTCTAGCTTAAAACCTCTCTACCAAATTATGTTCAATTCATCTGTTGTCTCTACCGTTCTCCCAACTCCACTAATCACTTGGAGCTCTTTAATTTCCTCTCTTTGCAACTTGACTTTCTCCAGTCCAACTTTCCTAACAGTGAAGTAATTTTCCTTGGTGATTTTAATGTTCACAACTCAAGCTGGCTTCCGTTTTCTAGTCACACCAACCCAGCTGGTTGAGATACTGAGGCTTTTGCAATTACTAATGACCTTGCAAAGATTGTTCATTTACCTACTAGAATATTGGACAATCCTAACCATACAGCCAACATGCTTGATCTTTTTCTCAGAAACAACCCTTTTAAGTATACACTTGAAGTGAGTGGTCCTTTAGGCACCTCAGATCACAACTTGTTGACTGTCTCTTCTCCAATGGAGCCTTTATCTCATGGCTATTCCCAACCTTGTGTTGTTTGGCATTACAAGAATGCAAAATGGGACGACCTGCGAGATTTCTTTTCTTCTTTTCCTTGGTTGGACTACTGTTTCAAAACTTCTATTGTCAACATTTGCTCAGATCTTGTCAGTGAAATTATTCTTGTAGGAATGGAATCCTTTATTACACACTGCACTTTAAACTCTTGTCCTTTATCTTAACCTTGGTTTTCCAATAAATGTGCTAAGGCTGTTCAGGAGAAGAATGCTGCATATTGTAATTGGCTTTTTTCCAATTCTTCAGTTTCATTTTCTGCCTACACCAAACCTCACAACAATTGTAAAGCAGTTATTAATCAGTCTAAACTAGATTTTGAACAGGCTAACAGTACAAAACTTGTTTCTTGCCCTAATGGTAGCTGAGTATTCTGGTCTCTAGCCAAAGCTATTGGCCACAACTTTTGCCCATCTCTGCTCCCATCTCTCTCAAAACACGATGGTTCTGTTCTCACTTCGGCCAAGGACAAAGCTGACCTGCTAGCATCCCATTTTTCTTCTAATTCATGTATTAATGATCTTGGTAAAACACCTCCCACCATTCTCAACATGCTCAATTCAATGCCTCCTGTGGTCTTCTGTCAGATTTCAGAAGGATTTTTTTTTTTGACGAATCTTGATGCTAAGAAAGCTTCAGGTCCTGATGGTATTTCTTCACATGTTTGCAAAATGTGTGCTCCTGAACTTACTCCTGTTCTTTGATGCCTTTTTTCACTTTCTTATTCCAAAGGTGTTTTCCCTTCTGCTTGGAAATTTGCTCATATCCAGCCAATTCCTAAAAAGGGTGACAAATCCCTTCCATCTAATTATCGTCCCATTGGAATTATTTCTACTCCTTCTAAAGTAATGGAGAAATCAATTAACCGCCAACTCTTAAACTACCTAGAAACCTTCCACCTGTTCAATGATCACCAATATGGATTCTGTCAGTGTCGATCCACTGGTGATATCTGGATTATGTTACCCATTTATGGACAAATTCAGTGAAACACAAGCAGTTGCTCTTGACATCTCAAAGGCTTTCGATCGTGTTTGGCATAAAGGTCTTCTAAACAAGCTTCCATCTTATGGTTTGCCAACTGTTTTTTGTAATTGGTTATCCAGTTTTCTCTCTAATTGCTCACTGAGGGCGATGATAGATAGCTCTCTGTCTTCTATCTTCTCCACTAATGCTGGTGTCCCCCAAGGTTCAGTTCTTTCCCCCATTCTTTTCCTGTTGTATATTAATGACCTTCTTCCATTGACTGGAAATCCTATCCATAGTTTTGCAATGATAACACATTGCATTCCACTTGGCACCTCCATAGCTGGGTGGGCAGGAGCAGCAGTGCGTAGCACATGCTTCTTGATTAGACCGGGGTTCGAGTCCGTGCCCACCAAATACGGAGGATGCAGAAAGGTCAGGGAATGACCACCGCATATCCCCGGAGCAATATGGCCTTAGTTGCTAATGCTCCTTAAAACCAAATAACAAACAAACAAACAAACAAACAGCATTCCACTTTCCATTTTGAGAAACATTGCCCTTCTCAATCAGATTCAACTTGCGAATATCTGTTACCAATTCCTTAAATGCCGATCTCCAGGTAATTCTCCAGTGGGGCAAAGACAATGTAGTTGATTTCAATCCTTCTAAAACTCAGTCTTGTCTTATATCACGCAAAAAGGATTCTTCTGCCCCTATGCTTATCTTTGGTGACACTCTGATTTCTAGGTAAGTTGATATATCTCTTTTGGGATTACCCTGACTTCTAATCTCTCTTTCCACAAGCACATTACAAATATTGCTCTCTCAGCATCTAAAAAACTTGGTTTTTCTCTTTCGCTCTCGGCGTTACTTTTCTTCCAAACAGCTGCTCACTCTGTATAAATCGCAAATCCGCCCTGCCATGGAATATTGTTCCGACATCTGGGGTTGGTGCCCCCAAAACCTCTCTCAGGCTTCTTGACTCCATTCAGAAAACGGCAGTTAGGTTAATTAATGACTCATCTCTAACTGAGTCTCTCCACTTGCTGTCGCATAGACGTACTGTTTCTGCTGCATGCCTTTTCTACAGATACTTCCATGAGCTGTTCTTTTGAATTGGCTTCTATAATTCCCACTCTCTCTCTTTCAAAACAGTCCTGTCGATCTTCAAAATCACAGAACCAACTTTTCATCTTCCTTGTTTATTCATTCAACTGCCGTTTTCTGGACCAATCTTCCTTCATACGTCTTTCCTGAAAATTACAGTCTACAGAAGTTCACGTCTAATGTCAACAAATATCTTCTCTCATCTTCTCAACCATCAACTCAAGCATGGTACTATAGGTTCTAATACCTGTTGTGTTTGGGGTTTTCATAAAAAAAAAAAAAAAAAAATTATCACTACTGATAACCAGATCATGAGTATTACCTTCTCTGGTTGCCTCTTGAACATGCTGCTGCAAAAAACAATCATCCAATAAATCCACAAAAGTCTTGCTAGCCTGAAGTGACCAAGCCACAAGTTCCCATCGATATCTTGGAAGTTAAAATCCCCATTATAAGACATTCTGATTTACTAGCCCATTCTATTTCTCTGTTCAATTGTTCATTGTACTCATCAGAGTCATTAGGCCTCTAACACACTCCTACTCTCAACTTGGTCTTTCTAGTGCTTATGTCACACCAAACTGACTCAACATTGCACTGTCCATCTATGTCAACTGGATGCACTTCCTTAGATTTTATGTTTTTCTTAATTAACAGCATCACGCCCTCCTCCCTTCCGATCCTGTCTATTCTTTAGGTACACATTGCACTCTCAAAATTCCAATTCTACATTTGTAATATCTGTGTGACACCATGTCTCTGATATCCCAACAATATCTACCTTTGATGTCTTGACCAGCACTTCAAATTCATCAAATTTATTTACTATACTTCTAGCATTGGTGTACATGCAAGTATACATGCACTTATTCTTATTCTTATTTAACCTAACACAGCCCATGTATTTATTTATTTCATGATGAGTGCCATCAGTCCCCGAAACCCTCAGCACCCCTCACTCCAGGCTGCTGCTCATTTTAATAGTACTGCACGAAACACCTTCACCTCTGCCTGAGGCTACGTTTAACCTTTTAGTCTGTGAATCCCTCCTAACGCTGCCTTGATAGCATCAGCAAACACTCTTGCACCCATTCTATTTAAGTGTATCCCATCTCTGTAGAAGCAGAGATCACGCTGAAAAAAATTCTATCCCATCAGCCTTGCACAGTCCCTCCAGTGCCGAATTGATTGACAAGATTCTCATCATATACTCTCCTATCATGTCTGGGCAGAATTGCAGACACTTTCAAATTTAACCCTAACTCAACATTTTTTCAACATTGACCTGTACTTGTTATGTAAATCTGCAGATTTCCTACTCTTGATGCTCTACATCATCATCATCAACTTTTGCCCCTGATTTTAGGGCCCCCCTCTGATCGGGGCCCTAGGCAGATGTCTTTTTTGCCTAACGTGCCACTGCACACAAATGAAAGAAATGTTTGTTATAGGAAAATCTAAAAATCTCCAATGATTAAAAAAAAAGACATTAAAACAAAAAATAAATCAATTTAATTGATAGACACCTGTATGGTACTCTATGCCTTAAGTGAAAACACTGACTTGAAAACTAAATATAGGTCTAGAGGCAGCTGTCCAGTCATGACCTGCACTGTGTCGTTTGAAACAGTTCCACTGGTCGCATTTAGCTTCAATAACATTGCACGCTCTATTGCAAACAACTTCCCGACATTCCCCTTTCACAACCCACAGGTTAACCCTACATGTACACCATAACTAACAATTGTCAAGAAGATGCAGTCATAGAACAAATTCGGTGTCCTTCCTTTTATTTTATTAACTTGGAGTGACATAGGCACTAGGAAAACAAAATTGAGAAAAGGAGTATGCTATAGGCCAAATGACTGTGATTACTATAATGAAAAACTATACAGCCAAATGGAATGGGCCAGTAAAGAAGAATGTGTTGTCCTAGGTGATTTTAACTTTCCATGTATTGATTAGAATTATGGGCTGGCTCTCACACTGTAGCTGAGACTTTTTAGATGTGCTGGATGACTCTTTTCTGCACCAGAAAGCTAGAGAGAGGAAACAAAAGAAACAATTCTCTTTATCTGATTATCAGCAATGGCTCTCCATGCATGAAGAATCAGATAAAGGAAGGAACCAATAGGTGGCAGTGATCATAATATATTGATGTGATATTTAGGGAAAGATATAACTATTGTCAATGGTAAAAAGAAAGGAGTTTTCTTTCATAAAGATGACTATAATACTCTTCGGCAATTCTTAAATTCTTTTCAGTGGGACCAACTGATGATATTACCAATTGGAATTTCTAAATGGGAAGAATTCAGGGAAGTAATAATAGGAGCTACTAAGTTTTTCATACCAACTAACAGATGCTGTTTAAGGTATAAACCTAAACTTAAATGAATGCCAAATGAACTGATGAGATTAGTGGCAGAGAATAAAATGTATCGGATAATTATAAATCATCAGGTGATACCACAAAAACTTACAAACTATGCTGCAATCAAGTTACTTTATGG
Source organism: Mastigoproctus giganteus (assembly GCF_048544385.1). Lineage (NCBI taxonomy): Eukaryota > Metazoa > Arthropoda > Arachnida > Uropygi > Thelyphonidae > Mastigoproctus > Mastigoproctus giganteus. The sequence continues at coordinate 67,120,640 of NC_143575.1, forward strand.
AGTTAAACAGGAAGTCTGGCTACAAATGCAAATAAAAGTGGCAAAGAAAATCAAAAGGATGAAGTGAGTAATTAGAGACTTTTTAGCATTAGCAGAGGCATATGATGCAAGAAAGCAAGCTTATGCAGCATCAGCCAAAAAAAAAAAAAAAAAACGCTCCCATTTCACCCCTCTGTTCATTCCAAATACCTATCCAGCTCAGCCTTAAATTTATTTAGGCTATCAACTTCCACAACAAAGGATGGAAGTCTGTTCCACCAACCAACTACCCACTGGCTAAAGGCAAACTTCTGCACATCTATCCTACATCTGTCTTTCCTCAATTTGAATTTATGCCCTCTCAGGTGATTATTCTGAGCAAGAGAAACAATCCCATCAGCATTGAGCATGCTCAAACCATTTAAGGCTTTATACACCTCAATCAGATCACCTCGCAGGTGCCTAGTTTCCAGACTAATATCCAAAACTTAAGCCTTTCTTCATAAGAGCAACCCTTCGTAAGAGTATCCATTGGTGACCATTCTCTGTTGTCTCCCACTCAACCATCCCTTTATCCATTGTAGCAACTTACCCTTAATGCCATACCTCTCCAATTTGTATAGCAGTCTTCTATATGCAACAGTATCAAAAGCTTTCCTGAAATCCAAGTATATGATATCAAAATTATATTTGACATTCAGTTCCTTTGTGACCACATCATAGTATCCAATCAAATTGGTCAGACAAGACCTTCCTTTAACAAACCCATGCTATGTCTTAACTATTACTGCAGTCTTGTCTAAATGATCTTGCAATGCGTCTTTAACCAGTGACTCCATTATTTTCCCCAGAACATAAGTTAAACTAACAGGTCTATAGTTACTTGTGTTATCTTTTGAACCCTTTTTGTGAATTGGCAATGCATTTGCACTCCATTATGGCTAAGGGTTTGTTTACTTCCTTTAATATAACTAGATAGATCCCATCCACCCCAGGTGTCTTCCTTATGTTTAACTTTAACAATTTCTCCTCCACTTTGCTCTCAGTTATTACAAAATCACTTAGCTCCCTGTTAGAGTTTGATAAACTTCTGGCTTACACAAACAGTAATGAAATATTTAGTTAAGGGAGCTTACACTTCCCAACATGTGTGTCATAAAAGGGAAATGAATGTAAATAGTTATAAAAATATATTAAAAAATATTTTTTTAAAAATAAATTTTAGGTTAAAGGAGTGCAGTTGGCAAACAAATTATATATAATCTAGTACATGTTATTTATTGAGCTAACATGTTTATTTCAGGGAAGAAGAAAGCAATTTGATACTATTGATCGATTTGTGTCCTGCTGCTAAGAAAGTGTATCAATTATAAGCAATTCACTGCTTTATCTGAACATTAGGTAGATGTCAACAAACTGCTTCTTTCCAAATCTTTAGCTTTATTTTATACCTCAACAAAAGCTTGTAACAATTGTAAACACATTATTAATATAACCATACTCAATTTTGGGATGGCTAAAGAATAGGAAATTTGTTTCTTGTGCAAATGTTCGTCAAGCTTTCTGGTCTCTTGCCAAAACTACTGGCTGAAACTTTTGTCTATCATTCCTATTAGCTCTGTTACATCCTGTTGGTTTTACTGCATCATTGTCTAAAGATAAAGTTGACTTATTAGTGTATTACTTTTTTGCTAACTGTTACGTAAATTATTATGGTGGTATATCTTTTCCTACCATGCTAATCATATCACACTGAATACCTTTCTTGATCTTCTAACAGAAAATCATTAAAGGAATCCTCAACAATCTTGATGCTAAGAAATCTTCAGGCTCTGAAGGCAACTTCCACTTGTTCTGAAACAATTAACTCCTGTTTCCATTCATTATACCATTGATGATTTTCCTACTAATGGAAATTTGCTCATATCAAACCACTTCCTAAAATGGGTGACAGATCTTCCCTTCCAGTTACTGCTCCATTGCAATTACTTCAACTCTTTCTAGTGTAAATGGAAATATACACAGATGAGCCAAAACATTATGACCACCTACCTAATATGATGTTGGTCCTCCACATGCAGCCAAAACCGCTCGTACCCGGTGAGGCATGGACACTACAAGATTTCTAAATGTGTCTTGTGGTATCTGGTACCAACACGTAACCAGCAGATCCTTTAACTACTCTAAGGTCCGTGGTTGAGACGCCACAGATCGGAGTTGCTGTTCCAACACAAAACACAGATGCTCAATGGGATTGATGTTTGGGGAATTTGGAGGCCAGGGCAATACCTGGAAGTCTTCCTCATGTTCTGCGAACCAGTCTCGAACAATCCAAGCAGTGTGGCATGGCACATTATCCTGCTGAAAGATGGCACTGCCAGAGGGGAAGACCGTTGCCATGAAAGGGTTTACCTGGTCAGCAATGATGTTCAGGTACAGAGTATTTTCCGATCTAACAGCACCATGGATTTACCCCACCTCCGCTATGTATTGAGGACAGTACACTGTCAAGGCCAGAGGTTTAAAAGTGTGTGGGTCATGTGTTGTGTAATATGTTATGCCCCTTGTTCATCTGGCTTGTTAGCCGCCAGGCCCCTGATGGGACCTGACATTTATGTACTCTGCCACATAGAGGCCAGCCAGGTGTTCCCTTAAAGTTTGCTCTGGCAGGTCCTGCCAGAGCAAACTTTAAGGGAACCCCAAAAAAAAAAAAAAAAAATTATTTTCTTTTGGGCACAGATGGTATATTATACGCTGTTTAGAGGGGCTATAAGGTATTTGCATTGGAAGTGATAAGATTTCCTAATAGGTTGGGCATGAATTTTGGTGTTTTAAATTTGGACGTGTGGGGCAGGCGCTGTGTAAGGGGAAAGAGATGGGAGGGGAGGCGGAAGACTGGGGGGTTGGAAATTGGAAGTAAGGGGCCGATAGGGAAGATGACCCCTGTTGAAATAGTGGGGCCCCACTATTTCAACAGGGGTGGTAGGAGACAGCCTTTCCCCCCCCCCCCCCCCGCCCGCCTGCCAGGAAAAGAGGAGTAAAAAGCAGGCTAGGCAGTGTGTCTAGCCGGGGCACCACATGGCTGTATGGCATCATAAGATGCAATCTTCACCTTTGTGTTAGTCCAGTGGAGGTCTGAGTCCAAGTTGCAATCTTCATCTTTGTGTTAGTCTGGTGGAGGTACAAGTCCAGAGGTCAGGTACAGTTCGTCACATTCATGTGTTGTATCTACTTCAGGTGGTCACTAGTTCAGAGTTTTGCAGACATTTCAAGTAGTCACTGTGTTTTCATCGGTTAGTGATGATGTGGCAGGGATCTTTGTCTTTCAAAGAGTTTGTGGGCAAAGATGGTGAAAGCCTGGTAATTATCTTCTTCTTCTTGCAATATTATTTCTTCTTGGTTCCTTGTTATTTGTTATTTTTGGATTTTAGGAGCATTAGCAACTAAGCCCATATTGCTCCAGGATATGCGGTGGTCATTCCCTGACCTTTCCGCATCCTCCGTGTTTGGTGGTGACGGGCTCGAACCCCGGTCTAATCAAGAAGCATGTGCTACGCACTGCTGCTCCTTCCCACCTGGCTATGGAGGCGCCCTCTTGGTTCCTTAGCAAGGAGTTCATGCGTATGTATAGCTGACATCTGAGGTCCTCATAGTTGTCACAGTCGTGGATAAGGTGTTCCCAGGTTTCCTCCTGCCTGCAGTTACAGCTAAGGTTGTCAGAGATTCCTAGCTCATGGAGTCTCCCTCTGAAGGAGCCGTGTCCCGTAAGAAGGAAGGTGGTGTGCAAGCCAGGGGAAAACTAGGACAGGGAGATAGGATATACCCTGCTGACATCGGGTATAATTTTTTGGTGACTTGCCCTTTTGCGGTAAGATTCCATCTATTTTTCCAGATAGATGTTCCATTAACCTCTTATTTTCTAAAGATTTGCTTTTCTGTGGATCTGTTGTGTAGTCTAGGTAAGTTGTGGTTCTTCCTTTCGAATGTTGGTGTACCAGCGCACAGGTACAGGGGAAGGAAATCCACCAGGACCTGGAGTGCATGGGTGCTTACCATGCAGCAGGCTCTAGTTGTTGTCAAACAGTATGGATTGATGGATCTCGACTCCAGCTTTTTCTTGTTGACTGCTGTGTTTGCTTTTTGATACCAGGCACCTGCACCATAGGCCAGGATAGGGATGAAAAGAGCTTTGTATAGAAGGGAGAGGGCCCTCTTCTTTGGTCCCCAGTCCCTCCTGGTGATTTTGATTATTAGGGCCGAGAGCCTTCTTGTTTCGGTTCTGAGGTAACAGAGATGAGATGTAAAGTTCAAGTTTCGGTATAGTATTATTCCAAAATATTTTAGTTCCTGTTTGAGTTTGATGGTCACTCCATTTATTTTGATTAGTGGAGGTCTACCAGGGTCAAGAGCACCCCTGAGGAGTATTGAGTTTGTTTTTTCAGTTGAGATCGTTAGAAGATTCCTCTTGGCCCAATCCTGTAGCATGTGTGTGGCATGATTGCCTATGGCCTCCAGTTGAGCCTTGCTGTCTGCTTGAAGCATCATAATTAGATCATCAACGTATGCTTGTGTAGTGACATTTGGAATATCCAGATTTAAAAACTCATCAAGCACCAGGTTTCACAGGAGCAGCCCCAGGATGGAGCCCCTGTAAACCGGTCTGGATACAGAGGTAAAGGGAGTGCTGACCATGATTCTTCGGTTTTCCAGGTCAGATTTCAGGCAGCAAAATAGATTTGATGGGATTTCAGCCTGCCAGAGCCTGGCCAGAACATTGGGCCACCAGAGGGAGTCAAAGGCTCCAGTAAAGTCAATTGAGATGAGGAGGAAATATTTCCTGTTACAGTTTCTGACTGCATCGATGATCCTCTCGAGAGCATCAGTGGTGGAGTATCCCCTCCTGAAACCAAATTGGTTTCTTGACATCAATCAAGCATTCTGGTATCGGTTTTCAATTCTGTGGTAGATGAGTCGCTCAACAGCAGAGCGATAGGCCTGTATGAGCCTGGCATGTCCTGGGGTTTAGTGGGGTTTTTCAGGATAAGTCTGACTCGGGCTGTCTTCCACGAAGTTGGAAAGAAACCCTCCATGTGGCATTGATTTGCTAGGTTTATTATAGTATCCGGTATCATTTCCAGTGCTTTTTTAGTATTTCCGGCTCTATTTGATCTTCGCTGGGAGTTTTCTACTATTGTTTGTTTTACTTCTTCACTGGTCTTGTGTGTTTCTGTAGAGGCTGGCTTTAGTACAACTAGGTGCTGTTTTGGTATCAGGGTTTTGCTCTGTGCTGTTGTGGTCCAGTTTGTAATCGTGCTTTCATTTGGCTTGTTTAAGTTGGTCCTCAGCGCTTGGGAGTAAGAGGGGATGTGCTGTAGCATTTCGTTTGCCCTACTGTTTTGATAGACTTGAAGTTTGGCTAAAGCAACCTCTTTTTCCAAGTTGGTCTGGACTAGGATTGTCTCCATTTTCATCCATAATCCCACTATTTCCCCCCGGAGTGCAGTCGTAATCCTGTTATGTTGTTCTTTAAATAGGCTTTCTAGGGTAGTCCTTAAAATAAGAGACTGTTCCAGTGCAGTTCCTTCAGGCAGTCCGGGGTCCAGTGGGGTTTCTTGTTTTTCCTGCCCATTTTCTGTCGCATTTTCTTGCTGGGAGATAGTCCGCTCCATCTGGTCTTTGTTCTCACTTTTGGAGCGGGTTTTCATCTCCGATCTGGGAGCTGTGGTTTGCTTGCCCTTTCTCTTCGCTGTGGATGTTGTTAGAATACTGTCCAAGTCTTCGTTATTCTCTATAAGTATTGGGTCATTGTTATTTATAGCCCTTATCAGAGGCGTACTTGGATTTTTCGATTTTACGGCCAAGTCCGGATTATCAGGATTGTTTCGGTTTATCGGTTCCATATTTTCCCTGGATGAAGAGTTTTGAAGGGCAGCTACTGAATTGCTGAGCTGCAGGAGTGCAATGTTTAGTTCAGATTCTGTTTTATGTTATGATGTTAGGTATTTTTTTTTATTTTTTTATTTATTTACATAAATACAAAAATACATAACACTCTCTATTTACAATCATTTGAAGCTGTGTAAGAAACTCCAGCAGAAAGTGGAGCTTCTCTTACAAAACTGTAAATCACAACAAAACTCTCATGACTCAAGTAAAATAAATGCATGTATGCACACTCAATGACATTTATGTATTTGTGTATGTATGTGGCCTATTTGTAGCGGCTCCAGGACCTTGGTCCATCTCCGCAAATTGTCTATATCTTGTCTACAGAATCTGTGTAATCAGGGCTTGAAATGTGAGCAGCCAACACCTGAGCAACTGCTGCCTGATGCCCGTTCCAAGGCACATGGAGCTGGATATAGTCAACTATATGCGCTTCGGTAGTGCGCTAAAATCTCGCATCAACTGGAGGTAGTACAATACTAGTGGATGTCAGCAATCTCGTACTCAGGATGCCCAGTCCTGAGTACCAGCAGGAAAAAAAAAATAATAATAATAATAAATAAAAAAAATTAATAATAATAAAAATAAAATATATCAATTAATAATAAATAAATATAAGAAAAAAAAACAAAAAAAACATCAGTGGTTGACATCTCTGAACAACCTCAGAGATTAAAAGAATTCAAGTCCAGGATGACTGGTAGGTGACACAAGGAACAGTTCAGCAAGAATTTGTTGAATTATCCAGTGATAAAGCATCTGCATTCTTCTGCTGAAGACGTTGGTGAAGATTTGGAGGGCTTGAAAGTTAGTCTAATTTTCAATTAAGGCTTTAAGACTGACTTTTGAGATGTTCTGAACCTTATTTTTAAGTGTTGTCCGTTGTTTTCGTAGTTGGGACAGGACAATAGGATGTGGTTCCAGGATTCCTTTTCCCCACAGGAGCAATCAGGATTTGTCGCCAGTCCGAATTGGAACAGTTTCGCTTTAAGAACGCCATGTCCTGTTAGGATGTAGGATGTGCTCATGGATGGGTAGAACCAATTACAATGTGGCTTATTCATGGAAAAGTGACATCCGGGATAAAAAGTCTGGTGACCTCTCCAGTGGTACTTTCATCCCATCTAACCTGCCAAAGGGAGAGGAGTTTATTCCATAGGTTTATTTTTTCCTGTTTGATATTTGTAGCAGGATTGCAGTCTATTCCAAGGAGTGAGGTTGGTAAGCCTTTTTTCTGTTTGTAGATGAAACCTCTATAAGCTATATACAGGTCCAGAGGAAGGGACCCAGATAGAACCTGCAGTGCATTAGTTGATGTTGTTCTTGTTACTCGGTGTGTCGCAAGCAGCATAGTTCTTTGCATGGAAAGGAGTTTGGCCCGGATTTTACTGTTAGTGACCCTATGGAACCAGACCCCAGCAGCGTAGGAGGCAATTGGCAAGAACACATCTTTATAGTAGAGAGAGACAGGGTCTTTTGGTGACTCCCCAGTCCGAACGGGAGATCCTGATGATGGCTGCAGTGCAGGCTTTGGTTTTGTTTGCTAAACTGTTCATGTGTGGTTGGAAACTGAGCCTGTCATCCAATATTATGCCAAGATGTTTAGTTTGTGCAACATATGGAATTTGCTTCCCGTGAATAAGCACTTTAGGGAATCTGCAGTAATCCAACCTGTTTTTGAAGATCATTAGCTTTGTTTCATTGTTTGATATTTTTAATTTATTTGTAAGGGTCCAGTTTACTAGGTCATCCAGGACATCCTTTACGTGGTCCTCAACTGTTCTCCTGGATCTTCCTGCAAGTCGTCTGCATAGGCAAAACTGATGCAGTTGTCAAAGCTTCTGGTGAGCCACTGGTCAAGTATGGAGTTCCAAAGGAGTGGTCCTAGCACTGACCTTGTGGGCAACCTCTGTTTATAAATTTTGAATGTGAGAGGTGTTGGGCAGTGACCTGAATTGATCTGTTACTGAAGTAGGATCTTATGACTTTGTAAAGATATTGATTGCAGTTTGCCAGTCTAAGGGACCTGAGGGAACTCTCCCACCAAAGGGCATCAAAGGCACCCTCAAAATCCACAAAGATGGCCATCTCATAGACTGCTGTGGAATGTGTACAGTTTTTTACAAGGGCTGCTATGGCATCTTCCACAGAGGATCCTGTCTTGAAGCCATACTGTGAGTTGGATGAAAGGTTTTGTGAGTTTAGGATAGTTTGGATTCTGGGACCAATCATTCTTTCAAACAGCTTTCCCAGGTTGGCTAACAGAGAGATTGGGCGGTATGCTCTTGGGTCGGTGTTAGGTTTTCCCAATTTTTGAATAATAATTTTAAGCAGTGCCTGCTTCCATAAAGTGGGAAATATGCCTTCCAAGAGGCACTTGTTGTAAAGATTTAACAAAATATTAGGGTAGAGCTCATGAAATCTGGTGATGACTGCATTTTCTACAAGATCAAGGCCTGGACGCTTTTTGGGATTCAACTTGGCCACAGCAGTGAAAAGATCAATGTCCAGGGTACCTTCGTAAGTGGCATTGTCTGTGTCTGCTCGAATCTGAATTTGGTGCATATTGTCAAGATTAGGATCCTCTTCGGGAAAGATGTGTTCAATGATTTTCTCAACTGTTGAGTTCCAGTCATATGTTCCACTGTTTTGATATTGCACTGTGTTGTATATATTTGGGCAGATAATTTTGTCACTACAGATCTTGTATATGAGCCCCCAGGCATCAGTGTTCCCTGCTTGGGAAACCAATTGTCTTCAAGACCTTAATTTGTTCTCTGCGATGGCTTTATGGGAGATTTTTCACTTCTCCGTGTACTCTTGCTTGAGAGCATTAACTTCAGGAACAGGCCAGTGCCTGCGTCGTTGAAAGGCTCTCCATGCCACATGCGTTTGTTTTCTGAGATCGGTAAGTTCCTGTGTCCACCAAGGAGTATGAGGAGTGTGCACTTTCTTTCGCTTGGCAGCATATTCAGTGGCTCTGAAAAGGGATGACTGTACATAAAAAGCATATTCAGCTGCAGAGAGGCTGTTAAAGTTTGGAGCTGTTGCTTTAAAATCAAGGTTCAGAGATGCTCTAAATTTAGCCCAATTAATGTTTCGTATTGAGAATCTTCTAAGGTCCTCCAGATTGTTACAGTTGTTCTTTGGTGCTGCAGCTGTGATAGTGAAGGAGATGGCACGGTGGTCACCGTTAGATATGTGTGTTAGAACGTCCCACTCTGCAATGTGATTCGAAACTGGAGGTGAGGTTAAAGTGAGATCGATGTTGGACTCCCCGTGCACGTTGAAGAAAGTGTTGGGTTTACCACCTTCATTGTGTATCGTCCAGTTGTGGGCCAGAATGAAGTCCTCAAGGAGGGTGCCATGAGAATCAGTTTGGTTACTGTGCCAAAGATGGGATTTGGCATTAGAATCTGTTGTTAAGACAAGGTTGGCATGTCCCATTCTGCTGTGGAAGTCCTCAAGTAGGTTTAGGGCTTCTGGAATATCACCTGTTGGTGGGCAGTAGAGGGAAATAAAGTAGAAGGATAGTTCTTGGGTAGCAACATGAATACAGGAGGAGTTTTGGGTACACAGGCTGGATATCGATGTGGTAACAATCTGATTGTTCAGGACGATAATAGCGGCCTTTGGATAAACTGCCATGGTGTAGAACATCCTGAATGCAATAGGATATCCTGTGATTTTTAAAGAGTTTCCACCAGCTTCGGAGGTGCAATATGGCTCTTGCAAACAGATAATATCGTATTTCCTCTCCAGGGCAGCAACCCTGATCTCATCCGCCACCATTCTTGAATGATGTCCATTCACCTGAAGGATTTTGATTCTGGGCCCTTAGTTGTGGTTGCTCTGGTTTGTGCTGCAATTTGTTGTGTTATTCATGGAGGATTTTCGTACTGGCTAATTCAACTGCACAGAGATACTTGGGGCATTTGGAGTCTCAGACAGAGTGGTTGTGATCCTTATTTCTGCGTTTGCAATTAACACATTTGGGGGAGTCCGCTTTGTTTGGACAGTCTGCAAAAATGTGTCCACCTTCTGCACAATGTCTGCAAGACACAACCTTGCGTGTGCAGTATTGAAATGAGTGGCCATAGGACAAGCACTTGAAGCATTTAGACACCACAGTGAATCTTCTAAATTTGCGCGAGGATACTCCTAAGAATATTCTGTCATTACCTAAGATGTGCTTTAGGATATTGGGGGGAAGCCTATGATCCAGTTTGTCAGTTGATTCTTGGACTCTGTGCTGAATCTAAATGTTATCTTCTGTCTGATTTCATCCAGGGAAAATCCAAACTCCTGCAGGTTTTTGTAGAAGATACCTTCCAGTATTTCCTCTTTCGTGTACTCCTTTGGCACGTCATAGATTAGTATAGTAGGATTCAAAAGTTTTGGTTTCTCGTGGGTTAATCCTACTAAGTTAAGAGTTGTCATATTAATAATCCTCTCCATTGATGGCCTCAACAAGAACTCCTTTATTTCTGACTGTTCTGATGCTCTTTATTTTAACTTCTTTGTGTTCAGTTCGCAAGGTTTCTTTCACTTTTTTTCCTGACTTCCTGTCTGGATTCAAGTTGAGATTTTTCTGTGGGACGAAAGATTACAATGTGCTGTGGTTCTTTTTGTGAGCCTGGGGGATCTGAGGTTGCATGCAATAGTTTTGCAAGCGGAGCAATGCCCTGGGCCTGATCCTTAGTAACCTTATTTGGTACTCCAATTGTGCAGTGCTTCTTTACAGTGTCTGCATATGTTATGGGTCCTTGCACCCTTTCTGCCATAAGGTTGTCAAAATGATCAGCCCTGATTTGCAGTTCAGCTGTCTTCACATTTAACTTTTCATTCCTGATAATGAGTGCTGTGGTTATGGATTCCAATTCAGCCCAAAGTCCCTGGATGAAGTTGTTATTCAAGTTTGCATTTTTGTTTGTTTCAATTGCCATATAGTCAAGAAGTGTCATTTTCAGATTAGTCATTTCTGCGTAAATTAGTGCGGGGTCAAGGTTATCATTTTTGTCCAAAAGTAGAAGTAAGCCATGAAGGCCATTAAAACCCCTACAGCCACTGTGGCCAGGAGAACTTTTATTTTTAGTGGTTTCTTTTAGTGAAAGTGTGGTATCTTCTGCTTTAGATGCAGAGGGATCATTAGTCTCATCAGACTCTTCAGAGGGGGGGGCCCTCCGGTCTCACAACGTCGCAATCAGGAACTTCAGAGCTAGTGGTGCTAGCTCTGAAGTGGTGCCAGTTTTGCCTTTCTGTTTCTTTTTCTCCTTCATTTTAATTTGACTGATTCCTTTTTCCTTAATGCACTCTTCCCTTGGGTACCTGGAGAAGGTGGGGGAGGGGGATCGATTCTTTCATTAACAGATAACGGTTTTTGCAGGAGCTGCACTACTCTTCAGTGGTGTTTTCTGTGGAAGGGGAGGAAATTCTTCCAATTCATCCTCAGTAGAATCACTAGAGGAGGAGGAGCTGGGGCTATCGCTTGAGCTCATGCTTACCATTTCACCCAGTGCTGTTTGTGCAAGTGAAAAGTTACTTAACACATACAAAATAAGTCAAAAATTACAACTTATTTTAGTTGGCTTGACTTGTCACTGTTGAATGTAGTAAATCCGTTTGTACGAGGCTTAGATAATTGCTAGGAGGCAGTAAATGATGGGTGTCACCATGGTCACCTGACCGCAAGTACAAACCCATAGCACATTTGCCTGACCTTGACCTGTAGCCGGAAGTGGTAGATAGCTCTAGTCAGTCGTGAGTAGCAAAACAGCAAATTTTTTTGCAGTATGAGAAAACTATAAATAATAAATAGCTGGATGTCCAAGTCACCACACAGTGGATATCCTCTTGTTCAGCGTCAATTTAGGAATACGCCAACATCAAAATTGTCATATAAACATAAGCATAATTCTGTTAATTTAACTGATTAACCGGAGCTACAAAGATACACAGCTGTACAACAGAAGGGCAGCACCCTCTTCTATGATGTTTAGGTAGGTGGTAGATGTCAAAGTGCCCGGCACATGGATGACTAGACCCAGGGTATCCCAACAGAACATCACCCAAAGCATGACACCACTGCCGGTGGCAGTGGTGTCATGCTGGTGTCAATGGTGTCAGCACTGCCACCGGCTTGTTTTCATCCCATGGTGCATCTTAGTGCCATCACTTCCCCAGGTAAACGCACATGTACCTGGCCATCCACATGATGCAACAGGAAACGTGATTCATCGGACCAGACGACCTTCTTCCAATCACTCAAGGTCCAGTTTTAATGCTCGCATGCCCATTGTAGGCACTGTCGCCAGTGAACCATGGTTAGCATGGGCACTCGTAGTGGCCTGCGGCTACGCAGCCCTATCTTCAGCAGGGTTCAATGTATTGTGTGTTGTGACACATTACTCCCATCACCAGCATTCCAATTACTGGCAAATTGCACAACAGTCGCCCTTCTGTTACCACGTACCATCCGGGAGAGCCTTTTCTCACCTTGAGCATCGATGAGCCGTGGTCGTCCAACACCTCTCTGGTAGGTACCACGGCTGACCATGAGCATCCTACAAGCCGTGCCGTTTCGGATATGCTCTGACCCAGTCATCTGGCCATTACAATTTGGCCTTTGTCAAACTCGTTTAAGTTGGCTGCCTTTCCCATTTGAAGAACAAGAGTAACACTAATTAATGGAGCTCAGTATCAGGTGTTTTTTAAACTGTGTCCCGACTCGCACCTTAGTTTACCTGCAGTTGCTTCGATTTGCATAACGACTCGCTGGTCATGTTTTGGCTCATCGGTGTATCTCGGTTGCAAACACTTACACTCCTTTCAAACCTTCCTTCTGATTAATAATCACAAATATGGATTACATCAGCATCACTCCAGCAGTGATATTTTAGCTAATGCTGCCCATCTCTGAACAAATTCAGAGAAACCCAAGTATTTGCTGTAGATCATAAATATCTTTTTGGCCACAAAAGTCATCAAAATAAGCTTTCATCTTATTGCCTGCATTCGAGTTTTGGAATTGATTAACTGGGTTTTCTCTGACTGCTAGCTGTATGTGAGAGATGGTAGATGGCCCTCTGTCTTCTATCTTTCAGCAAAATTTTGGAGTGGTGGGGTTCAGCATATATGAATCCAGTTGAGGATATTAACAATTTTAATATTTCTGTCAACATTGGCACCGATAAACATCAGTATGCCTCCAACACTTCTGGATATCATTCGCAAGATTTAGTGGAAAATGAACTGGATTATGAATCAGATTTAATAGATTCACAGTTATTTGATAGAGATGGACCGAATAACCAAAATAAGCAGAAACAAGCCCCTACCTATTTCCATAATGAACCTTCTCATTACATGTATGTGAAGAAAGTTAGAGGAATTTTTATTTGCTAAAGAACATGGAATCAAATATAGGCTAGATGGGGTTATCTGGAAAGTTTGGCTTTGAAATTGGTAATAGATAATGAACACTTGAAAGAGAGAAATAGATGTTTAGAGGGGTCACTAACTGAATACATAGCAATAATTACAGGTTTGAGATGTACTGGCAAGCTATACAGTGAGGGTGTTAAAAATGGTGTTAAAAATGAAAATTGGAAGGATAACATAACTAATTATGACAGCCATGCAAAGCAGAATAATGGGGCTTAGAAATAATGTTAGTTCTAATAATGTACTTCTGATGAGACCTTAGCATGATTCTAAACTTAAGTCTAGCATGGATATAGAAAAGGCGGTCTCTAAAATCATGGAAAATTCTCTTAAAAGGGTGCAAATTAGAAGAAAGCGAAGACTACCTGACAAGGGTACTGCGATTGAGACTGAGTCTAACGAGGAGATTGAGGATATTAGGACAAATGACCACATAAAGAAATTGAGATTGAATATCACTAAGCCTAAGAAACCTGGTTTAAAAATAATATTGTATGATGTAATCAAGAAGATCTACTTAATGAGTTATATGAAAGAAGTTTAATACATATGTGTCTACACAGAGATGATGTCAGTGATGAGGTGAAAATACATTTTTCTAATGAAAAACAGAATTAATTGGATCTTGGAAATATCCTGTAAGTTTCTTGATAAACAAACATGAATCTTTATTGGATTGATGTCCTATAGGTTTAAGGAATTTCATTTGGTTACCATTTGTTATAATTGTCAGAGGTACAAGCACACTTCTAAGACATGTAGAAGTTATAGGCCGGTTTGCAGTCAATATGGTGTTACAGGTCATAATTATAAATTCTGTAAAAATAAAACAAACTTGTGTTGTTCCAATTGTAGTGTGAAAAATAGGTCTGCTGCTCATTTGGTTAGAGATAAGAAGTGACCTGAATACATATTTGCACTGAAACTTACTAAGTAAAGAACGTATTTTGCACTTTACAGTAATGAGCAATAGCACTCTTACCCATAGAAATAATATGAACAGTGAACTCAAGGTTCTCCAAATTAATGCGCAGCATGCAAGATCTGTAGCAGAGGAAGTAAGATTAGTTTGCGAACATGAAAGAATTGACATTGTTTGTGTTCAGGAACCCTATGTTTATAGGGGTCAGATAACTGTATATCCCAACTCTATTAGAATTGTCTGAAAGAACTGTGACAAACTAAGGGCTGCTATGCTAATTTTCAGCTATGATTTAGTTGTTGTTGTTGTTGTTATTTGGTTTTTAGGAGCATTAGCAACTAAGGCCATATTGCGGGATATGCAGTTGTCATTCCCTGACCTTTCCGCATTCTCCGTATTTGGTGGTGACGGGCTCGAACCCCGGTCTAATCAAGAAGCGTGTGCTACGCACTGCTGCTCCTTCCCACCTGGCTACGGAGGCGCACATGATTTAGTTGTGACCAGAATTGATTCCTTATGTACATCGCATGCAGTCTGTGTTGCTATTATTGAAGCTAGTTGGGGACAATTTTTCATTATACCTATGTATTGTCAGCCTAATGCGGACTTTCTTTGCTCTCTTAGCTATTTGAAAGAGGCGTTATTCAGATTGAAAGGCAGAAAAGTGATTATCTTTCTGGATTCGAATGCTAAAAATCTTTTATGGCATTCTAGATTTACAGATGCCAGAGGCAGGTTATTGGAAGAACTGATATCCCCATCTAAACTTGAGATCATTAATAAGCCTGCTAATGAACTGACATTTTGGGCCACTAATGGTGAGTCTAACATAGATGTAATGTTAGCCAATAGTACAGCCTTCAATTTCATATCTAATTGGCAAGTTAAACCAGATTGGATTAACAGCAATCACAGAGCAATTACTTTCAACTTAGGCTGAGTTAGAAGTAGATTTATTGAGCCACATTTGTTACAACTTTGAAGATTTGTGATTAAGCATGCTGACTGGGATAGGTTTGATATATCTGTTAGGACAATTTTTGGTGAAATGTCATTAACTGACTTTGATAGGATTAATGCATTTGATTTGGTTCAATTATTACAACAGAAGTTATTTGATGCCTTGGGGAGTCAATGAAATTAAAGCAAAATAAATGTGCTCCGGTGCAATGGTGATCCTCTGATCTTACTGATTTCCGGAGGGAGTCAACAGGGCATGTAAGAAGTTTCAATGTCAGAAATTGTGGGTTAAAAAGAATCTACTGCTAGGTTGAAGACTGAGTATCAATTGATCAAAAAAAATGTAAAAATGCACTTGTTTAATAGCTAAAAGAAAATTTGATGCATGATAAAACTTAGTAAAAAGAGTTTGTAATGAGGATCCATGGGGTATTGTTTTTAAGTTGTGTTTGCACAAATTAAGGCTATCTGGGGATGTCATAAGTTCTATGCATTGTGAAGACTCTGAAACTGTAGATTGGCTCAGCAGTATTAATGTTATCCTTGATTACCTAGTCAATGGATATCATCATATGGATGAGATGGAGCATTATGATAGTACTGATCAGTTAGATTTTGGTTGTGCTAGCAATATTCAAGTGGAACCTTTTTCAGTTCATGGTATGGACCTCATTGAAGGGGAAGTTATTAAGCATTTTTTCACACTGTTTCCTGAGCATCTTCTTGTTTTCAACAAATTCCTGCTTGAAGGAATTTTTCCCTTGCCTTGGAAGGATTCTCTTCTTAAGATCATTTTGAAGTCACCTGAAAAACCTAAAATTGAGCCCTCTTCTTATCGTCCAATTGCTCTTTTTCCAGGTTTGGGCAAGGTCTATGAATGTATGCTTTCAAGGTGAATACTGCAATATACGCAAGAAAATTTGGGGTTCTCAAATAAACAATATGGCTTTACTCCTGGTCGTGGTACAGAGGATACTTTAAAATATTTGGTTAAATTGATTAGAGATTCAAATGCAAAATATGTTCTTGGCATTTTCATTGATTTTGAAGGGGCTTTTGATATCTCTTGGGACAGTGTGTTACTCATACTTCACCTCACAAAATTCTCCCATCAGCTTTATAGCATCATAGTGGATTATTTTAAGGAAAGATCTTTTATGGTTAAATTTAGTTGGAATTCGGTAACTAGATATGCTATTCGAGGATGTCCAGAGGGATCTGTTTTTGGGCCACTAATGTGGAAATTGATATTAGAGGATTGGTTACAGAAGTAATATAGTCATGTTCATATGATTGCATTTGCAGATAACCAGGTAATCTTAGTTGAATGCTCTTCACAGTTACAAACTGAACAACAATCTAATGAAATAATAAAAGATCTCAATGCTTGGTGTGACTTCCATAAATTAACAATATCAAGGTCAAAAACAAAAATATTGCTAAAGGGGAACCTATCTGTTCAGAGAGAACCTCATATGCTGATTGGTTGTGAAAGTCTGTTAAGAATATTAAATATCTTGGAGTCTTCATTCACAGAGATCTTGGATTTGACACCCATATTAATTTTCTATCTGAAAAGGTTGCAAAATTTATTAACATGATAACAAGAATTACTATGAAGGATTGGAGTATTAGAGGTAGGGCACTATCTCTTCTTTATGACTGTGTTTTCCTTCCTGTTGCTTCTTATGGTATCTCAGCTTGGATAGACTGTGTTAATTTAAAAAAAAATAAGTAAGAAAACTGTACTCCATTCAGAGGATGATGCTCCTGAAGATGGCTCTATTTTGTAGAACTGTCTTCACTGATCCACTACAAATTGCCACAAGGAAAATGCCAATTGGCCTCTTTCTGATTTACAGAGTAATGGCTTTCAACATTCAGAGTGGAACTCCTTTTATTATTCATGATCTTGAGTTGGATTTGGCTAATGATTCTAAGAATGAGGCAAAGCGAATCTTAGATATCTTAATGACTCTTTGGAATCATAGATGGGCTAACTCAAAGGTGTGAAATAACTCGTAAGTTCTTTCCTCTGTTGTTGATGTTCTGCCAGAAAAATTGTTTGTGCCTAATTACAAACTATGTTTTCATTAACCGGTCATGGCTCATTTTTAGCAAAGCTCAATCAGCTAGGTGTTTTGGAAAGGTAGCAGTGTCACTGCACAGCTCTGGAGACATGGACCCATGTTTTATATTATTGTTGTGAGTACGCTGATCTCAGAAATGAATTTTTATTTGCTAGATAAAAATAAAATTTTTATTTTATTTGCTTGCTCACCTGACTGAGGGGGATGGGGCTCAATTAATTAAGACTGAGGAAAATTTTCAGGCTTTTCAAACATTTTCCAAGAAATTATTCCAGAGAAGATCAGTGCTGCTTGAACTTCAGGAAAGAACAGTAGAAGACTTATAGACTATTGACATGAATTCTGTGCAACAGTTTAGGATGCTGAAATAAACTGTGTAATTGATGTTGTAGTTAATGATCACATGTTCCTCTGTAAATGGGAAAATATTATTGGACAATTTATGTACTCATGACCATACTGCCAGTTGTCTTCATCTCATGTTGACTTTGTAAGATCAGTGGCTCCTTGGTGCATGTTTGGTCCTATTCATGTCATATGGGTCGTGCCATGTGCTTTTCTTGTGGTTCCTTATGCCACATGATTTATGTGATGTGATTTATTGTGTGAACATGTTATATGTTAATTTCACTTTATGACATTGTAATTAACATGACCTTGGATCTGTATGTAATATAATATGCATATATGTATATAGCAGATTTTCCACCCTCTGGCTAGGTGTCGCTTGTTAATAAAAATGAAAAAAAAAAAGTTTTCCTTTTCACTGGAATACAATCACTTAGTCTCGTTGCAGATAGTACATTCCACATTTGTTTGACAAATCCTGCTCTCCGCAAGAAAGCTATACTTTCTGAACTATCCACTACCCATTCTTTAAATTCTGATTTACAAGTAATTTTCTAGTATGGACAAAAAAATATAGTTAACCCCAATCCTTTTTAGTTCAGTTGTACCTAACACTTTTAATACTGATGAATATTTCTTTTCCTCCTGTGATCTCACTGTCAGAATAATAAAATAAAAAAAAAATAATAATAATAAATAAATAAAAAATAGGGGAGGAGAGGAAACACACACACACATACACACACTTTACTAAACATTTTTCTTAATACAAATATTTACAGCTGCATATGAATCTCCTGATCCATAGGTTGTACAAATGCTATAGCATTAGCAGAGGCATATGAGGCAAGAAAGCAAGCTTATGCAGCATCAGCCAAAAAAAAAAAAAAAAAAAAACCACTTCCATTTCACCCCTCCGTTTGTTCGAAATACCTGTCCAGCTGAGCCTTAAATTTATTTATGCTATCAACTTCCACAACAAGGGATGGGAGTCTGTTCCACCAACCAACTACCCGCTAGCTAAAGGCAAATTTCTGCACATCTATCCTACATCTGTCTTTCCTCAATCTGAATTTATGCCCTCTCAGGTGATTATTCTGAGCAAGAGGAAGAATCCCATCGGCATTGAGCATGCTCAAACCATTCAAAGCTTTATACACCTCTATCAGATTACCTCGCCGGTGCCTAGTCTCCAGACACTGTAATTGAAAAACTTAAGCCTTTCTTCGTAAGAGCAACCCTTTGTTCCATTCACTAATCTTGTTGCCCTTCTCTGTACTTGTTCCAGCAGCTCTACATCCTTCTTGAAATGAGGCCTCCTGACCTGTATACAGTACTCAAGGTGTGGCCTGACCATTGCCTTATACAAGGTAATAATCACTTCCTTATCCCTGCTAGAAAAATTTCTGTATATATCACTGACAAGACACCAGGAGCTACTCTTGCAGACCGTCTGCACTGCTCAGAAAACTTCATATCTGCCTGCACAATTACCCCAGGTCCTTTTCATTCTCTACCATGTCAGTGTAGTACCACAGATTTGATACATTGCTCTGAGGTTGCTGTTTCCCATATGTAGTACTTTACATTTGTCAATGTCAAACTTCATTTGCCACCTCTCAGCCCATCTGCTCAACCTTTCCAGATCCTGTTGCAGCAGCAGAATAGCGTCAGTAGTGTCCTTAACAAACCTGCCAACCTTTGTATCATCTGCAAACTTGGACATTACGCTTGATATACCATCATTAATATCATTTATAAATACAGAAAAAAACGATGGACCCTGAGGGACTCCACTAATAACATTAGTCCACGAAGAGCAGTATCCATTGATTACCACTCTCTGTCTTCTTTCACTCAGCCATCCCTTTATCCACAGCAGCAATTTGCCTCCAATGCCACACTGCTCCAAATTTTGGAGCAGTCTTCCATGTGCAACAGTATCAAAAGCCTTTCTAGTATACAAATATATGATATCAAAGTTATTCCCTGCATCCAGTTGCTTTGTGACCATCATAGTATCCAATGAAAGTGGTCAGACAAGACTTTCCCTTAACAAACCCATGCTGTGTCCGAACTATAACTGAAGTTGTCTAGATGATCCTGCAGTGATTCTTTAACCAGTGCCTCCATTAATTTCCCTGGAACAGAAGTTAAACTAACAGGTCTATAATTACTTGTGTCACCCTTTGATCCTCCTTTGTGAATTGGGGTCACATTTGCACATCTCCTGTCTATCGGTACCTCTCCCGAGTCCAAGGAAGCTCTCTTGATTATGGCTAAAGGTTTGCTTACTTCCTTTGCTGCCTCCTTTAATATAACTGGATAGATCCCATCCACCCCAGGTGCCTTTCTTATGTTTATCTTCAACAATTTCTCCTCCACTTTCCTCTCAGTTATTACAAAATCATCTAGCTCACTGCCAGAGTTTAGTTCACCTATGGCATTCCCCTCTCTGAATAACTCCTCATATGTGAATGTCGATGCAAAATATTCATTTAGTTTGTTAGCTACCTGAGCAGGATCATCAACAGTTGAACCATTGATATCAAGTGGACCAATCTGATTCATCCCTTCCTTCTAGAGTTTACATAAGTAAAGAACTCTTTGCTGTTTTTCTTTGCATCCTTTGCCAAAGATTTCTAGTAATCTGCCTTCGCCTGCCTAACCTCCTTAGCATTGGGAGATAAGAAAAGGCACTTGATATTGCCAATGTTGCTAGATAATATTTCAGCAAAAGGATGAGCTGGTTCTTTATCTAACAATAACAATGCCTCAATGCTTTAATTTGCATTTAATTTTTTCATTTGAAATGATTTTACTTCTGAAAACTTACCGTGGAACTACTTCAGAATTGTATCATTAAATCCTTGTTAAGGAAAATCTGTGCACTGTATGAAAAAAAAAAAAAAAGAAGGAAGTAGCTTGTTTTATGGAGGCTTTAAAATAACAGGGTACAAATTAGAGAGGTTTTACTGCTACACAGTTGTTTTACAATTTAATTTTTAAAAAGTTTTAAAATTCCAAGAAGTAAGTCACTCCACTCTGAGTGCACACACATTTGCTAAACACACTCGTGAAACGGTCAAAAACAGTTATTAGGGCTCTAGTTAAAAGTATACCTGTGAGTACAGAATAAATCATAATTAGCTCTCTTGTATTGTTGAAGTAGTTTCTATACAATACTTGTTTATTTTTAAATAGGAGAGGCAAGTTTATATTGTGCTAGAATTCACTCTCTGAAGAAAAAAGTACGTAGATTGGACATAGTATTAATGAAGATTAACCATCAGGCTAACCAAAACCAAGTATCAACAAGGGAGAAAATTAAGTGGATGATCAAGGAAATGTTTGAAATAAACATACTGTCAACTCTTAGTTGAAACATTTGGTGGGGGGGGAGTAATTTGTCTTTATTCACCAAGATTAGTGACAAACTATGATTTTTCAGTTTTGATTGGAAGATAATAGACTTGAAGAGGGCTATGATTAAGCCTAGTGCATCACTAGATAGATGATTGATGCTTCAGCCCCAGTCTCTCTCTTTCTCTCTCCTCCCCCCCCCCTTCTCTTTCTTAGCAGCTCTCTGTACTGCTTTGACTGATCTGGGCAATTTGCACAATGAGACTGATTAAAAATCTTATACCAGAAGAGACTCCAAATACATGGGCTACAGAGCTTGGTAACTAGCCACCTTAGAGGGGGATATAATTGAAATTTATGAAGTACTGAGTGGGGATAGTAAAATTAATAAAGGCAAAATATTCAAGGTATTAAGTGATGCCAAAACAGAGGCATATATGCAAACTAAGGGTAAAGAATTACAGATTCAACTATATGAAGTTTTTCTTTAGCCACTGAGTTGTTAATTGTTGGAACAAGCTGCCTCCATGAGCAGCTGAGACCAATGGTCGGGAGAAATTCAAAAGCCTGTTGTATCAGTACCTATGGAAAGAGGAAAACAGATTTTTTTTGTGTGAAAACATCTTTGGCAGTGCCTACTAAGCTTTTGGATCGAAGTAAAACCGTTTGGTCATGAAAATGTGACACGGAAATGAAACAAATTATGTCACTTCCTAAATGATGTGAGACAAAAAAATAAATATTTGTATTGTTGCAATCATATTATTCAAGAAATAGCCACAATCAAATGGGTAATTATGCTATTGGTTTGGATTTAGCTAATCTCTTCCAAGTCAAGGATGCTTTCACATAAAATAAAATATCTTTTGTGCATACAACACACACACACACACACACGGTTTCTTTTTTTTTTCTAGTGCAGCAAAAGCCTGTGGCTTCCTTTGTATTGCACAGTTAATACAATGTTCAGAATCAAAGCTGTTTTAGTAAGGCTAAATGATGCTAAGAACTTCTGCATCAGCAAAAAAATAAATTAAATTAAAAAATAATAACATAAAATAAGATAAAAAAGAAGATTTATAGAAGATTTATAATAGAAGATTTATCCCATTAACACAATGTAGCTATCCAATTCTGCTTTGGATTAGACAAACTCACTGCCTCTGCCATGCTGGGAGGAAACTTATTCCAGTATCAAACAACCTGCCAGACATGAACTTCATGAAATCCAGTCTTCTGTTATTCCTTGAGATTTTATATTTGTGCTCCCTGAATCTTGTCTCACCCATGAGGGAAAACAGACCTTACTCATTCATTTTACTCAACCTTTTCAGCACTTTATACACCTAAAATGGGTCTCCCCTCAGATGTCTAACTATCAAACAACACAGTCCATGCCTTCTAAGCTATTTTTCATATGTTGATCAATTTGTCATCATCACTAATTGGTTGTCCCCTTTTAAACCCTCTCCAGAATTTCTATATATTTTTTTTCCAGGTGTGGTCTCCAGATACAGATTCCAAATGCAGTCTTACCATAGTCTTGTATAGAAGGATAATGACATCCTTCTTCCTACTAGCAAAAGTTCTATAAAACATGAACAGAACACCATATGCCTTCCAGCTACATGTTTACACTGTATTAAAATTTTTGTCATATAGAATTGTAACACCCAGGCCTTTTTTCATCTTTAATCACTTTTGACTCTTCTTTTCCTGCTTATATGTTGCTGCAGTATTTTTGTTCCCCAAATGCATAACCTTACATTTAGAAATATTAAACTTTAGTTGCCATTCCTCAGACTATATATGCAACTGATCCTCTTTTTGAAACATTATGGCATGGCACAAACTGTTAACCACTTTCCCACCTTTAGATCATCAGCAAACTTAGACAGCTTACTATGGATACCATCAAAAATATTATTTATAAAAATTAAAAAGAGGAGGGAACCTAAAAATGAGCCCTGAGGGATCTCACTTGTTACATTGGTCCACCCTGAAGGCTAGCCATTCATGACAAACTTGTCTCCTGTCTTTTAGAAAGCCTGCAATCCAGTGTAGGATGTTATCAGTAACTCCAACTTCTTTATATAGCAGCCTCCTATGAGGGATAACATCAAAGCTTTACTAAAGTTTAGGTACAAAAAGTTGAAATTGTTATCTGCATCTAACTGTTTAATGACTACATCTTAGTAATTTAATAAATTAGTCAGGCATTAACAGAGAGGTGATAAGAGGGACTGAGGCTACAGCACTGGTACACATCTAGCTACATACTAGATCTTATGGAAGGGGAAGGCAGTTCAATATATCACATGATCACCCTCTAATCTATAAAATACTGAGTAATATCAGGCAGGAGATTCATTACTAAATTGATTACCAAACTGCAGCTCAAATTATAATGTTCTGATGTTTTAATGATTGATACTGTTCATGATCTGAAGTTCTCCAACTTGTCCCTAGAAATGTGGGAAAGTATGCAACTGCAATAAATAGTAGGATTACCTTTACATCATTTTTTTTTTTTTTTTTTTTTTTTTTTTTTTGCTATAGCATCAAATGAGATCATGTTTACTGCATGTTGTTATATGAAAAGGAAATCTTTGAGTGCGGAGATTTTATTTGCGATACTTTATACATTTTGGTAGAAGAGTAAAGTTTTTAGTAAAGGAAATCTCTCTCAACAAAATGCTTTAAATTTTAAAGCAGCAGTCAAATCTGATGTGCCAAAACATGGTAAACTACAAGTTATAAAATTCTAAGATATCCAATAAAAATTACCTTTTGTCACAACATCCAGTGGCAATCATATATGGACAACTATGCAAATCAAGACAAGAAATAGCTCCAGTGTGGTTAGCTAATATACCCACTAATCTTGCTCCATCTGTAGTGTATAATGGTACCTAAAGAGAAAGAAAGAAATTCGTATTTTTGAAATTTCAGAAAAGTAATGGATCAAATGTTTTACAGAACTTTGTGGAATAATATTTCTTTTATGTGGTGAATTAAGAGAGAAAAAGAGGAAAATTTAACAATTTATTATACTAACTTATATATATGTGCCAATTATGGTATATGAAAAAACAGGTGGGGGTTTTAACATGCCCTGAACAACACACTGTCCAGATGGGCTTGCATAAAATAAAGTAGATAACACACTTAACTAAAGAAGACAATAAAATAAATGATCTCTAAAAAGGCACAGGCATTCACTGCATACAATACATAAATAACCTTTCAAATTCCTTGAAGTAACAAAAGCAGACATCTCTTAAAATAATATGGATCCTCTGCAAGATGTTCAATGTCAATATCTAAGTTGTGATAATTTTATTTGCTAGTTACGGAAAAAAATCATTATCTAGCTTAGAACTATATTTAGCAGAAACAGATTCAGCCTGAATTAGCATTTCAATAGACATATAAGAGAGATTTTTATACAGTACTGATCTAGATTTACAATTAGCCCAATAAAGATGTAATATTCTACAGATTTTAGTATTTTGAAGTTTTTGGGAGGGAAGAACAACAGTCCAGATTTCAGAGCAGCAGAACATTTAAGGGTGTATACAAATGTCTGTTCAAAAAAAAAAAAAAAAAAAAATCAAATCATGATTATACTTATTATTCAATGCTGAGACAGAGTGCACTGCAACAAAGCATAACATATTTAGATATGTGCCATCCTTACCTTCATGCAGTAAGAGGTTCACTTGTTTATAGCACTCTATTATTGTCAGCTTATAATGAAGATGAGTTTTCACATCTTGTGGCACATCCATAGCCAGGTGGGCAGGAGCAGCAGTGCATAGCACATGCTTCTTGATTAGACCGGGGTTCAAGCCCATGACCACCAAATACGGAGAATGCAGAAAGGTCAGGGAATGACCACCGCATATCCCCAGAGCAATATGGCCTTAGTTGCTAATGCTCCTAAAAAACCAAATAACAACAATCACATCTTGTCAGATTTCAAAATGTCAGAGTGCACTGAACAATGTACATGTATTAAATCTTGCTTTAAAAGTGGAAAAATGCAAGTGAAACATTTGATCTTAACATAGTATACAAGAGCCCTACACTGAGCCATAAAGGTTTTGAGTGGCACCATTGTTTCAAAGGGGATAGGGAGTCCATTGAAAGTGATCTGCTGCATTTTTTGACTGTGAGATTATTGTCCACCACAAATATGCTACAGAGGGGCAAACAGTTAATAAAGAGTTCTATAATGAAGTTCTGAGATGTTTTTGTAATGCAATTTAACAAAAATGACTGGAAATGTGTAACTCCAAAAACTGATTGCTTCATCATGATAATGTGGCATCACAATCATCGCTATTTGTACAGAATTTTTTAGCTAAACACAGAATTACTCGAGTCTCACAATCCTTGTATTCTCCAGGTTTGGATCTGTGTCTTTTTTTTTGTTGTTGTTTTCTAAACTGGGGGGGACCTCCTTGCAACAATATATGTTTGATGATGCACAAACAATAAAGAATAATACAACAGCACAGCTTTTGGCAATTTCAAAATCGGCTTTCCAGAGTGCTTCCAAGAGTAAGAAAATCATTGGACTAAGTATGTTAGCTCAGATGGACACTATTTTGAAGGCGATGAAGTTACTCACTCCATAAGCAGTCTGCATAATTTTTGAACAGACCTCACATGTGTTTTAGTGTATTTAATTATTATCAAAGGAGATGGAGATGTGGATAAGGCAAAATCTGTTTTAGTTGCTTCTAATCCTTAACTTTACTTTAGCAGTAATAATGTGTATTTTGAAAAATTTTGGATTGAACATGATGCTCAAGCCTCTTTGTACACTAACAGTGTTAATCAGATTGTGCTTTTTTTAGTAAGGGAAACATGCTGACTTCTGAGTGTTAATCCTTAACTAGAGATACTGGTTTGTGACATTAACACAGATGAATTGTTGTGATAAGAGCTTATGCAATACAAAGGCAGCAAAAGCCTAAATGTCTTTCTACAATTCACTTGATAACTGGTTTGTCAGCAGCACATCAATGTAAATTAAATGTAAGCATAAAGTTTTATCTAAAAAAGAGAAAAAGTTCTGCAAAATTTAAGGCAGTTGCTAGAATATGCTGCAACTTTGGAGGGCCCTATAGGCTTGAAAGGGTCTGAAAAGTGATATTTGAGAAAACCTGATTTTGAGTAATGGGAACAGTCAATTAAGATATGTTTGACAGTAAGGCAAGTTTCACATGAAGTGCATTGAGGAGAACTTTCACCTATAAGTAAATGGAGATAGGCAAAATAATGTGTGGCCAATGCACAAACCTACTAAAGCAACTTCCTCTTATCTGTTTCAATGGAAGCTAAAAATCTGTATTTGCAGTTCAGTTTTTATTTTCGAGAATTTACTATAATCCTGTTCACTCCATCTGTGCCCATTCAAGGATGCATGTTTATACTCTTAAAATCCATGTAGGGAAGAGGGACAATTAATCTTTTAGCTGTGTGGTCTGCTCTTCCATTTCCTAGAATACCAGTGTCCAGTATCCAGCAGTTATTTCTTTACTGTGTTCTTGACAGTGTTGAAGGCAATATATGGTGTCTTTTAACACTGGGTGAGAAGAGGAGAGATTATTTTGAATTCTAAAATTACACAGTGATTGGAATTTCTATAAATTATAACAGGCCATAATGAAAGATTACATATTTTTGTAAGGGCTAGCTGGATTGCATACAGCTCAGCCATCATACTACATTCCAGGAACAGTGAAATACTGTCTGTGAAACAGTATCCCATCATATAGGGTGCTGTATCTATATGATAGCCAGATTTTGCACCATCCATGTACATTACATATTTATGTGAATTTTCTTAGGTATGGGCAGCATGCAGTTGTTGGGCTGGTTAAGTATTCTTACCGACTATGTGAAGGAGTCATTGCAGTAAGGAATAAGAGTCCTCAGTCCAACTGCAGAAATCCTTCAATTCAATAGCCCGCAACAGGTAACATTTGCACTTTGCGCATAGGTGCAAAATCAACCGCATCATCCCTAAAGGATTCCACTATAAAGCCCCATTTAAACGATTGAATGACCTACCTCGTGCCCTCGCACGCCTCACTGCATGCATAACTGTGTCCGTTAGAATAATTAAGTTTCAATTTTTCTGTTGAAAAAGAGGCACGACTTGTCTTGAAAGCTACAGTATCTATTTGTAATAAAAGATATTCAGTATCTATTTGTAATTAAATTATTTTACTGGCTAACACTTAATCATCATTTACCATGGATACCAGTACAACAAGCCCTGGCCGACCGGGTGGGTAAAGTGCCTGCCTGGCAACCCAAAGGTCGCAGGTTCAAATCCTGCCTCGGACTTGGATCAAAGTACTGCAAAAATCTTGGGAGGTGCATTATGGCCACAGAAGCTGATGTGCCAACAACTACCAAAAAAAAAAAAAAAAAAAACAACAGGCCCATTTGTCCTCATGAATGATATCAAGTTGTAAAACAATTTTCCTAGCTGAAGCATAAACTAGAGATCTGTAATCAAGTAAAGAACAGATAATGCTTTAAAGAGATGTAATAATGAGTCTCTGTCTGCATACCATGATATACCTGGTACTGATTGAAGAATATCACTTTCTGTAGGCAGTTAGTTTGGAGAGGTGGCAATAGCATTTCGTGAAATTGCATCGGTTTGAGAAGATGGATCTTGACAGCAAATGATTCTTAAAAGTTAATAGAGGGATGAATGATATGTTTTCTTGCTACAAAGAAATCTATGTTAAAAAGAAAAAAGCCACTGTCCAGTCATCCATTAACATGTTCTTTCGTAAGGTTGAGCAGCTGACCCCTTCTAAATCTCCACAGCCCTCAACCTTGGCAGAGGCATACTTATCAGCTGAAGATGTTGATTCTGGCAACGATGCTTGAGAGGTAAAACTCACTGACGTTATGCCTGTTTCGTCTATCTTTTTTAATTTTAAAATTTAAAAATTTTTTGAATTGCATGCTTTTGTAATTTTTCCTGCAAATGAGATTAAAAAAATTTAATAAATACAATAAATAATTCTATTCACATGTCAGCTGAACATTTGTTTTTTGATTCAATCAATTCGATGAGCACAGTTGCAAGTGCTGCACAAGCATGGGGAAAATTCTGATACACAGGGTTCCGTGGAATGCAACCCTTATGTTAATCGGGAGTGGCTGTACTTCTTTCCTCCCATTACTTACAGAACACCTCATGTGTGAATGTAGATGCAAAATACTCATTGTTTGTCAGCTATATGAGCAGGATCATCAACATCAACAGCTGAATCATCAATATCAAATGGACCAATCTGATTCATCCCCTTCCTTCTAGAGTTTACATAAGTAAAGAACTCTTTGCTGTTTTTCTTTGCATTATGTGCCCAAGATTTCTCGTAATCTGCCTTCGCCTGCCTAACCTCCTTTGTAACTTGATTACAGACTAGCTTATATCTGCCATAGGCTTCTGTGTCACCTGATAATTTATGTGCATCCCACGCATTTTTCTTCTCTGCCACGAGCCTCATTAGTTCATCTGACATCCATTTAGGTCTAAATCTTGAACAGTATTTCTTAGTTGGTATGAAAAGTCTAGTAGCTTCCAAGATTAATTCCTTGAAGGCTTCCCATTTAGAATTTGCTGTTTTTATCTTCCTCAGCTGATCCCACTGTACAGAATTTAAAATCTGTTTGAGACAACTGTAGTTACCTTTATGAAAGCAAAAACCCTTCCCTTTATCCTTGATGGTAGTTACGTCTTTAAGTAAATCCCACATCAGTACACTGTGATCACTGTTACCTAGTGGTCCTTTATCTGCAAATTCTTAATGCATGAATAATTACTGCTGATAATCAGATCAAGAGTATTACTTCCTCTGGTCACCCGTTGAATATGTTTCTGTAGAAAACAGTTCTCCAATAAATGCACAAAAGTCTTGCTGGCGTGCGAGTGACCAACCCACAAGTTCCAGTCAATATTTGGAAAGTTAAAATCCCCCATTACAAGACATTCTGATTTATTAGCCAGTCTATTTCTCTGCACAATTGTTCATTGTACTCATGGGAGTCATTAGGCCTATAACACACACCTACTCTCATTTTCCCTTTCCCAATGCTTATGTCACACCAAACTGACTCAACATTGCACTGTCCACCAATGTAAACTGAATGAACTTCCTTAGATTTTATGTGTTTCTTAACTAACAGCATAACCCCTCCTTCCTTCCAACCGTCTATCCTTTCTGTACACATAGTACCCCCCAAATTCCAATTCTGTACTGCTTATATCTGTAGGACACCATGTCTCTGATATCCCAAAAATATCTGCATTTGATGTCTTGACCAGCACTTCGAATTCATCAAATTTATTTACTATACTTCTAGCATTGGTGTTCATGCAAGTATACATGCACTTGTTCCTACTCTTAGTTACCCTAACACAGCCCATATATTTACTTGTTCCATGCTGACTCCCAGCAGTTCTTGAAAACCTCAGCAACTTGCTCTCTAGGCTGCTGCTCTAATAGAAGCAGTGCAAGAATCACTTTCGCCTCTGCCTGCGGCTACTGTTGATCTTTTAGTCTGTGAATCCTCTCAAGCTAACAGTTTTCCGACCCACGTAACACTGCCTTGATAGCATCAGCAAATATTCTTGCAACTTATCTATTTAAGTGTATCCCATCCCTGTAGAAGCAGTCTCTCTCTCCTGTTAGCAAGTACAGACCATGCTTCTACCCCATGAACCTTGCACAGTCTCTCCAGGGCCGCATTGATTGATAAGACTCTCATCATATACCCCCTTCTGTCCTGTCTGGGCAGAATTGCAGACACTTTCTAATTTAAACCTAACTCGCAACTTTTTTTCAACATTGACCTGTGCTTATTAAGCAAATCTGCAGATCTCTTACTCTCAAGGTCATTGGTGCCAACGCGAGGGCGCCTCCATAGCCAGGTGGGTATCCTACCCACCTGGCTATGGAGGCAGCAGTGCGTAGAACAAGTTTCTTGATTAGACCGGGGTTAGAGCCCGTGACCACCAAATAAGGAGGATGCGGAAAGGTCAGGGAATGACCACAGTATATCCCCAGAGCAATATGGCCTTAGTTGCTAATGCTCCTAAAAACCAAATAACAAACAAACAGCCAACACACAACAGTATCACCTTTTGTGCCCATAAAAGATAATATCTGCTCTACAACATCATCAACTTTTGCCCCTGGCAGACATACCCTGGTTCTGTTCCACCTATCCTTTTTTGCATGAGAGCTTGATGATATTAATTTCTTCGAGGGCATCTATCCTACACTTCAAACTCACAGACGCATATTAGAACACTGAGTTGAAGCCTAATTTCTTCACACTCTCTGCACCTAGCACACACACACACAAAGGCATTCTCCTTGGCTAGATCACGTCCTGTTCCTGATAGTCTGCAAACATTTCACATTTCGCACATTTTTTTAGACTGTGATGCATTAGAGAATCTTTCCCTTCATTTCTCCCCTGAGCCATAGTACTCCTGCTACTTTCTTCCCATTGCTTCGCTGCTCTAGTCTGGGTCATGATTCCATTTAAGTACAATTTAATTAACAATGAATTTTAATAAGATTAATAAATTTTACCGATTAATTGATAATACTATACTAAGCTAACTGATTTCTAAGACAGTGCTACGTATTACACTATCTAGTTTTATGTTATCAACTTCGGAATATATATGTTACACTATTCTGCATTGATCTAATGTACTATAACAATGGCGGTAAGTTACCAATGGTAAAATCTATGGATACTAAGTATTAACTTTCAAAATCGCTATCTAAATTCAAATTAAACCAAGGAGCATGACTAGAACTATAAAGCTACTTCTAGAAAATAAATTAACGTGACAATTAAGTCAATAAAACAGCTAAATATTTATAAAAACTTAGTGGTTGTCGGAGCTGCAAAATCTTTTCCAACAAGTGGATAACTTCAACCCCAAGTTTTCCTGTTAATTGCCTGTTTGAGATTTGTGACTCCACGGGATTATTTATGTAGATTTATATTTTTAGTGAAACAAGCTTGTAGATAAGGTTCATATATTTTTTTTTTTTTCAGTTTTGTGTGAAGAAGTACAGTTACTTACTCGTATCATTTGATAGTTGCACTTATTATAGTTTTATACATTTTAAAATGAAAGAGACTGTAGTTTCTTGTTTCTTGCTTTTCTTTTTTTGTTGTTTCAAGCCGAATTAATAAAAGTTTGTTTTTCTGAAAATAATGTGTGTAAAAAAACAAAATTTTTAAATTTTGCATTTAAAAAATATAAAATTGCATTTAATAGTAAGTTTTGTTACAATTATTTTGTAATATGTAACTTTTTCATACTGCATTTCACTGCTCCAAAATTATCTACCTACCTATGAAGGAAATGAGATATAGGCAAAAAAAAAAAAAAAAGTTTTTTTGCCTCAATCTCATTTTTTTAGCAATGAGGAATTTACCAGACAAATAAAATTTCTTGTCCTGTCCATCAAAGAATGCAGAAACAGCATATTTCAGCCATTATCATCAGCAAAGCGACATCCTCATATGTTTTTCCTGAGGTGTCAAAACAGGAAATAGTCACTGGGGGCCAGATCTCGATTGTAAGGTGGATGATTAAGTTATGTAAAGTCAGTCTCTCAAAGCAGCAGCAGCAACAGCATGTGACCTGTGCATTGTTCTAAAGAAGCAGGACACCCCTGGAAAGTTTTCCATGACATTTTTCCTTTATGCCAACCCCTAGGTTGTACAGTAGGGATGCATATGACTGTTTGCTTGTGTTCTTAGTAGTGAATGTACAAATTTCCTCAGCATCCCAAAAAATAGTGGCCATAACATTGCCAGCTGAAGGTTGTGTCTGAAAATTTTTGGGTGGGGAGAACCCTTGTGCTTCCATTGCATCAATTGTTGCTTGGTCTCAGGATCCCAGTGATGAACCTATGTTTCATCACCCATAACAATTCTGGAGATGAAAGTTTTAGTTTCCCTTCCATAAAGCTCTGAATTCTCCTCACAACACTGTACTCTGGAATGCTTCTTCACAGGGGTCAGAAATCTGGGGACCCACCTTGCACTGACCTTACTCAAACCCCAAATCTTCATGGAGGATAGTTATAAATCTCCCCTCAGATATGTCATATTCCCTAGATATTTGGGATACCTTTAAACTTCTGCCATTCACCACAAGGGTTTCCACAGCTGTGCACATCGCTCAAATGGCCGCTATCACAGGCCTTCCTGGACATCTCATTTTAGGAAGGATGTAGATTTACTTGTGCATGTACAGAGAAGGGCAACAAGATTGGTGAGGGGAATGAAGGGATCCTCTTACCAAGAGAGGCTTAAGTTCTGCAAATTGCAGTGGCTGGAGACTAGGCACCTGCGCGGTGATCTGATTGAGGTCTATAAGGCGTTGAATGGGTTGAGCTGAATTCTGATGGGATCCTTCCACTTGTTCAGATTACGAACCTAAGGGGGCATAAATTCAAATTAAGAAAAGACAGATGTAGATTAGATGTGCGGAAATTTGCCTTTAGCCAGCGGGTGGTTAATTGCTGGAACAAACTTCCATCTGTCGTTGTGGAAGTTTATAGGTTGAATAAATTTAAGGAGGAACTGGACAGACATTTGGAGGGAATGGTGTGATTTTTTTTTTTTTTTTGGCTGATGCTGCATAAGCTCATACACTTGCTTTCTTGCATCAAATGCCACTGCTACTACTACTACTACATAGATTATCTCTGATGGACTCTCTATCCCACTTGAATTGTTTTGACCAGAATTTCATCTGGTACTCTGAAGTTGAACTATTGCCATACACAGCCACCATCCTTTCATGAATGGCCTTTAGCCCATTTCCTTCTTTGGTGAGAAACTTGGCTGAATAATGCACCAATTTCAGTAAATCCATAAGGAGTCTTCCTTCTTTCAGTTACAGCAGCACAACCTAAAAACATAGTGGGATCAATATTAGTATGATTCAAGTTGAGTGTAGGAACATAATAAATCATGGATCACTGAAATATAACTATGGAAAGTACCTCAGGTATATAACTTATTGAACGCCCCTCGTATTTATTTGCCTGCACAAATTCACCATACTGACATTTCACACATATAATTCATTAAGATCAACCAAATAATGGCATTCTGTCAACATGTTAAAATCATTTTTATTAGGAGAGTTTATAAGAATTTATTAATAAAAATGTATATTATGTGTATACAACCAAGTATGAATCTTTTAGGATCCATCAAGGATGTCACTTATCTTTCACTAAAATATGAATTATTATTTAACCTATTCAGATATTTATAAGCAGGTGTTTATGGATATCAGAATTTGTTCTTGGAACAACAAAAAATTTGCATTTGCATCTTACATACCTGGAAAACGTTAAGAGATGTTTTTGAAATAATTCCAACTCCAAGAATATCGCAGGAAACATCAAGACTCGTAACAGTAGCACCAATAAATTGATGAACAATTAAAGATGTTTCTTCTAATGAATTTATTACATGCAAATACATGGCATCCTCAGCTGCAGCTGCAATTCTTACTTGATCTGTATACATCTGTGGTACTAAAGCTAAATGGCTAACCTAAAATTTTGGAATAAAGAAATAACAATGTAAATAAAAAATATTAAACCCAAAATGAGCGATATTTGCTATTAAACAAACACTTCTCATTTTGAATTTAATAATGAATGTGAGAAGATTATTTTGTTTAATTAAATCCCTGGAAGCAGAAGTGATAAACAGAAATTTATCATCTTCTGTCAGTTATGTCAATAACAGACAAATGGAATTTTTTAAGATGTAATTTGATAGCACCAACATAATTCACATGATGGTACACGTAGCATACACTGATGAACGTAGGTACTTATCATGAAAACACACTATCAGTGTCTGCAATCTGGCATCTGAACAGAACTGATATTGTACAGATGCCAGTGTAGTGGGTATTGTAAGTGGCTTTCATATCAAATGCTATTTTGAATCATTGAGTAGTTCAAATATGCATGCTTCCCTTGTCAGGAACTGCTGAACAGAAAAGAGAATTAGCGATGATTAAAAGAAATAATTGTCAGTAATGATGCCCATGCAGTATTACTGCAACGTTTTTTCAAAATGTTGAGGTAAATGAAGCAACACATGCATAGTAGCTCCAGAAGCAAGTGGAGAACAGGTGCGCCATTCTGAATCCAAATCCCACCTGGTTCTCAAATGAGTTAGTTTTCCAATGCCCCATGTTTCATGACTCTGATAAATTCAGCTGTTTATTTAAAAGAGATCAAAGAAAACTACATTCCTTTCCTGATTGTTCAGTAATAGCCTGGGTTTTACATAGTTTCAAACAGTATAACACTACATACTACGAACACACACACACACACACACACACACACACACACACACACACACACACACACACACACACACACACACACACACAACATTACACTGATGAGTGATCACTGAATTGCAACCACCTATCTAATACCACATTGGGCCACTGTTCACATAGCTGCTATTTGCCTAGACAATGACTTCACCATAGGTCTGAAGACATCCACAGGGATCTGCACCATGCTGCCATTTCCACAGTGTTAGAAGAGATGAATAGATGATAGTTGTGTGTCCATATGCCTGAATTCTCTTTCCAAAACATCCTACAGGTGTTCAATTGGATCAATGTCAGGCAAATTTGGAGGCCAATCAAGACGGGCGATATTTTCACTGTGTTCCTTGAACCACTTGTGCACAGTGCAGGCCCAATGACATGCTGCATTATTTCTGGTTCTTGCCAGCAAAACATGCCCATATTAAGCAAACACTGCCACTTGCCTGGATAGTATCACAATGCATGATGGATCAACTGACTTGTATTGCTTGCGTCACATATGAAGGTGTCTGATAGCGTGTTGCACCAGGTATCTGGACTCATCTGACCGGTCCACTTATTTCCAGCCCTCCAGTGTCCTACCAGCATGTTGCTGACACCACAGCATTTGCTGTCGACAATGATCAGTGGTGAGCAGAGGGTATTTCTCGGGTTGCCTGCTATGGAATCCCACACATCTGATTGTGCAGCACAACATCATTTGGGATATTGTTCTTGCATTCCCCATATTGTATTATGATGTCAACTGTTGCACAGTGACCTGCCATTGAGCCTGTACAATGCACTGCACCCTTTGTTCACTATGAACATTCACCTTGCATAATCCTTTACAGTTCTGTGGATGGAAGGTGGTTTGACCTGTTCTACACCATTCTGTGTAGATCTTAACCACAGTGGGCCATGAGCAATTGGCAAGTCATGCCATTTTTGATATGGAAACCCCTGACGCATGAGTTCCCACAATCATGCCCTTTGGAAACTCTGTGATATCTTTACTATGTTCCATAACTGCTACTTTACCACTTTGACTTGCATGACCAAATGCAGACTACCACTGCTCTAACGTAGGAAGGTGTTTGGCTTTTTATACTGCAAGCTGTGCAGCATAGTTCATTATGGATGGGGTGGTCATAATTTAGTGAGTGTATATATACATATCTACTTGGAAAATTAAATGCACTAGGCATAATCCTTATGGTTTTGATAATTAACTATATAATATCGGTGTAAATACACCATAGTTAACCCATAGATTTGAGCTACGATTGTAGCGTAGAAGGCATCGTTTTAATTGTATCTCATAATGTGGTTGCCTTCACAACAAGATAGCTACTATTGAATTTCTTCAAATAAATAACGCTTCTCTAGCAGAGAAGGCTACTGTTATTTATTTTCAGTGTACCACCACCCAGACGATCGTTTCGAAGCTTTTTGGCTTCGTCATCAGTGGGCGGGTAGGTATTACCTACCCGCCCACTGATCGTCTGGGTGGTGGTATGCTGAAAATAAATAACAGTAGCCTTCTCTACTAGAGAAGCGTTATTTATTTGAAGAAATTCAATAGTAGCTATCTTGTTGTGAAGGCAACCACATTATGAGATACAATTAAAACGATGTTGTTGTTGTTGTTCGGTTTTTAGGAGCGTTAGCAACTAAGGCCATATTGCTCCGAGGATATGCGGTGGTCATTCCCTGACCTTTCTGCATCCTCCATGTTTGGTGGTCACGGGCTCGAACCCCGGTCTAATCAAGAAGCGTGTGTTATGCACTTCCGCTCCTGCCCACCTGGCTACGGAGGCACCACAATTAAAACAATGCCTTCTACGCTACAATCGTAGCTCAAATCTATGGGTTAACTATGGTGTATTTACACCGATATTATATAGTTAATTATCAAAACCCATAAGGATTATGCCTAGTGCATTTAATTTTCCAAATACATTACCACCACACACCCTTCTGGCATCTCTCATAATGTGGATATAACTTCGCAACTGAGATGGCTTGTTGTATTACCTACCCGCCCACTGATGACGAAGCCAAAAAGCTTCGAAACGATCGTCTGGGTGGTGGTACGCTGAAAATAAATAACAGTAGCCTTCTCTACTAGAGAAGCGTTATTTATTTGAAGTAATTCAATAGTAGCTATCTTGTTGTGAAGGCAACCACATTATGAGATACAATTAAAACGATGCCTTCTACGCTACAATCATAGCTCAAATCTATGGGTTAACTATGGTGTATTTACACCGATATTATATAATACATATCTACAAATAAACGTCTCAGAGATACTGCAGTATCTCTGAGGCTTTTATTTAACACTTGCCTACCAGTTCGTATACTGTTTGTTCATTTAAGCTTTAAGCACTAAAAGATGGCAGACACTTTCATTATGGACTGTGTCATAATTACATTTCAATTAGGTGATCTGGAGAATTTTAATAGGATTATTTTATCCTACAGTCATATGAAACTATCTAATGGATAATTATGTTGCTTCTTTACTAAACAATCCTCTCCCTTTTTGTGCTTCCTTCCTTATTTATATGTAATCTATAGGGAAAACTATGACAGTTCTGAAAATTGTAGTAATGTAAATATAATAAAGTATATTTTGAACTGATACTAAAAAAATCTTTATACTCCCAACTAAATACTCATATTGTTGTATTCGGGTAAAGTTTTACACTAAAAATTATTAAAATAAAAATGCCATTGGTCCAGTGAAGGTCCAATAAAAGTCTTTAAAAAAGCAATAATATGTAAATATTACTGCTTTTTGATTTATATTTATCACAAAAGCCTGTCAAAAAAATAATTTACCTGACTTATGGCTGGCTCTCATTGGTCACTGTATTGTATGGGCATTTCATGTAGCTGGCCTAGAGCAGGGGTCGGAAACCTGTGGCTTTTTGAACATGTAATTGCGGCTCTAACTTTTAGCCCACATGTACTACAAGTGATGTATTTCTGCGAGCAAATATTTTCGAACATGAACTTTTTGACACACCCAGGATCCTGAGCTGGATATCATCATCCTTCTCTTTCTTGGCGATTCCTTTCTACTTCTGACTTGATCTTTCTCTCTCAGGGTAATTCAGAAATTTTTTTTGGCTGGTGCCGCAAAAGCCTCAGGCTTCCTTTCACTGTTTGGCTAATAATAATAATAATATTAAAAATAAATCAAGAAACCGTCTGAATAATACCAGTCTTTCAGTATGTTTAAAGATGAAAATTACGGCATACTCGCCTGATGTTGAGACTCGTTCAAGAAGTTCAGCAGCAAAAGTCACATTAATTTGTACCTAATTGGATGTTTGTTACGTTTTTTCAGTATTAATAAATAACATTTCAAAAAATATACTTTTTTTTAATAAAACAACTTCGCACTCTATTCCATTTCTTAAAAAACATCCCCCCACTTCGAGTTGAGGTGCGGCTCTTTGGATTGTTTTTTTATTAGATCAAAAATGGCTCTTCACTCTAAAAACGTTGCCGACCCTGGCCTAGAGGATCTCAAATATTATATCACACTGTAATATCTTGTTTTTTTCCTATGCACTTCAGTTATTGAATAATTATTTCTACTGTTTTAAATGATGTTCAGAACATATTTTGTTTTGATAGGCATTCACTACCTTCAAATGATGAAACAATTAAAAACAGATATACGGTTCATTGTTGCATCTCCAAATGTTGATTTCAGCTATTAATAAGTTTCACACTGTCTTTCCAACTTTTATGATATTATTCAATAATACAAACATTGTTCTGCACTCTCAATCATGGTTAACTGTGATGCTTCACAAAAACATTCTGACTTTAAATGTTCAGCATGAATGACTGAATCTATAGATGTTTGTGTTTGTTATTTGGTTTTTAGGAGCATTAGCAACTAAGGCCATATTGCTCCGGGGATATGCGGTGGTCATTCCCTGACCTTTCTGCATCTTCCGTATTTGGTGGTCACGGGCTCGAACCCCGGTCTAATCAAGAAGCACGTGCTATGCACTGCTGCTCCTGCCCACCTGGCTATGGAGGTGCCACACAGTAACATGCCACACAATGTCAATTGAAGCAGTATCCCTCTCCTATGCAGGGCATGCAATCAATGTTAATACTTTTGAATCAGCCTTCATATAAAACAGGAAGAAATTAAATGTAGTTTGTTTATCATTAATTGAATATTAGCATTAGCAGAAGCATATGATGTCTCTACTAATGCTAATGTTAATATTCAATCAGTTATTAATCAAGGACAAACGGGGTATTCTTATAATAATTCAAGGACAAAAGGGGGTATTCTTATCATTAGCATAGGCATAATGATGCAAGAAAGCAAGCAGCTAAAAAAAAAAAAAACCTTCCCATTTCACCCATCCATTCATTCCATATGTTTGTCTGGCTCTGCTTTGAATTTATTTAAGCTGTGAACTACAATGACAGTTGGAAGTTTGTTCCAGCAATCAACCATCCGCTGGCTAAAGGCAAATTTCCGCACTTCTATAAGTGTCTTTCCTCAATTTGAATTCATGTCTCTTCAGGCAATTAATCTGAGAAAGAGGAAGAATCCCATTGGCATTGAGCTGGCTCAAACCATTCAAGGCCTTATATACCTCAATCAGATCCCCTCGCAGGTGCCTAGTCTCCAGACACTATAATTTGCAAAACTTAAGCCTTCCTTCATAAGAGCAACCCTTTGTTCTAGTCACTAATCTTGTTGCCCGCCTCTGTACTCCTCTACCATGCCGTTAATAAAATATGTTTTACATTTAACATTCGATATCAAATTTCTACTTTCTCTCTACCCCAAATACAAAATATCTTTTCTTATTTATTGTACCGTCAGGTTTTCATTCACTATATACAATTATACAAAGATACCACAGTGATAGGTACAGTAATCCATAATCATTTAATGACACTGAGTACAGAAATACATGTTGGTGTACCATTAGTCAGCCCACAGAATTCTGGTAATCACCCTTGTAATGCTGAGTGTAGGCACTGATTATTCAATCAAAAGTGTAGATAGATATGAATGTTTAAAATTTAATTACAGTAAGCATTCACACCTCACCTTCTTGCATTTAAGGGCAATTATTTAAGAAAGAAATATAGTTAGGGAAGAATGTTACTTTGTTGTTTTCCATTAATATTATTACTATAATTAATACCACTCATAATTAATAATATAGTTTATAAAGCTAATAGCCTAAACCAGTGGTTCTCAACAGGGGCCATGATGTATTTTTGAGGGGCCACAGGTAAAAATCGTAAAATGGGGGGGGGATTATTACTAATATAAAAAAGAAATAAAAATACAAAATGATCAGTACATATAATAACACAATATCCTTCTTTTTGTGTACCCTAATTAGAAGGGCAGAACCTATTGTACTTAAACCACAACCTAAGATCTGGGATTACAAGTACTGGTATTCTATGCGATAATGAAGCCATTCTGATGACATATGTTAGGTTTTTGAATGATAATCAGCTTAATGAGGAAATTTTTTTTTTACCCGAAAGCTCAAGACACCAAAGGTGAAACAATATTTGAAGAAGTTAAGAGTTATTTCAAGGAAAACAATATTCCACTACAAAATATAATAGCTTGTGCAACTGATGGTGCTGCTTCAATGGTAGGTAGATACAGAGGATTCATTGCTCATTTAAAAAATGCTGTGCCTGAAGTTTTTTTGCATACATTGCATGGTCCACCGTCAAAATTTGGTTGCAAAAAAATTGGGAGGACATTTGCATGACATTCTTGCTATTATAATAAAAGCCGTAAATCACATCAAATCAAATGCACTTCAAAATCGTCTGTTTCAACAACTTTGAGAAGAAAATGAGGAAGAATTGAATGCCTATTAATCTATAAAGAAGTCCGATGGCTATCAAAAGGTAACTGTCTTCATCGTTTTGTTGGACTTTGGTGCAGTATTGTATCATTTCTAAGTGATAAGCAGCTTGGAGAACAGATATATTCAAAAAGCTGAATTTGTTGAACAAACAGTTGCAAGAAAAAAACTGCAATTTTATATTTGAAAAGAGGCCATCACTGCTTTTCTTGGAAAACTCAAACTATTATGGAGTAATATTGGACATTGCAAGTTAATGCAATTTCCTTCACTGACCACTCTTGACATAGAATTGCCAGATGATGATCTTTTTGTATATACTGAGCATTTGAAGAATTTGTATAATGATATGCAATTTTGGTTCAGTGAACTGTTAGAGATGACTATCCCGGACTGTGTGGTGGATCCATTTCAGGTAAATGCGGTTGATGTTGACATCGTATTACAAAAATGTTTCATTAACCAACCAAACTAGATTCAAAAAGTACAAAGAACATTTCTGGATAAGCAGCGAAATTGCAAATAACTTTCCACAGCTTTAGGAGAAGGCAAAATTGTTTTTTTATTGGAATTCCCACTTCATATCTTGTTGAATCTGGATTTAGTCGAGTTCTTCATCTGCTATCAAAAGCTCGTAACCATCTTGATATTGTGAAGAGAGGTAATCTTCGATTATCTCTAACAACGCTGCAACCAGATATACAAAAACTTGCTTGTTCTCATCAGCTGCAAGGATCTCACTAAACTAAAAAACAATAACATTATTGTAATATTTTTTGTTAAGAGCATAATTATATATTGTAAATAAACAAAATATTCTTCTTCTTCTTCTTCTTTAATGCTGCCGAATGGCGTTTGCGACTTCGTTTTGATATTGTTCTCTGTCTAGCGCTGCGTGTAGAATTTGTGCTGTTGTCATGTGAAGCCAGGTGTTGATGTTATCTAGCCATGCCATTTTCGGTTTGCCTGGGCGTTTCTTGCCTTCGATCTTTCCCTCCAGGATGAGTGGTAGTAGGTGATATTTTTGTTGGTTCCTAGCGATGTGACCTAGGTATTTACATTTCCTGCTGATGATAGTTTTGAGCAGGTCCCGTTCCGTGTGCATGTCCTGCAGGACCTGTACGTTGGTTATCTTGGCTGTCCACGGGATTTTCAGCATTCTTCGGTTATGATTAAAATATTCCTCCAGATATGATTAAAATATGAATTTTTTTTTTACCACCCTAAATATAGTTAAACTAAACTACCATCCTAAATATAGTGGTAAGCCTGTTCAAAACAAGAATACAGCTTATTGTTATTGGATTGTATTCAAATATCCAGCTTTGTTTTCTGCCTGTAGCAAAGCTTGCAACATTTGTAAAGAGATTACTAATAATTCAAACTCAATTTAGAACAAGCCAAGAGTAGGAAACTTGCATCCTGTACAAATAGTAGTCAAGATTTCTTGCCTTTGGCAAAAATCTACTGGTTGTAACTTCTGCTCATCTATATATCTGCTTCTTACATCAATATGGGTCTGTTGCATCCTTATCTAAAGAAAAAGCTAACTTATTGTTATTATCATTAGTAGAGGCATATGATGCATGAAAGCATGCTTATGCAGCATCAGCCAAAAAAAAAAAAACCACTCCGATTTCACCACTCTGTTCATTCCAAATACTTGTCCAGATCACCCTTAAATTTATTTGGGCTATCAACTTCCACAACAAAAGATGGAAGTCTGTTCCACGAATTTATGCCTTCTCAGGTGACTATTCTGAGCAAAAGAAAGAATCCCATCAGCATTGTGTATGCTCAAACCATTCAAGGCTTTATTCACCTCAATCAGATCACCCCCCCCCCTGCAGGTGCCTAGTCACCAAATACTGTAAACTGCAAAACTTAAGCCTTTCTTCATAAGAGCAACTTTTTGTTCCATTCACTAATCTTGTTGCTCTTCTCTGTACTTGTTCCAAAACAGCTCTACATCCTTCTTGAAATGAGGCCTTCAGACCTGTATCCAGTACTCAAGGTGTGGCCTCACCATTGCTTTATATAAGGGGATAATCACCTCCTTATCCCTGCTAGAAAAATTCCTGTATATCATTGAAAAGACACCATGAGCTATTCTTGCAGACCGTCTGCACTGCTCAGAAAACTTCATATCTGCCTGCACAATTACCCCCAGGTCCTTTTCATTATCTACCACTGTCAATATAGTACCACAGAGTTGATTTATTACCCTGGGGTTATTGTTTCCCATTTGTAGTACTTTATTACATTTGTCAATGTTAAACTTCATTTCCCACCTCTCGCCCATCTGCAGAATTTTTCTAGATCCTGGTGCAGCAGCAGCATACTGTCATTAGTGTCCTTAACAACCCTGCCAACCCTTCTATTGTCTGCAAACTTGGACATTAAGCCTGATATACCATCATCAATATCATTTATAAATACAGAAAACAACAATGGACCCAACACTGAACCCTGAGGGACTCCACTAATAACATTAGTCCACAAAGAGCAGAGTCCATTGATTACCACTCTCTGTCTTCTCCCACTCAACCATCCTTTTATCCATAGCAGCAATTTGCCTCCAATGCTGCATTGCTCCAATTTGTGCAGCAGTCTTCCATGTGCAACAGTATCAAAAGCCTTTCTAAGATCCAAATATATGATATCAAAGTTATTCCCTAACTCCAGTTGCTTTGTGACCACATCATAGTATCCAATCAAATTGGTCAGGCAGGACTTTCCCCTTAACAAACCCATGCTGTGTTCGAGCTATAACTGAAGTCTTGTCTAGATGATCCCACAATGCTTCTTTCACCAGTGCCTCAATTAATTTCCCTGGAACAGAGGTTAAACTAACAGGTCTATAATTACTTGTGTCGCCCTTTGATCCTCCTTAGCATTAGAATTAGTAGAGGCATATGATGCAAGAGAGCAAGCTTATGCAGCATCAGCCAAAAAAAAAAAAACAAAAAGAAAAAAAAAAAACCACTCCCATTTCACCCCTCCGTTCGTTCGAAATACCTGTCCAGCTGAGCCTTAAATTTATTTAGGCTATCAACTTCCACAACAAGGGATGGAAGTCTGTTCCACCAACCAAATACCCGCTGGCTAAAGGCAAAAATCCACACATCTATCCTACATCTGTCTTTCCTCAATTTGAATTTATGCCCACTCAGGTGATTATTCTGAGCAAGAGGAAGAATTCCATCAGCATTGAGCATGCTCAAACCATTCAATTCTTTATACACCTCTATCAGATCACCTCGCCGGGGCCTAGTCTCCAGACATTGTAATTTGCAAAACTTAAGTCTTTCTTCGTAAGAGCAACCCTTTGTTCCATTCACTAATCTTGTCCTTCTCTGTACTTGTTTCAGCAGCTCTACATCCTTCTCGAAATGAGGCCTCCAGACCTGTATACAGTACTCTAAGTGTGGCCTGACCATTGCCTTATACAAGGGAATAATCACCTCCTTATCCCTGCTAGAAAAATTCCTATATATCATCGACAATACTCCATGAGCTACTCTTGCTGCCCATCTGCACTGCTCAGAGAATTTCATAACTGCCTGCACAATTACCCCCAGGTCCTTTTCATTCTCTATCACTGTCAGTGTAGTACCACAGAGTTGATACGTTGCTCTGGAGTTGCTGTTTCCCATATGTAGTATTTTACATTTGTCAATGTTAAACATCATTTGCCACCTCTCAAGCCCATCTGCTCAACCTTTCCAGA
The DNA here is from genome assembly GCF_048544385.1 of Mastigoproctus giganteus. Lineage (NCBI taxonomy): Eukaryota > Metazoa > Arthropoda > Arachnida > Uropygi > Thelyphonidae > Mastigoproctus > Mastigoproctus giganteus. Next base: position 67,164,747 of record NC_143575.1, read on the forward strand.
TCCTGTTGCAGCAGCAGAATAGCGTCAATAGTGTCCTTAACAACCCTGCCAACCTTTGTATCGTCTGCAAACTTGGACATTAAGCTTGATATACCATCATCAATATTATTTATAAATACAGAAAACAATCATGGTTGCAACACTGAACCCTGAGGGAATCCACTAATAACATTAGTCCACGATGAGCAGTGTTCATTGATTACCACTCTCTGTCTTTTCCCCCTCAACCATCCCTTTATCCATAGCAGCAATTTGCCTCCAATGCCACACTGCTCCAATTAGTGCAGCAGTCTTCCATGTGCAACAGTATCAAAAGCCTCTCTAAGATCCAAGTATATAATATCAAAGTTATTCCCTGCCTCCGGTTCTTTTGTGACTGCATCATAGTATCCAATCAAATTGGTCAGGCAAGACTTCCCCTTAACAAAACCATGCTGTGTCCGAGCTATAACTGAAGTCTTGTCTAATCCTGCACTGCTTCTTTAACCAGAGCCTCCATTAATTTTACTGGAACAGAAGTTAAACTCACAGGTCTATAATTACTTGTGTCAGCCTTTGATCCTCCTTTGTGAATCGGGGTCAAATTTGCACATCTCCCCTAAGTCCAAGGAAGCTCTCATAATCATGGCTAAGGGTTTGCTTACTTCCTTTGCTGCCTCCTTTAATATAACTGGATAGATCCCATCCACCCCAGGTGCCTTTCTTGTGTTTATCTTCAACAATTTCTCCTCCACTTTACTCTCAGTTATTACAAGATTATCTAGCTTACGGCCAGAGTTGAATACACCTCTGGCATTCCCCTCGCTGAATAACTCCTCATGTGTGAATGTCAATGCAAAATATTCGTTTAGTTTGTTAGCTACCTGAGCAGGATCATCAACAGTCGAACCGTCGATATCAAGTGGACCAATCTGATTCATCCCCTTCCTTCTATAGTTTACGTAAGTAAAGAATTCTTTGCTGTTTCTCTTTGCATCCTTTGCCAAAGATTTCTCGTAATCTGCCTTCGCCTGCCTAACCTCTTTTGCAACTTGGTTACAGATCAACTTATATCTACCATAGGCTTCTGTGCCATGTGTTAATTTATATGTATCCCATGAATTTTTCTTCTCTGCCATATATTTCATCTAACATCCATTTAGGCCTAAACCTTGAACAGTATTTCTTAGTTGGTATGTAAAGCATAGTAGCTTCCAAGATTAATTCTTTGAATGCTTCTCATTTTGAATTTGCTGTTGGTAACATCATGAGTTGGTCCCACCATATAGAATTTAAATACTTTCTCAAACCTCAGTAGTCACCTTTACGAAAGCAAAAACCATTTCCTTTACCCTTTATGGTAGTTACCTCTTTGAGTAAATCCCACTTCAGCACACTGTGATCACTGCCACCTAGTGGTTCCTTTATCTGTCGATTCTTAATGCTTGAAGAATCACTACTGATAATCAGATCAAGAGTATTACTCCCTCTAGTTGCCTCTTGAACATGCTGATGTAGAAAACAATCATCCAATAAATCCATAAAAGCCTTGCTTGTGTGTGAGTGACCAACCCACAAATTCCAGTCAATCTCTGGGAAATTAAAATCTTCCAATATAAGACACTTTGATTTACTGGCCCACTCTATTTCCCTGTACAATTTTTTATTATACTCATCAGAGTCATTAAGCCTATAACACATTACTACTCTCAATTTTGATTTCCCAGTGCTTACGTCAAACCAAACTGACTCGACACTGCCCTGTCCAGCGATGTCGACTGGCTGCACTTCCATGGATTTTATGTGTTTCTTACCTAATAGCATAACCCTTCCTCCCTTCCTATCCTGTCTATCTTTCCTGTACATATTGTACTCCCCAAATTCCAGTTATGCATTCCTTATATCTGTGTGACACCACGTCCCTTATATCCCAACAATATCTGCCTTTGATGTTTTGACCAACACCTTAAATTCATCAAAATTTTTTTACCAAACTCCTAGCATTGGTGTACACACAGAGATAAAGAATGCAAAATCATCTAGCCAGCTGTCTCTGAAATCCCTGCATCTTGTTTTCCAGGCTGCTGCTCATTCCAATAGAAGCAGTGCAAGAATCACTTTCACCTATGCCAGCAGCTACTGTTAATCTATTAGTCCATGTATCCCCCCCCACCAAGGTAATAGTTTTCTGACCCACCTAACACTGACTCGATACCATCAGCAAATATTCTTGCTCCCTTTCCATTTAAGTGTATCCCATCTGCGTAGAAGCAGTCTCTCCTGTTAACAAGCACAGACCAGGGTGAGAAAAAGTCTACCCCTTGAGCCTTGCACAATCTCTCCAGGGCCGTATTGATCGACAAAGCTCTCATCATATACTCCCTCCTATCGTGTCTGGGCAGAATTGCAGACACTTTGAAATTCAACCCTAATTCACAGGTTTTTTTCAACAGTGACCTGTACTTGTTATGTATCACTTTTCCTCTAACTCTTGCATCAACAGTTTTGGTATGTAAATCCTCTTCTACCATACCAAACACATTTCCACTGAATATCTACCTTCATTTTCTGAGAGGATATTACAAGTATCCTGAACAAGCTTGATGCCGAAAAGTCTCCAGGACCTGAAGGCATTTCTTTACTTGTTTCTGAAAATCTGTGCTCTTGAGCTTTCTTCTGCTTTATTGAATAATTTTTGTACAATAGAGCAAAGGAAACAGATTCCACGAAAACCTTGATGGTGGGACAGAATGTGCTAAATTTTTGTGGCACACATTGATATGTCATAGGAAACTGGTTGGGAATATCCACTGCTAGATCACCACACTATATAGTAAATAATAATGTACGGTTCAAATTTTAATCAAAACTATTTTCAAAATAACAAAAATAAAATTAATGTTTTTTTTTATCTTCAAAATAATTTAGAAATTATTCAAATATTTAATTTCTCCAGGCACTTTAAATGTAGTATATTTTGTGAAATATGAAATGCATGTGACATATGACAGTCGATAATTGCTAAAGAGGAAACTCATCATGCTTATTGATTAATTTAATCATGACATCTACTTTTCATTCTGTAAAGCTGAGAAAAACAAGTTGATAAATCAATGATAACCTAATATAAGGAAATCAGCTGAAATGCGTAAAATAGTTAGGTGTGTTAAACTAGAGAGCCTTGTCAATTAATTCGGCCCTGGAGAGATTGTGCAAGGCTCATGGGGTAAAATATTTCTCAACCTGGTTTGTGCTTGTTAACAGAAGAGGCTGCTTCTACACGGATGGGATACACTTAAATAGAAAGGGTGCAAGAATATTTGCAGATGCTATCCAGGCAGTGTTAGGTGGATAGGAAAACTACTAGCTTGGGGGATACACGGACTAATAGATTAACAATAGACGCTGGCAGAGGTGAAAGTGATTCTTGCACTGATTCTACTGGAGTGAGCAGCAGCCTGGAAAACAAGGTGTGGAGGATTTCAGAGACTGTTGGGTAATATCGCGGAACAAGTAAATACATGGGCTGTGTTAGGGTAGCTAAGAATAGGAACAGGTGCATGTATACGTGCATGTACAACAATGCTAGGAGTTTGGTAAATAACTTTGATGAATTTTAGGTGTTGGACGGGAGTACAATGTCTACAGAAAGGATAGACAGGATAGGAAGGGAGGAGGGGTTATGCTATTAGTTAAAAAACACATAAAATCCAAGGAAGTGAAGCCAGTCGACATCGCTGGACAGTGCAGTGTCGAGTCAGTTTGGTGTGACATAAGCATTGGGAGATCAAAATTGAGAGTAGGAGTGTGCTATAGGCCTAATGACTCTGATGAGTATAATAAGAAACTGTTCGGAGAAATAGAGTGGGCCAGTAAATCAGAGAGTCTTATAATGGGGGATTTTAATTTCCCAGATATTGACTGGAATTTGGGGGCTGGTCACTCACACAGTAGCAAGGCTTTTGTGGATTTATTGGATGATTGTTTTCTACATCAGCATGTTCGGAAGGCAACTAGAGGGAGTAATACTCTTGATTTGATTATCAGTAGTGATTCTTCATGCATTAAGAATCTGCAGATAAATGAACCACTAGGTGGCAGTGATCACAGTGTGCTGAAGTGGGATTTACTCAAGGAGGTAACTACCATTAGGGGGAAAGGGAAGGGGTATTGCTTTCGTAAAGGCGACTACAATGGACTGAGACAGTATTTAAATTCTATACAGTGGGATCAACTGATGATATTGCCAACAGCAAATTCAAAATGGGAAGCATTCAAAGAACTTATCGTGGAAGCTACTAGGCTTTACATACCAACTAAGAAATATTGTTCAAGGTTTAGGCCTAAATGGTTGTCAGATGAACTAATGAGGCATATGGCAGAGAAGAAAAATGCATGGGATACATACAAATTAACACGTGACACGGACGCCTATGATAGATACAAGTTGATCTGTAACCAAGTTACAAAGGAGGTTAGGCAGGCGAAGGCAGATTACGAGAGATCCTTGGCAAGGGATGCGAAGAAAAACAGCAAAGAGTTCTTTACTTATGTAAACTCTAGAAGGAAGGGGATGAATCAGATTGGTCCACTTGAGATCGATGGGTCAACTGTTGATGACCCTGCTCGGGTAGCTAACAAACTAAATGAATATTTTGCATCGACATTCACACATGAGGAGTTATTCAGCGAGGGGAATGCCAGAGGTGTATTCAACTCTAGCAGTAAGCTAGAGAATCTTGTAATAACTGAGAGCAAAGTGGAGGAGAAATTGTTGAAGATAAACACAAGAAAGGCACCTGGGGTGGATGGGATCTATCCAGTTATATTAAAGGAGGCAGCAAAGGAGGTAAGCAAACCCTTAGCCATAATTATGAGAGCTTCCTTGGACTCAGGGGAGGTACCCATTGACTGGAGATGTGCAAATGTGACCCCAATTCACAAAGGGGGATCAAAGGCTGACACAAGTAATTATAGACCTGTGAGTTTAACTTCTGTTCCCGGAAAATTAATGGAGGCACTGGTGAAAGAAGCACTGCAGGATCATCTAGACAAGACTTCAGTTATAGCTAGGACACAGCATGGTTTTGTTAAGGGGAAGTCTTGCCTGACCAATTTGATTGGATACTATGATGCAGTCACAAAAGAACTGGATGCAGGGAATAACTTTGATATTATATACTTGGATCTTAGAAAGGCTTTTGATACTGTTGCACATGGAAGACTGCTGCACAAATTGGAGCAGTGTGGCATTGGAGGCAAGTTGCTGCTATGGATAAAGGGGTGGTTGAGGGGGAGAAGACAGAGAGTGGTAATCAATGGACACTGCTCATCGTGGACTAATGTTATTAGTGGAGTCCCTCAGGGTTCAGTATTGGGGCCTTTATTGTTTTCTGTATTTATAAATGATATTGATGATGGTATATCAGGCTTAATGTCCAAGTTTGCAGACGATACGAAGGTTGGCAGGGTTGTCAAGGACACTACTGACACTATGCTGCTGCAACAGGATTTGGAAAGGTTGAGCAGATGGGCTTCGAGGTGGCAAATGAAGTTTAACATTGACAAATGTAAAGTACTACATATGGGAAACAGCAACCCCAGAGCAACGTATCAACTCTGTGGTACTACACTGACAGTGGTAGAGAATGAAAGGGACCTGGGGGTGGTGGTGCAGGCAGATATGAAGTTCTCTGAGCAGTGCAGACGAGCTGCAAGAGTAGCTCATGGTGTATTGTCAATGATATATAGGAATTTTTCTAGCAGGGATAAGGAGGTGATTATTCCCTTGTATAAGGCAATGGTCAGGCCACACCTAGAGTACTGTATACAGGCCTGGAGGCCTCATTTCAGGAAGGATGTAGAGCTGCTGGAACGAGTACAGAGAAGGGCAACTAGATTGGTGAATGGGACAAAGGGGTTCTCTTACGAAGAAAGGCTTAAGTTTTGCAAATTACAGTGTCTGGAAACTAGGCACCAGCGGGGTGATCTGATAGAGGTGTACAAAGCCTTGAATGGTTTGAGCATGCTCAATGCTGATGGGATTCTTCCTCTAGCTCAGAAAAATCACCTGAGAGGGCATAAATTCAAATTGAGGAAAGACAGATGTAGGATAGATGTGCGGAAATTTGCCTTTAGCCAGCGGGTGGTTGGTGGGTGGAACAGACTTCCATCCCTTGTCGTGGAAGTTGATAGCCTAAATAAGTTTAAGGCTCAGCTGGAGAGGTATTTCGAACGAACAGAGGGGTGAAGTGGAAGTGGTTATTTTTATTTATTTATGTTACTTTTTTTTTTTTTTTTTTTTTGGCTGATGCTGCATAAGCTTGCTTTCTTGCATCAAATGCCTCTACTAATGCTAATGCTAATGCTAACATCAAAGGCAGATATTGTTGGAATATCAGACGTGGTGTCACACAGATATAAGGAATGCAGAATTGGAATTTGGGGGGGGGATTCAATGTGTGCAGGAAAGATAGACAGGATAGGAAGGGAGAAGGGGTTATGCTATTAGTTAAGAAACACATACAATCTAAGGAAGTGCAGCCAGTTGATATGGGTGGACAGTGCAGTGTTGAGTCAGTTTGGTGTAATATTGTAAAACAAAATTGAGAGTAAGAGTGTGTTATAGGCCTAATGATTCTGATTAGTATAATGAACTGCTGTACAGAGAAATAGAGTTGGCCAGTAAATCAGATTGTCTTATAAGGGGGGATTTTAATTTCCCAGATATTGACTGGAACTTTTAGGTTGGTCACTCAGACACTAGCAAGGCATTTGTGGATTTATTGGATGATTTGTTTTCTATAGCAGCATGTTCGGGTGGCAACAAGAGGGAGTAATACTATTGATCTGGTTATCATTAGTGATTCTTTGTGTATTAAGAATCTGCAGATAAAGGAACCACTAGGTCGCAGTAATCACAGTGTGTTGATGTGGGATACACTCAAAGAGGTAACTGCCATCAGAGATAAAGGGAAGGTGACTACGGTGGTCTGAGGCAGTTTTTAAATTCTATATTGTGCAGCCAACTGATGACGTTACCAATAGCAAATTCTACATGGGAAGCATTCAAAGAATTAATCTTGGAAGGTATTAGCCTTTTCATACCAAGTAAGATATATTGTTCAAGGTTTAGGCCTAAATGGATGTCAGATGAACTAATGAGCATGTGGCAAAGAAGAAAAATGCATGGTATACATATAAATTAATAGGTGACAGTGAAGCCTATGGTAGATATAAACTGGTCTATAACCAAGTCATAAAGGAGGTTAGGCAGGCAAAGGCAGATTAAGAGAAATCTTTGGCAAAGGATGCAAAGAGTTCTTTCCTTACGTAAACTCTAAAATGAAGGGGCTGGTTCAGATTGTTCTGCTTGATATCGATGGTTCAACTACTTATGATCCTGCTCAGGTAGCTAACAAACTGAATGAGTATTTGCATCTATATTTACACATGAGGAGTTATTCAGGGAGGGGAATGCTAGAGGTGGGAATAAGTTAATGATTTTGTAATTACTAAGAGCAAAGTGGATCAGAAATTGTTGAAGATAAACATAAGGAAGGCACTGGAGTGAATGGGATCTATCCAGTTATATTAACAGAGGCAGCAAAGGAAGTAAGCAAACCTTTAGCCATAATTATGAGAGCTTCCGTGGACTGGAGATGTGCAAATGTGACCCTGATTCATAAAGGAGGATCAATGGGTGATAGAAGTAATTACAGACCTGTTAGTTAACTTCTGTTCTGGGGAAAGTAATGGAGGCACTGGTTAAGGAAGCACTGCAGGATCATCTAGATAAGACTTCAGACTTCCGTTATAGTTCAGACACAGCAATGGTTTGTTAAGGGGAAGCCTTGTCTGACCAATTTGATTGGATACTATGATGTGGTCACAAAGGAACTGGATGCAAAGAATAGTTTTGATATCATATACTTGGATCTTAGGAAGGCTTTTGATACTGTTGCAAATGGAAGACTGCTGCGAAAATTGGAGCAGTCCGGCATTGAAGGCAAATTGCTTCTATGGATAAAGGGATGGTTGAGTGGGAGATGACAGAGAGTGGTAATCAATGGACACTGCTCTTCGTGGAGTAATGTTATTAGTGGAGTCCCCCACGGTTCAGTGCTGGGTCCATTGTTGTTTTTTGTATTTATTAATGATACTGATGATGGTATATCAGGCTTAATGTCTAAATTTGCAGACAATACGAAGGTTGGCAAGGTTGTTAATGACACTAATGACAGTACGCTACTGCAACAGGATCTAGAAAAGTTGAGCAGATGGACTTAGAGGTGGCAAATGAAGTTTAACATTGACAAATATAAAGTTTGTTATTGGTTTTTTTTAGGAGCATTAGCAACTAAGGCCATATTGCTCCGGGATATGCGGTGGTCATTCCCTGACCTTTATCCGCATCCTCCGTATTTGCTGGTGACGGGTTCGAACCCCGGTCTAATCAAGAAGCGTGTGTGACAAATATAAAGTACTGCATATGGGTAGCAGTAACCACAGAGTAACGTATCAACTATGTGGTACTGCACTCAGGGTAGTAGAGAATGAAAAGGACCTGGGGTGGGGGTTATGCAGTCAGATATGAAATTTTCTGAGCTGTGTTTTTCAAGTGAATTTTCAAGACTCTATGAGAAAATTTTCTGAAATTTTCTCATGGAGTCTTTCCAATGATTAGGAATTTTTTTAGCAGGTAAAAGGAAGTGATTATTCTCATGTATAAGGCAGTGGTCAAACCACACTTTGAGTACTACATACAGTTCTGGAGGCCTCATTTTAGAAAGGATGTACAGCTTCTGGTACAAGTACAGAGAAGAGCAACAAGATTAATGAATGAACAAAGGGTTGCTCTACAAAGAAAGGCTTAAGTTTTGCAAATTACAGTGTCTGGAAACTAGGCACCTGCAAGTTGATCTAATTGAAGTGTATAAAGCTTTGAATGGTTTGAGCATGCTCAATGCTGATGGGATTCTTCCTCTTGCCAGATTAATCTCCTGAGTGGACATAATTATTTTGGTAAATCCTTTTCTCTTGATTTATATCTTTTACATGTTTCTTGATTTAGCATGAGACTGGAATATACTACCTTTGCAATTATGCACCATCTTATTGATAGAGAGATTCTCTTAGCTGTCAAAGTCTGTAAACCTCCATTTCAATTTCAAAATCTCTTGTTGTCAAATAGTGAACATCTTTTCTTGTATACAAACATTATTAGGAGTTATACCGCCAAATAACAGATGCCAGCAATATTGTGTACCTGGAATTGGCTATTGCATGTCATCCTAAGCCCCTAAGCAATCACTTTTCCTATATAAGGAATATTTATATCTCTTTCATATTTCACTAAATGAGGTATGGCATATTCTAATACATTAATGTTTTCATAACCATCTGTTTTACATGAGAAACACTTCTATTGTACAGTCTATTAAATAAACATTTTCAAAGTTCTGTTAGGTGTTATAATTTTTTTCTCTACCTGTATATCATCTGTGAATACACCACCTGTGATGATATATTATCAAAAGTTACATTTATGCATGTTTTAAATGATAAAATGAACAACTGATTAACATATAATATTCTCAGAATTCTCTGATTAACAAATAAACAACGTTTAATGATAACTTAACATTATTTCAATTTTATATTATTATTTTATTATTTTACTCAAATTAATTGTAGCCATACCCACAATAATATCACATATTTATGCATCAAGAACAAAAGCTGCAGTTTATGCTAAAATATTACCTTGGTTTGATGTTGAATAATTCTAGGTACTTCTTTATTTTGATCTATTCCCATGGCAGCAATTATGCTGCTACTTGCAACAACACATATATCACCAGCATTCTGAGTTCTTAAAGCAGTTATTGGTCCCGGACATAAAAAGGAATATCGTAGATTCTGCATTTCAGATTCTGTGTTCAGAACATGTACTTGACCTGTCAAATGAAAATGAGACAAACAGGTGTTTGCTATTTCATATTGTTATTCTAATATTTTCATTTAGATATAATGAAAGTCCACTGTAATGGATTTCGGAGGTGAGTAAAACCAGAAAAAATATTGTTATAATGGATTCTCATAATATCCAAATTAAATTGCTATAAATCCTGAATAAAACAAGTTGAGAAAAATCTGTTGCATTTTTGCTTCTAATCTTTATCCATTTATAGTAATATTTGATTCAATCAAACAACAGAATAATGAAATAAATATTGCTGATGTGGCATTTTCGTTTCTTGCATATGAATGCAACATAGAAAAGTTCACACCTGATAACGATTGTTTGACTGTTGATGATCCTGCTCAGGTGGCTGACAAACAGAATAAATATTTTGCACCTACATTCACACATGAAAAATTCTGTGGGAAGTGGAGGCCAAAAGTTTATCAAACTCTAACGTGGAGCTACATGGCTTCATAATAACTGAGAGCAAAGTAGAATTTCTCAGGTGTTATTTTGGTTTTAGGAGCATTGGTATTAAAGTCATGTTGCTCAGTGTATTTTGTCCCTAAATTGCATGTTCTGAGATCGATTTTCTGTTTTACTGGAAGAAAAACCAGAGTTTCTGGGAATAAACACCATCCAGTGTTGGGAGCAAAGTAGAGTTGAAATTGCTGAAGTTAAATATAAAAAGACACCAGGAAGATTCTGAATAACTACAGTGTGGTTGTGCTGATGCTAGCTCCTGTATTATATCAATTGCATTTTCGGATTATTGAGGTTGAACAGGTTATTATTTTGTGGCATTTAACCGTGGAAGAGTTTCTTTGTTTGTTATTAATAGTTTCAAGGTGAAATATTATTTAGTTTTTGTGACATTGCTATTTGGTTAAGTGAGTGAGTACCACAATAGCAGAGCCAATATGGCTGCATCGTGGCAATAATTGTCGTCGGTGGTACATGTAATTTGGCGGGAAAATGTACATCAGATTTTTCCTTCTGATAGATCAAGAAAATTACCCTAAGTACCAATTTTGTTGTTACTTTGAATTGAGAGTATAGGGATATATGAATTGAGAGTATAGAGTACAGGCAAAATACAGACATATATTCAAGGCTAGCAGTAAAATAGTAAGGTTTTACTGGTGCTTTTTTGATTTATTGAGCTAAAAGGAACAGTTCAAGAACACAGGATTTAGGAGTCGGAATTATTGAAATAGTTGTTCATACTAATACATTTGGAAGTTGTTTATTTAATAATACCAATATTAATCTATTTGTGAATTGCTGATGTCAAAGAATTATGGAAGGTAGAAATCCTAACGGTAAATGATCTTTAGACAGATCCAACGGGAGGGGGATACTTTGCCCCTATTTCCACCTAAAATTCCCCAGTCTCATGGTGATATACAAAGGTTAAGTGAGTTTTATAAAAGTATTGATCATGGGCAATTAAGATCTGCAGTTCAGTTCATATGAAAGCAGGGTACAGGTAGTGAGTTAATAGAGGCGGAGTGGGGCGGGTCTACTCCCACCCATATTTTGACTAATAATGCAAGTACAATGACTGATGAGGGTGACAATATTCAAGATGTGTCTTCTTCATATGCAGTCATTTCTAAAATGCAAAAAGATAGCACCAGTTTTCTTATTGGAGAAGCTAATAAGGTGACTAAAAAAATGGGGATATAATTATGGACAAATGGTGTAATTTGGAGACTGTAACAACTGCACTATTGAAGGAAAATGAGAAATTAAAAGCTATTAATGAGGAAATTCATAAAAGAGCTCAATTTCTAGAAACAATGTTACAAACTTTATCTGTGGTTTCTGGTAAACAAATTGAACAAGATGAAGGGAGGTATGTACCAAAGTCAGATGTAGATACAGATGTGTTTCCAATGAATAAGTTACATACACAAGAGTCATTGCATACCTATACTGATACTGTGAGAGGTACTATTGAGAAAGGTGTTTCTTCTTGTGATGTTGTTAAATCATCTAATAATGTTTTAAAAATTAGAGTTTCAGATACTAATGACTTGAAAACAAGTTCTGGTGCAAAAAATTAGTTACTGCAACTCTTAAAAATGATTTGGAGAGTGTTAGAGTGAAATGTTTGCAACTTGTTTGGAATTGAGGAGTGATTTTGGAAACAGCTACAAAATCTGATTTGGACTACTTGACTTCTACAGCGACGTTTTCCGAAGATGGAGTGATCACTGCCGTTCCTCATAAAGGTAATCTATCAGTCATAATTTATGATGTCACATGGGATAATTTAGGATGTCACATATGATGTCACATGGGATCTTTGGGGACCCCTGATCCAAAGCAACAAAAATTGTTGCTTTGGATCAGGGGTCCCCAAAGTGGTTGATATTGACCCCATGGGTTAATAATAGAATCTAGGGGTCACTCAAATCAATAAACTTCAAGAGGTCGATTAAACATTTTTACTCGTATTCATAAATTTCAGGCCAAGAAATAGAAGAAATAGCCAAGATTTTAATACTAAAATACAAACATATAAAATATCTATAGCTCATATTGAGAAAATTTAGTAATTTTTGAATGACCCAAAATTATTATTTTTTAATATTTAAATAATTTTTTAATTTATTTACTGATTACCTTGTTTTATATTATATAATTATACTATGAATACTGAACTGAGAGATAATCTTAATTGAACCAAATTACTTTCTTTCAAGATATTTCACATCTGCATTTACTCTAAAATATAAATTGAGCTACAACCCCAATAAGTACAATGGCTGCCACTGTATCGAAGAAAAAATGTCAACAATATTCACAAGAGGATTTGAAATTTGGATTTGTGCCCTCTAACAATGAAACACCTACGTGCCTCTTATGTGAAAAGAAGTTTAGTAACGATGCCACGAAACCTTCAAAGATGAAAGAACACATTGAATGGATTCATCCTGATAATAAAAATGAAGATCTTAAAATTTTTAAGGAGCTGAAGGAAAAATTCAGAAATTGGCCAAATTTAAATATATTTTATACAGCATCTGTTCATGTTGATAATGAAGAAGGACTGAAGGCATCATTCAATATCTTTCTTATTATAGCAAAAAAAGGAAAAACGTATACCACCGGTGAGGAGATTTAATACCAGCAATTAAAAAGGTGATTGAAATGATTATGAAGCATTCCTATCCTGTTTTAAAATGCCTGCCGTTAAGTGCGAAAACAGTGAAACGACACATTGATGAGATGGCCGACGATGTGGAGAAAACCTTGTGTCTGAGCTTCAAAATTGCAAATTCTCCATCCAACTTGATGAGTCAACTTTCGGTAATTCAAATATTCTGCTGGCCTATGTGAGGTATTATAGCCAAAGCCAAAAATGTATTGTTGACGAGTTTTTATTTGCCATGTATATGAAAGTTGACGGAAAAGGCAAAACAATTTTACAATTTTTGGAAGAGCACTTTAAGAAAAACAATGTTTCCCTTGGCAATATAACTGCAGTGGCTACTGAGTGCATCAGCAATGGTTGACCATTACAGAGGATTTGCCACCCTTCTCAAAGAAAAGGTTCTGGAAGTACACATTGTTGTGTGTTATGCAGACACCATCTTGTAGCAAAGAAACTCAGTGGTAAGCTGCATGATGCTCTAAAAGTGTGTATCAGGTCAATTAATAACATCAAAGTGCATCCACTTAATTCACGTCTGTTTGCCATGTTATGTGATAAAAATTATGAAACGTTCAACCAATTACTTTTGCATACCGAAGTAAGATGGCTGTCAAGAGGTGACAGTTTATAAAGACTTGTCAATTTGTATGACTCAATTGTGGAGCATCTTAAGAGCATAGATCCATCACTATGTGACGAGTTGAAAAAGTGCAAGAACCATCTGTTCTATCTGGCAGACCTGTATTCAAAATTTAATGAAGTACAGAACTGACTCCAAGGTAAAGATGTTACCATCATTCTAGGGTTGTCAAGTTTTCCTAAAAAAAAAAAAGGAAGATTTTTGTTGATAAAATTAGTTTTAAAAAATACAAGAAAATTCAAATGTTCTGATATTTTAATTGTACTTATTTTGACATTTTGCCCTTTTTAACAATTGTTTATCCTGTTTTACATGCTGAAGGAACTCTGTACATGTTAAAGAGAAATTCATTGCAATCTGCAACTCTGCCTCGATTAATTCTGGGCGACTTCTGTTTCTGATATCTGTCCACTTCAATTTCATTAACAAAAACACTCTTTCTACATATGCAATATACGGTTAGCACAATTAGCTTTAACAATATCAGCATTACTTGCCCTTAACAACTGAAAAACAGAGTGAAAAACAACTGAAAATATTTTCCAAAATTTACATTTGCATTATCAGCACTGTACACAGAAATATATTTTGGGTTAAGATGAAAAGCCTCAAGCTTTTCTAATATTTCAGAAATAGAAATAGCTGTTTCATCGGCCCTTTCAAACAACACCTAACAATTTATTTTATATACCTTTAGTAGGATCAAAATATCTAATGCATATGGGAAAAAGCTTTCTGTTGCCCTTGTTTGAAGCATCTGTAGCAACACAAAAGAACTGACTGCATTTAGTTGGATCATTAAAAATGTCCACAAAGTCTTCTACACTTTTAGGAGCTAGAACATTTTTACCTAACAGTTCTGATTTTGTTCTTCCACAACACAATTTTGTTGTAATATCAGAATCATGGAATAAGGATGATGCCAGTTTGTTACCACAGTCCAAACTATTATGACTATGATTATGTTTCACATTGTGGTTTTTTAATATTAACAAAATAGTTTGATAACTTGTTTACACCCACAATTTCCTTTTCTTTTTGCTGATGTCCTTTGTACTGTGCATGTTTCTTAACGTCGAATTGACCACCAATAGAAAAATTCTTGATTCTTGTTGCACAATTTGCAGTAGGCACGATCCTCTGAAGAAGCTGGGGCCACCCATGCAAAAGTTTCTTCCCACTTCTTTAAGTAGACTTGCCCATACTGCAATTTCTTCTTTTTCTTGGGAGGAGTGTTGAGAGGACTAATGGACTGTGATTCTTTACTCATTCTATCAAAAATTATTATTATTCAAAGGCAATCTGAAAATAATAATAATAAAAATAAAAAAAAATTTAATAGTAAAAGTTGCACAAATATCAAATATTGTCTGTCAGCTTAACAATGTATTTCAAATGTGCAGAGAATTAAATTAACAGTATATAATAATTTGTTAATCTTACCTAATCAACAAATAAATCCAAAGCCCACGTCTCGCTCAGGATCTTGCTCTCAATTTGAGAAAGAAAGAATTATTAAGAAGAAATAATGCGCACAAGTGTTTTTATATTTAAAAATACCAATAATAGCGCACAATGTGCATTAAACTTCTATAAAGTTCAATATTCCTTACTATAACTTATTAACAACTTCACATTTCAACATGTGATAAACTACAATACATCCTTCTCTCACACAATGGGCAATGAAAGTCAAAGAACAGTATGTTCCGCAACTTCTTCCTTCTTCTGCCTTTCTCATGGTAGGCAACTGTTGAAAAAATGTTGTTGCAACAGTTTTTGAATAGCTGTAGCATCATCTAATGGTTGTGTTAGCAATCAACGTTTAACTATATTTACTGGGACATTTAAAACATGATTTTCAATCATAAAAAGAAGAAAAAAAAAAAGGAAGAAACCTATTTACAGGCAAATTAAAAACGAAAACAATAAAATTAATAGAAAAAAACGTAAAGCTTATGGGAAAAACATAGGACCTGGCAACCCTACATCATTCAAACCTGCACAATTCCATTAGGGTTTGAAGTCAAGATAGGCCTATATAGATCTTCATTGGCATGCAGAGATTTTCAGTGTTTGTCAAACTTAAAACAATTGGAAGGAGGAGGTACAAAACTTTCAATGATCATTTGGAGATACACAAACTAAACTATTATTTTTAGGCCACCCGAATAATTAAATTCATCTGCCGTGCATTGTTTATTATGTCCATAAATGCGTGTGTTCTATGGTCGATTTGCCTATTTTGCTGGATGAAAAACCTTGCCATGTATGCCTGATAACTCAGCCACGGAGTGAAAAAAAGCCCATTAAAATTCCTTGCGTCATTGATAGGATTCGAACCCGGGCCTTTTTCATCCGGTGTGATTTGGAGATATACATAGAGCACCTTAAAAAATTAAGGGAAGACTTTAAAATACGTTTCAAGGACCTGGAGGAAATTAATGTACCTGATTGGATCATTATGCCATTTCATATAAATATCGAAAATGGAGTTGAACCAGGTTACTTAAACAATGAACTCATTGATATGTATGTTGCCATAGAAGCTAAATCTTTATTTAATAATAAAAGTATCAGCAATTATTGGAAGAATATAAACATTACAACAAAATATTCCACACTTTCTGCAGCCATTGAGCCATTTGAGCCATTTTTACTTGCATTTTCCAGCACTTACATGGTCAAAGTTGGTTTTAGTCACATAAATGGCATTTTAACAAAAGAGAGGAACTGACTAAATTTGAAAGGATTTAAGATTAAAATTCACAAACCACAAACCCAATATTAAAGAGCTTATTAAAACCCATCAACCACATCCTTCGCATTAATGATGTTCAATAAATATAATATTTAATATGATATATAAAATTCAATAAAGAATATGTTAATTTATTTTAATGTTTTATTTTTACAAAGGAATTCAGAAAAAAATGGAATAAATTAAAAAAAAAAAAAGCAGATACTTCAAAAGTAAATTTTTAAATTAAAATAAGTAAAAAATATTTGAAATATTTTAATTTTAAATGATATATACATCAAGTATATGTATAGCCCCATTTAGAGCTTCATTAAACGTTTCCAACATTTTTCAATATAAATTAAGAAACACATCATCTTTACTGTGATTGAACTCAGAAACAGTCCTTAAAATATTGTTGTTACTTTTATTATTTTTTTATTAAATGGTTGGAAGTCGATAAAGTATAAAGGATTTTGCTAAGGGGTTGCGACTCCAAAACGTTTGAGGATCCCTGCTTTGGATAATCTTTTAATATTTTGGATAATGCCTTTTAAACAGCACTGAGTCACTTGGCACATGTAGCCACTTGTTCTAATTTCAGTTAAACTCATGCTTTATTTATAATACTTTATGCTATGGCCACAAATTGAAATGGAAAATTAAAAAAAAAAAAAAAAATGGAATGCTCATTCATAAAATATCTTATTTTTAATAGTCAAGTAAGTACATGACATTACCAATTAGAAAAATAATCCAGCCTCAAATGACTTTATTTACTGCTACTCAAAAGAAATTTTTTGGCCAATTTTTTTCACGAAATCACGAATAACATTATTAAGTTAATGTCTCTCTCTTTCTCACTCCCCCTCCTACACATAAGAGAGACTTATTTTTGGATATTTTTTACTAAAAAAGATATCCAAAAATAAGAGTTTAAAAATTTCGTACCTTTTTTTGACATAATAGTGGGCAGGTCCAAAAAAGTCACAGCAGTAGCTGCATTGTATTTCTTTACTACAATCAACTGCACTACAAAATGTTTTATATTTTTTTATTTTTTTCACATTCATATATGACTACAACATGACCACCTGAAATCTAGCAAATTCCAGAATCCAAAGTTCAGTTCCCAGGTCTGATTGTAATGACGGACAGAAGTACAAAAACTAAATGGGAAGCAGTACATGGAGAACTTATAAACCAGTAACTTCAAAAAAATACAGGGACAAATGTTACTTTATGTTGATGTAACTACAATACTTAATTGTGAAAAAAAAAAATATAATAATAATAATAATTGTACAATTGAAAAATATTTTAAAATGCTTTTCTTACCATCACTGTAACCAACTCCTATGATTTCTGGGTTCACCGATATTTTTGCAACTACATTTCTCTCTCTCATTTTTTCTTGTTCAAGTAGGGGATATAATACACACTGCTGTTCTTCTGTAGCACCTTCTTTCATATTCCACAAATTGACTTTACCACTGGAATACCTGAGAGAGAGAGAGAGAGAGAGAGAGAGAGAGAGAGAGAGAGAGAGAGAGAGAGAGAGAGAGAGAGAGAAAGTCAATACTAATAAAACATTCATTATTTTAAGTAACATTAGCTATTATCAGTAATAAAAATATAATACTGTATCTTTCTGCAATTAACTCTTTAACAAAAAACAATACAAGGGAGGTTATATTAACCAAAGCTGTGTAAACAACAGACACCGGCCATGGTCATGTGTATGCAGCCACAAATAAGGGCACTGCAGGTTTGAGCTCATACCCTGCCATGAAAATTACGCATTATTGTGAACTGTGACAGCAGAAAATTTTGGCTCCCCTTAATTTGGTATATGCAGCAGTGCTCAAAAAAATTGCATCACTTGCAAAATTCGCCAATTTCCGTGAAATTTGAAAATATATCATATATGTTTTGCAATAGCATCATCCATCTCTAACAGACTCTCTCAGATGACATCACATAACATACATGATTGCATCACTCTAAAGGCAGTACAAAGACAGTGCATATGACACAAGACCAGTATTCTGTACTGTTACAATGATTAAGTTTTCACAATTAATACCACATAGGAAAAGTGTTGCTGCTGTACTAAATGCAGAGGGCCATTCTATGAATGAAATAGCTAAAAGGATTCACTGTAATCGGTCAACAGTGGCATGTTTATTATGAGAATTATCAAAAAATGGCAGTCTAAACAGAAAGAAAGTGTGCATCACCAAATATCTTCTGCAGCACAGGACAGATTTCTGGTCCATCTGTGTGTGTTGGAAACAGAAGATCCCCGACAGATCTCAAATCAGCATTTGGATTCTCAAATGCTGTTTCAGGAGTAAATGCAATTACTGCTATGATATGCAGATGCCTTTTCTTGTCAGGATTAGCAGCACATTAGCCAAGAAAAAAGCTACTTTTGATATAAAAAATGAAAGCTCAGCATCTCAAGCAGAATTTCATCTCGACAGTACCATCTCTACAGTGAAACATTCTGCGTCTCAAATTATATGGGCTGTATTTCCCACAGAAGAGTTGGTCTTCTTGAATTTGTGAAATGAACAGTAAATAGTGAGGTGTACAAGGATGTTTTTCAGACAAAATTACTTCATACAATTAGAGATCACTATGGGGATGTTGCCAGTTGCATTTTTCAGGACAACTCTGTTCCATGTCATAGAGCCAAAACCATAAGTACTACTTCATAAAATTAGCAAAAGTTCTAAATTAATGAAACGTCACACTCTTGCTTAAATAAACGTAACTTATTTCATTGTCTTTACTGTCCACAGGTACAAAAATGGTTGAAAGAAATCAATTTGCAATATAATGGTCTGGGAAGAGTCCAGGCCTCAATCCAATTGAAAATTTTTGGAACAAAATGGGTGTTCAGAAATGCAAAGAAACGAAAAAAAACTTGGAGAGCTGCAGGAGACAACAATCTGTGTTTGGTGCCACGAGATTTCCCACAAATACATTCAGGACCTTGCGGCAACCATCAAAATAAGAGGTGGCTAATGAAATATTAGTATGCATTTTGTTGTTTTTTTTTTTTTTTTTCTTTGGTAATGCAGCTGCTGTCATCCTAGTATGAGCAAAGTAATTAAAAAATTCACTGCTTTATAGAATTTTTGCTATTATATGAACCATAAGTGACATGCTGTTATTTTGGAGAAAAGTACTTATTTGTTTGTATATTTACCATAAGCTATAAAAGTAATTTTTTCTGAAATTAATAGTTTCATATGTATATTGTTATTACTTATGTTCTTTCAGCTATTTCTAAAAGATTAGCTGCTAGTATAAATAAAGTTTGGTTTATTCTCATAACAAATATGTAACTTCAGCAGTTAAGAGAATAAATAAAACTTTATTTGCATAAAACCAGTTAGTCTAAAAATTATTTATAACTGGGTTTGAAAGGTTTGTTCCTAATTCAGAATCATTTGATAGGTGGAACAGGACCAGCGTATGTCTGCCAGGAGGCAAAAGTTGATGTGATGTTGTAGGGCAGATATAATTTTTTAAGGGCACAAAAGGTGATATTGTACACGTTGGCACTAATCACCTTAAGTGTAAGAGATCTGCAGATTTACTAAAAATTTCACCCGAGGGGCTCAAACTGGTGAGTATGGGCTTGGCACACCTAGGGTCCTGAGCTGGATATCATCATTCTTCTCTCTTTCTTGGTGATTCCTTCCTACTTCTCTATCTCTCTCTCAGGGTAACTTGGGAATTTTTTGGCTGATGCAGCATAAGCCTCTTCCTTGCATCATAGGGCTAATAACAATAATAAGTAGTACAGGTCAATTCTGGAAAAAAAGTCACAAATTAGGGTTAAATTTGAAAGTGTCTGCAATTCTGCCCAGACACGATAGGAGGGGGCGCCTCCGTAGCCAGGTGGGAAGAGGCAGCAGTGTGTAGCACACACTTCTTGATTAGACCGGGGTTCAAGGCCGTCACCACCAAATTTGGTCCTTGAGGTTGTCACACATATTCTCTCAGATATGCCAGACAAGCTGTACTTGCTACCTGGGAGTCTAAAACGTTGATGGAACTGATATTCAGGTAACACTCAAGTCAAGTGGACCCAATTTCGGCGAAGTCCGGACGGTCTGTGACAGCCAAATCCTCTGCTTGCACCTTCACGATGGTGGGACTGTTAGTAATCCTGGGTATAACCTCCATGCACAAGTACATGGAGGGTGACCACCCAGGTGTGAACCAATGTAAGCAGGGGTCGAGGTGTGGTGGCGTGCCTCCAATGTGTTCACCACATGGAGGAACGCCGCCCCTCTATGTTACCAGGCAGTACTAGGTGGTAGATGACTCTCATCAACCGGTGAAATACCACCACTTTGCTTATTGGAGGCTTGAAGTGGTTTAGTCCACTCATGCAGTATGATTGATGACTATTGAGGTTATGATAAACGTCGTGGCGAGATCCAATATTCCTTACATTTCGAGGGTACAGCTCTAAAACGGTGTTCGCAGGCCGGCTGATAGTTAGTACACCGGACTGAACCTATTGGTAACTCTCTAGGAGGCTTCTGGATCAGCTAGTGTATAATCTTGCTACCTCTACTCTGCCAGATAGTGACTGGAGGGAGTCCGAGTAGTGTGTATGCGGGGAGCATTGTCGAGGCCACGTTATGTCAAGGATCTGGGTATATTCTTACCACGTGTACGCCATATCCAAAAATTTCATTACTTCATACAGCATGTCCCACCCACTTTTTCTTACTATTGAATACACCACGAATTGTCAAACTAATAGAGCAAGCTTATCTGCAAAAAGATCTAAACCTCCCAAGAACTTCCTAATTCATTTCACAAATATATGTGGTCTCAATTCTAATCTCAACGATGTCCATTTCCACTTGCAGTCTGCCAAACCCCATGTACTTTTTCTGACTGAATCTCAGTTATCGGTTGATTCAACTACTGCTCATCTCAGATGCCCAAATTATTTGTTGTATGATTCCTTTTGCCTCAAAGGTGGTACATGTCCATATGTCCGTTCTGATATTCCCTGTCAGAGACTTGGAAATTTGGAATGTCCTCTCTTTGATCTTCTCTGGCTTAAAATCTCTCTACCTCATTGTGTCAAATTCATCCGTTGTCTCTACCATTCTCCCAACTCCACTAATCACTTGGAGTTCTTTGACTTCCTCTCTTTGCAATTTGACTTTCTCCAGTCCAACTTTCCTAACAGTGAGGTAATTTTCCTTGGTGATTTTAATGTTCACAACTCCAACTGGCTTCCATTTTCTAGTCACACCGACCCAGCAGGTCGAGATGCTGAGGCTTTTGCAATTACTAATGACCTAGCACAGATTACCTACAAGAATACCGGACAATCCTAATCATACAGCCAATACGCTTGATCTTTTTCTCACAAACAACCCTTCTAAGTACATGGTCGAAGTGAGAGGTCCTTTAGGCACTTCAGATCACAACTTGGTGATTGTCTCTTCTCCAATGGAACCTTTATCTCATGGCTATTCCCAACCTCGTGTTGTTTGGCATTACAAGAATGCAAAATGGGATGACCTACGAGACTTCTTTTCTTCTTTTCCATGGTCGGATTACTGTTTCAAAATTTCTGATGTCAACATTTGCTCAGATCGTGTCAGTGAAATTATTCTTGCAGGAATGGAATCCTTTATCCCACACTCCACTTTAAAATCTCGTCCTTTATCTAAACCTTGGTTTTCCAATAAATGTGCTAAGGCTGTTCAAGAGAAGAATGTTGCATATCATAATTGGCTTGTTTCTAATTCTTCAGTTTCATTTTCTGCCTACACCAAAGCTCGCAACAATTGTAAAGAAGTTATTAATCAGTGCAAACTAGAGTTTGAACAGGCTAAGAGTAGAAAACTTGCTTCTTGCCCTAATGGTAGCCGAGCATTCTGGTCTCTTGTCAAAGCTATTGGCCGCAACTTTTGCCCATCTCTGCTCCCACCTCTGTCCAAACCAGATGGTTCTGTTGTCACTTCAGCCAAGGATAAAGCTGACCTGCTAGCATCCCATTTTTCTTCCAGCTCATGTATTAATGATCTTGGTAAAACACCTCCCACCATTCCCAACACGCTCCATTCAATACCTCCTGTGGTCTTCCGTCAAAAGGATATCAGAAGGATTTTGATGAATCTTGATGCTAAGAAAGCTCCAGGTCCTGATGGTATTTCTCCACTTGTTCTCAAAACCTGTGCTCCTGAACTTACTCCGTTTCTTTGCTGCCTTTTTTCACTTTCTTATTCCACAGGTGTTTTTCCTTCTGCTTGGAAATTTTCTCATATCCAGCCAGTTCCTAAAAAGGGTGACAAATCCCTCCCATCCAATTATCGTCCCATTGCAATTACTTCTACTCTTTCTAAAGTAATGGAGAAATCAATTAACCGCCAACTCTTAAACTACCTAGAAACCTTCCGTCTGATCAACGATTGCCAGTATCGATTCCGTCAGTGTCAATCCACTGGTGATATTCTGGCTTATGTTACCCATTTATGGACTAACTCAATGGAAAAGTTTCGGTGAAAGGTTCAGTTGCTCTTGACATCTCAAAGGCTTTTGATTGTGTTTGGCATAAAGGTCTTCTAAACAAGCTTCCATCTTATGGTTTGCCAACTGTTTTTAGTAATTGGTTATCCAGTTTTCTCTCTGATCGCTCACTGAGGGTGATGGTAGATGGCTCTCTGTCTTCTAACTTCTCCACTAATGCCGGTGTCCCCCCAAGGTTCAGTTCTTTCCCCCACTCTTTTCTTCTTGTATATTAATGACCTTCTTCCATTGACTGGAAATCCTATCCATAGTTTTGCCGATGATAGCACATTGCACTCCACTTTCCATTTTGAAAAACCTTGTCCTGCTCAATCAGCTTCAACTTCTCGAAAATCTGCTACCAATTCCTTAAGTGTCGATCTTCAGGTAATTCTCCAGTGGGGCAAAGACAACTTAGTTGATTTCAACCCTTCTAAAACTCAGTCTTGTCTTATATCTCGCAAAAAGGATTCTTCTGCTCCTATGGTTATCTTTAGTGACACTCCAATTTCTAGGCAAAATGATATATCTCTTTTGGGGATTACCCTGACTTCTAATCTCTCTTGGCACAAGCACATTACAAATATTGCTTCCTCTGCATTACTTTTCTTTCAAACAGCTGCTCGCTCTGTATAAATCGCAAATCCGCTCTGCCATGGAATATTGTTACCATATCTGGGGTTGTACCCCCAAAACCTCTCTCAGGCTTCTTGATTCCATTCAGAAGAGGGCAGTTAGGTTAATTAATGATTCATCTCTAACAGAGTCTCTCCACTCGCTTTCTCATAGACGTACTGTTTCTGCTGCATGCCTCTTCTATAGATACTTCCATGGGCACTGTTCTTCTGAATTGGCTTCTATAATTCCGGATCTCTCTTTCAAAACAGTCCGAACACGTGCCTCCACCAGCCAACATCCATTTACTGTCCAACTTCAAACCCACAGAACCAACTTTTCATCTTCCTCATTTATTCGTTCAACTGCCGTTTTCTGGAACAACCTTCCTTCATACATATTTCCTGAAATTTACAATCTACAGAAGTTCAAGTCCAATGTCAACAAATATCTTCTTTCGTCTTCTCTACCTCCAACCCAAGCACGGTACTAAGTTCTATAGGTTCTAATACCTCTCGTGCTTGGGGTTCACATAAAAAAAAAATAAAAATACGGAGGATGCGGAAAGGTCACAGAATGACCACCGCATATCCCGGAGTAATATGGCCTTAGTTGCTAATGCTCCTAAAAACCAAATAACAAAACAAAAATAACAAAAAACGATAGAGGGAGTATATGATGAGAGCCTTGTCAATCAATTTGGGCCTGGAGAGATTGTGTTTTCCAAGGATCACGGGGTAGAATTTTTTTCAGTGTGGTATGTGCTTGCTAACAAAGAGAGACTGCTTCTACAGTAATGGGACACACTTAAACAGTAAGGATGCAAAAATATTTGCTGATGTTATCGAGGCAGTGTTAGGTGGGTCGGAAAACTACTAGATTGAGGGGATTCACAGACTGAAAGATCAATAGTAACCACAGGCAGAGGCGAAAGTGATTCTTGCATTGCTTCTATTGTAATGAGCAGCAGCCTAGAGAGCAAATTGCTGGGAACTTCAAGAGCTGATGGGAGTCATCATGGAACAAGTAAATACATGGGCTGTGTTAGGGTAACTAAGAGTGAGAACAAGTGGATGTATACTTGCATATTAACTAATTCTAGAAGTATAGTAAACAAAATTGATGAATTTGAAGTGCTGATCAAGACATCAAAGGCAGATATTGTTGGGATATCAGAGACATGGTGTCACACACATATATAAGCAGTGCAGAATTGCAATTTGGGGAGTACAATGTGTACAGAAAAGATAGACGGTTGGAAGGGAGGAGGGGTTATGCTGTTAGTTAAGAAACATAAAATCTAAGGAAGTGCATCCAGTTGACACGGATGCAATGTTGAGTCTGTTTGCTGTGACATAAACACTGGGAAAGGGAAAATGAGAGTAAGAGTATGTTATAGGCCTAATGACTCTGATGAGTACAATGAACAGTGTGCAGAGAAATAGAATGGGCCAGTAAATCAGAATGTCTTGTAATGGGGGATTTTAACTTTCCAGATATTGACTGGAACTTGTGGGTTGGACACTCGCACACTAGCAAGACTTTTGTGGATTTATTGGAGGATTGTTTTCTACAGCAACATGTTCGAGGGGCAACCAGGGAAAGTAATACCCTTGATCTGATTATCAGCAGTGATCATTCATTCATGAAGAATTTGCAGATAAAGGACCACTAGATAACAGTGATCACAGTGAACTGATGTAGGATTTAATTACAGATGTAACTACCATCAAGGATAAGGGGAAGGGTCTTTGCTTTCGTAAAGGTGACTGCAGTTGTCTCAGACAGTTTTTAAATCTAGGAAGTTACTAAGTTTTCATTCAAACTAAGAAATACTGGTCAAGGTTTAGGCTAAATGGATGTCAGATGAACTAATGAGACTCGTGGCAGAGAATAAAAATGAAAGCGCTGCATATAAATTATCAGGAGCAAAGGCAGATTACGAGAAACTTTGGCAAAGGATGCAAAGAAAAACTTCTTTACTTATGTAAACTCTAGAAGGAAAGGGATGAATCAGATTGCTCCACTTTATTATTATTATTATTATTATTATTATTAGCCTTATGGTGCAAGGAAGCCTGAGGCTTATGCTACACTAGGCAAAAAAAAAAAAAAAATTCTGAATTACCCTGAGAGAGAGAGAGAGAGAGAGAGAGAGAGAAGGGAATTGCCAAGAAAGAGAAGAATGATGATATCCAGCACAGGACCCTGGGTGTGTCAAACCCATACTCACCAGATGTGAGCCCCTGGGGTTACTTGATATCAGTGGTTTGATTGTTGATGATTTTGCTCAGGTAGCTGAAAAACTGAAAGAGTATTTTGCATCTACATTCACTCATGAGGAATTCTGTAGGGAAGTGGAATCCAGAAGCTTTTCAAACTCTAAGAAGGAGTTAAATTATTTTGTAATAACTGAGAGTAAAGTGGAGGAGAAACTGTTGAAGTTAAACATAAGGAAGGTGCCTGGGTTGGATGAGATCTATCAAGTTCAGACAACACCTTGAGTGGCCTGCGACACCTCGCAGGTACCTAGTCTCGAGACGCACATTATCTGGTTGAGGTATATAAGGCCACCTATTAAAGGAGGTGGCAAAGGAAGTAAACAAAACCTTAGCCATGAATATGAAGGCATCCTTGGACTCAGGGGAGGTCCCCACGGACTGCAGATGTGAAAATATAACCCCAATTCACAAAGGGGTATCGAAAGGTGACACGACTAATTACAGACCTGTCAGTTTACCTTCTGTTCTGGGGAAAAGAATGGAGACACTGGTTAAAGAAGCACTGCAGGATCATCTAGACAAGACTGCAGTTATAGTTCAGACACAGCATGGGTTTGTAAGGGGAAGTCTTACCAGACCAATCTGTTCGGATACTATGATGTGGTCACAAAGGAACTGAATGCAAAAAATAATTTTATATTATATACAGTCAGTCCTCGTATAACATGTGTTTACACTACACGAATTCGATCATACACGATTTATAAATAGGGGAACAATATCTTATATAACACGAACCGAATTCGCTTATGCACGATTCGCCTTTGTGTTTACAAGAAATGGCAGTCGGACGTGGAATCACCCCAACTGAACGCAATACGATAGGAATGAAGAGAAGATTCTGAAAATGTATTTATGTTTTTTAGATCAGTGAAGGGAACAAATTTCACCATAATAACGTAAAATTCCAGCAATCGGTATTATCGCAAATGCAATTAGATCGAGTTTACTACCAGTTTATAATAGATTCCAAAAGCAGGAATGCAACTGGAAATTGTTTTTATTGTTTTATGGTAGTAACCCCCAGAAATATGCTTTAGTAAAATGTGCGCTAGTGAGGTGTTAACAGAGTTGTCTCTGCCTTTACGGTGTTGTTTATTCAGTTGCTACACATGCACAGCTTTGTTTATGTGTATCAAGCGTGTCTCCTCATTTTGTAATTGTGCTTTATTCCCTAAAAATGAGTAAAAACTTAAAAGGTGTGAAAAGGAAGCGTCCTGGTGAAGACATTACTGATTCAGAGAGAAAAAGAAAAGCAATATTGATAAACAGAGGCGGACTGAGTCAAAAATTCTTATCCGGGAAAATTTGTAGTGGCCTCATACTAGCATTTATGGCCAAAATCACACCGGCCTCCGACCCACCGTGGTTTCCCTGGTATGGCTTATGGCCAATTCGCCTCTGTCGATAGAGAAAAAATATGAAATTGTGAAACGCTTTGAGTGAAATGAAAGACCATGTTATATTGCACATGCTACAGGCCTAAATGAGGCAATGCCGAGAATTACAAAGAATGCAGAGAAAATAAAAACAACTTTCATAGCAGGAACAACTCAAAGTGTAATTAAAATCCATTAGATTAAAACACAAAGAATTGGAAGAGATGGAACAGCTGTCATCTGTTTGGATAGAAAATCAAACAAAAAACAAGTTTGCTTACGATAGAAGCAAAAGCATTAGCAATATTTTATTACGTAATAGTCGTAATAAAATACGTAAGTATTTTATTATGATAATTTATTGTGTTTGGTAATGTTTTGATTACAAATGTGTGTTCAATCTTGGGTGATCGGCACCTAACCCTATTTTTCCCATAGGGCCTGTTGTTTATATTGCACGATTTTGCATTGCACGAGGGTTTCTAGGAACACAACTATCATGCTATACGAGGACTGACTGTACTTGGATTTTAGGAAAACATTTGATACTGTTGCACATGGAACACTACTGTACAAGTTGGAGCAATATGGCATTAAAGGCAAGTTGCTGTTATGGATAAAGGGATGGTTGAGTGGGAGAAGACAGAGAGTGGTAATCAATGGACACTGCCTTTTGTGAACTAATGTTATTAGTGGAATCACTCAGGGTTCAGTGTTGGGTCCATTGTTGTTTTCTGTATTTATCAATAATATTGATGATGTATATCAGGCTTAATGTCCAAGTTTGCAGATGAAACAAAGGTGGGCAAGGTTGTGGATGACAGTAAGGATGGTACGCTACAACAACAGGATCTAGAAAAGATGAGCAGATGGGCTGAGAGGTGGCAACTAAAGTTTAGCATTCACAAATGCAAAGTACTGCATGTGGGTAGCAGTAACCACAGAGTAACATAGCAACTGTGTGGTACTACACTCAGGGTAGTGGATAATGAAAAAGACCTGGGAGTAATTGTGCAGTCAGATATGAAGTTTTCTGAGCAGTGCAGAGTGGCTGCAAGAGTAGCTCATGGGGTCTTGTCAATGATATATAGGAATTTTGCTAGCAGTGATAAGGAGGTGATTATCCTCTTGTATAAGGCAATGTTCAGGCCACACCTTGAGTGGCCTGAACATTGCCTTATACAATGCATTATATATGCCCTATTGATCTTTTAACTTAATTGTCTAATTATGGCATCAAAGATTCAGCTCTTAACTGGTTGCCTGGTTTTCAACTGCTCGAATATCATCTATATGTATGGGTGGTGTTACTTCAATTAAACAGGGTATTTCTCAGGGTTTTGCCCTGGATCCACTATTATATAGAATTTTTTTTAATGATGTTTCCTATTATAGGATTGGAGATCCCTGAATGTCTCATTAATTACCTTGCTGGTGATATGAAAACTTTCTATATCTACCTTGCTTGACAATGAATCTGTAGTTGGCTTGTGAATATACACTGTACTACCATTTTATTAGGTACACCTACCTACTGTTGAGCCTCCTTTAGCCTTCAAAACAATCTGAACTCGTCTAGACATGGATTGAACAAGATGCTGAAAACACTGTGCAGGAATGGAGTACCATGCAGACACGAGTGTGCACACATAACCCTCTGCTATCCATTGATGTGTCAAATATCCCCACCGGGGAAAAATGCTAATTTTATCTACCAGTTTGAAATAAGATGGCTACCACTTGATTTAAGCATTATGCACAACCTGTTTATTATTAATTTTTCACAAAAAATAAAATAAATAAAATAAAATAAAATATATATTTTTTTATTTTTTTAGTATGCCTATCTAGTAGCATGTTGAGCCTCCTTTAGCCTTCAAAACAGCCTGAATTCGTCTAAGCATGGATTGAACAAGATGCTGAAAACATGCAGGAATGGAGTACCATGCAGACATGAGTGTGTCACGCAGTTCCTTGAGATTCGACGGAGGTGTAGGCCTGCAGTGAACAGCCCTTACCAGCTCATCCCAAAGATGTTCAATAGGATTGAGATCCATGGACTCAGCGGGCCACTGCAGCAAAGAAAAGTCATTCTCATGTTCCTGGAACCATTCCACAGTGATTTGGGCTTTGTGCACAGGGACATTATCCTGCTGGTAGTAACCATCTGACCAAGGATAAACTGTCCACATGAACGGATGCACTTGGTCAGCAACGATGTTTAGGTACGATGTTTAGGTTCAGACGTGAATCTGTGGATATCAATGGACCCAAAGTGTGCCAAGAAAACATTCCCCACTGCCCCCACCACCTTGCACAGTGTGCCAGACATGACAGGTCCATGGATTCATGTTGTTTTCGCCAACTTCTGAGCCTTCCATCAACATGATGCACCAGGAACTTTGACTTGTCAGACCAAGCAACTGTTTTCCAATTCTCAATAGTCCAGTGCTGGTGTTGCTATGCGCACAAGAGGCGTGCTCTCTTGTTCTTCATTGATAACAAAGATATGTGATGTGGCCGTTGGCTGTTGTAGCTATTCGCGACAAAGTGCGACTAGCGGTCCATTGTGATATTTTGTTCTGCGCACCAAGGTTGTATTCTGATGTAATGTGTAACATTGTGGTCCGTCTGTTTGCTTGCACAATTCTATCCATTCTCCTCTGACCTCTCTCATCAACAAGCGATTTTCTTCCACAGCAGTGCCGTTGAGATGTTTTCTGTTCGTTGCACCATTCTCGATACACCCTTGAAACTGTGATGCGTGAAAGGTTCAGGAGAACTGCTGTTTCAGAGATGCTTTGTCCAGCACGTCTTGCACCTACTATCATGCCACGTTCGAAGTCTGTTAGATCACTCCTTTTCCCCATTCTTGCTACAGTTTGTATGCTTAACTGATACTAGAAAGGTTGTTCTGCTGCATTTATATCCTCAAATGAGGTCATGTCACTTGCAACGTTGCGGGACAAACCATTTGTGTGCACAGCAGGGGTGTACCTAATAAAGTGGCAGCACAGTGTACATTCAATTGAGTGATCTCTAATAGCAGTGATCTTAACTTAGACAAGTTTCTTATTATTACTTATCATGAACATAATAAGCACTCTCTTATAACATTTCATTATTGTTTGAGAACTAATTCTATAAGAATTCTTAAAATCAGAGATTTAGATATCATCTTTAATCATGATGCTACACGTGGTTCTCACTTACTTTCTATCTCTAATCTTGATGCACAAAGACTAAGATTACTTAAATGTAACTTGACAGATGTTACTCCTATAATTGCCTTTTACAAAATCTCTGTTCTCACCCTCCTAGAATATGCAATTAAAGCTTGGGTCATCATTGTATTCATCAGATGAATGTTTTGGAATGTCTACAATCCAAATTTCTCAGATTTATTTGCTATAAGCTTGCCTTAAACTATCATACTTAAACCCTATAATGATTAGTGTACTCATTTTCACTTATTGCCTTTAAAACATTAAAGCACTATACTGGACTTCAGCCTCTTAAATAAACTTATTTCCTGTTTCATTGATTGTCACCAGCTTTTAAAAAATATCAACTTTAAATGCCTTTTAGGGCCTCTTAGACACTTATCATCATTTATAATGGGTAAATCTCAAACAAATCGTTTAGCCTCTCAGATCTTTACCAGTTTCCAAATCATTCAATGAGAAGAATATAAATATTTTCTCATCAAGCAGAAAATTTAATGATGCTTACTCTCATTTCTAGAAATCCACATCTGCCTAATCAAATACTTTCAATACCTCAATTATCATGTAATTTGTTTTCATTAAGCATCATTTCTATTTACTATTATTTTTAAGTATGTTATTTTTTCATTAATTGCATTAATTATATAATTAATAGATAACAGAGCAGCAATGGCTCAATAAGTTCTATGTTATAAGTAAATTAGTTTAAAAATGGAAAAGTTACCTATATGGCATCTTGCAGAACACTTCGGTGCTGATACTCTCTGTAGTTGGATAACTACACAAATTGATTAATTGTATTCCACTCTCTCATAGACAAAGTCAGTGATCCAATGCACCCTGGAATCGGGAACCCATGGACGCCAAAATACATCGAACCATCACCCCAATCTTGATTGAGAGAATACAAAACATCTGTATTTTCAAAACAATTTAACTACCATGGGAAGAAATAGATACATAGTGAATGTATACTTTTAATACTTAAAACTAATATTATTAAGACATATTATCTGAAATATTAAAAAGGCTAAAGTAGAAAATTCCTTAGCCTCTTAATATTTCAGAGGATTCTTAATGTTTTTATGTCTTAATAATATTAGTTTTAAGTATTAAAAGTATACATTCACTATGTATCTATTTGGTCCCATAGCAGTTAAATTGATTTGAAAATACGGATGTTTTGTATTCTCTTGCTCAAGATTGGGGTGGTGGTTCGACGTATTTTGGGGTCGGGCTTGGGGTCCATAGGTTCCTGATTCTGTGATGCATTGGATCACTGATCTTGTATACGAGAGAGTGGAATACAATTAATCGATTTGTATAGTTATCCAACTATGGAGAGTATCAGCACCGAAGTGTTCTGCAAAGCACCATACAGGTAATTCTTCCATTTTTAAACTAATTAATTATATAAGTAATTTTAAAGGGAAAATGTTACTCACTTCTGAATTTTTAACTAATGTTATTTGCTAGTAACTAGCATGCAATTAAAATTCACCTAGGGTCTATCTTTATTTATGTTTAGGTTATTTGTCATCTGGGCCTTTTTTGTCCTATTTGAGCTGAAATTTTTGAATTTAATAGAAAAGTTGGACACAGTGTCACTGTTTGCTTCTTATGATTTTTAAATTAAGATTTTACCTAATCAACAGCTTTTTTCTCAATGGAAAAGTTGTTTCCTGTGTTTGGTTTAGTCTAAAAATGTCATCTCTGTACTGTCGAAACAAATGTAAACCAATTTTATTTGGGGGGAAAAAAAACAATAACTGTATGATATTTGCTTTTCAGAATATATGTTTAGCTGTGAATGGATGGCTAAAAATGCAGTTTTGTCATGTCTTCTCATTCTACAATTTTTATATTTGTTTCAAATAAAATCAGTTTATGTTTGTTTATGAAGTACAGAGATGATGTTTTTAGACTGGACTGAAGATGGAGAACAACTTTGCCACTAAAGAAAGAGTTCAGGGAAAATGTTAACTCATAAAATCTCAATGCTAATACTTATTACAATTTTAATATCAAATTTAAAAAATTTCGCAGATACGACAAAAAATGTCTGGATGGAAATTAACCAAACCTGAATATAAGCAAGACAGACAACCATGCCTTTTAACTGAAACATCCCATATAATGTACTGACTTGTAAACATTATTAGTGTTAGTAGTGGCAGAATGATGCAAGTAAGCAAGGTTCCACAGCATCAGCCAAAAATAAATAAATAAATAAATAATTAAGAAAATAATAACAAAAAGAAGGCAACAAAAAATAAAAAAAAAGGCACCACTCACTTCATTTGTCCTACAGACATTCAAGTATCTTCTTTCATCTTCAGCTCATGCAGCGTACTAAGTAATATAGGTTCTAATACCTCTCGTATTTGAGGTTTTTATAAAAAAAAAAAAAAAAATAATACTAACAGCATTAGAAGAGGCAATGATGCAAGAAAGCATTATACAGGCCCAGCCAAAAAAAAAAACAAAAAAACCATTCACTCCAAAAGTCTGTCCAGTTCTTCCTTGAATTTATTTAAGCTATCAACTTCCACAATGACAGAAGAAGGTTTGTTCCAGCAATTAACTACCCACTGGCTAAAGGCAAATTTTTGCACACCTATTCTACAACTGTCTTTCCTCGATTTGAAATTATGCCCCTTTAGGTTTGCAATCTGAGCAAGAAGAAGAATTCCATCAACATTGAGCCTGCTCAAACCATTCAAGGCCTTATAAACCTCAATCAGATTGCCTTGCAGGTGCCT
The DNA here is from genome assembly GCF_048544385.1 of Mastigoproctus giganteus. Classification (NCBI taxonomy): domain Eukaryota; kingdom Metazoa; phylum Arthropoda; class Arachnida; order Uropygi; family Thelyphonidae; genus Mastigoproctus; species Mastigoproctus giganteus. The sequence continues at coordinate 67,198,059 of NC_143575.1, forward strand.
AGTCTCCAGATGCTGCAACATGCAGCAAGCCTTTCTTGGTAAGAGCATCCTTTCATTCCCCTCACCAATATTGTTGCCCTTCTCTGTACTCGTTCTAGCAGCTCTACATCCTTCCCTAAAATGAGGCCTCTAGACCTGTATACAGTACTCAAGGTGTGGCTTGACCATTGCCTCATACAAGGGGATAATCACTTCCTTATCCCTATTATCAAAATTCTTTGTATATCATTGACAAGACCCCATGACCTGCTGCCAGAGCAGGTCATGGTGTATTGCCCCCATATAATTTGCCCAGTCCTTTAAATTTAATAAAACCACCCACTTCCACAATACCAGATGGAAGTTTGTCCTAACAATCAATTACTTCCTGGCTTAAGCTACAAAGTAATTGACAATAAATAAAAAATATATAATTTTCTCACATCCATGCTTTAACCATCCTTTTCCAATTTAAATTGATATCCCCTTATGCCATCGGCATTTAGTTTACTCAACCCATTTAGAGCCTAAAACACTTCAATCATATCTCTTTGAGGGTGCCTAATTTTCAGATGCTTGCAATTTACAAAATTCGAGGGTTTGGTAAGAGAACCCTTTGTGCTTCTAACTAATCCTGTTGCTCTGCACCAGTTCCAAAAGATCTACATCCTATGCAGTACTCAAGATGCAGCTCAACCAACATTGCTTTATACAACAGGAGACAATGACCTCTTTGTTCCTGCTGAAAAAATTCCTGTATATAACTGATAGAACCTTGTGTGTGGTGTGCTACCTTACCAGCCTGTCAGCACTGCTCAGAATTTCATATTAGGCTCAATAGTCTTTGGTAATTAATAGATTTGTTTGGTATTGGGTATATCCTCTGGATAGAACTGCCTTATTTTTGGAATTGTACTCTGTTTCTAGCAATAAATAAATAAAATATAAGTAAATAATTAAAACATTCTTGACATATGAAGTTTTACTTTTCTTTTTATCCACATGAGCTACACAGATATATTTCTTACACATAAATAATAATAATAAATGCTATTAATATAATATATCTATCTATACATTAAAAAAGTTTTCCTCCTAATGATATTTATTCAATCCAATGGGAGAAGCGGGCAGGGCAATTACGTCACTTATTCGAGCCAAAGGGGAAGAGGGCAGGGCAATTACATCACTACAAATGCGCAGGTAAATAATTAGATTAATTAGATTTCAATCAGTGTATTATGATGTTAGTATAATGTTGTTATACAAATAATAACAAAATTATACAAATATTTACAAAATACTGAACTATTTACAATCATATCTCTGCTGTATCAGGATGATGGGTCCGGTCCCTTCATCAGCTGACATTAATATACAAAAAATGTTAAAACAGAACATCAAATGATGCCAGGTGTGGTCATGTATTAGACAGTGAAGCGTGTGCACGAGGTTGGTGAACAATAAATGGAAGGAACACAAATGGGTTACTGGGCAGAATCAGATGCTTGCTGTTGACATTGTAGAACATGTATGTGGGACATACGTGTCAACATTTGTCGTGTTGCAAGACAACTGCCTCCATAACGTTCACTAACCTTGTGCATGTGCTTCACTGTCTAATACATGACCATGCTCGGCATCATTTGATGTTCCACTGTAACATTTTTTGTATATAGTTTGTATATTTGTCATCCAATATAGTTTGTATATTTGTAAATAGCTTAGTATTTTGTAAATGTTTTAAATATTTGTATAGTTTGTAAATATTTTAGTCCTGCTCTTTCAGATGCAACAATGTTTCTCATGCATTATGAAACCCGAAGCAAAAGGCCTTTTCCTAAGTGACTTATAACGCAGGTAAATAATTACATAGTGATATTTATTCGACCTTGAGAATGCTGCATGGTGGGGTAGTCAATGGGAGAAAAGAGATGTGGGTAAAAGTGGGTGGGGCAATTATGTCACTACAAATGCACAGGTAAATAATTACATAGGTCATTTCCTGATTAGATATCGATCAGTGCATTTTGACAGGCATGTCTTTTACATAGAAAAGATTTGACTTACTCTGTCATACCTCTACATTTTACACAGAAAAGTGAGCAGGGGACGAAGCCCCCTAGTTTATTATTATTCTTATTTAAATAAATATTGTATTATTATATGGTATGATAAAATAAATTTTATATATTTTATATTAATTACACTGAACAACAATGAAAAACTTTTTTCAATATATATAACAGACTCAGAGCATTTTTAAGTGCATTAGTATATACGAGGTGTTGATATTAAATAACGAGACTGTTACAATAAAATAAATATAATGAAATATTTCATATCTTACAAGTTATCCCTTCAAAATAATTGCCCTGCTTACACTGTTTCATATGTTTCTTCTAACCAGTGGCAGACTGGTCAGGGTGTCAGCTTGTCTGATGGCAAGTAGGCCCCCTTGCAATAACATTAGACAATGTGTTAAAAATGTTAATGACCTTTTAGTAGCTTGAAAATATAATAGAAGTTCCAATATTATTACTGTATGCAACTAAAATTTACGTTGTATTACTATTTTAATAAAAAATTTGGCTAAGGTAAAGAAGGCCTGCACAAGAACGACGAGAAACATCGGATAACTTACGCAGTAAATTAGTTTCCCGATACCGGACTCTAGTGCTGCTCGCTCGGTAAACAGACGGTAGGTGTTATCGGTCTGGAGCAGAAATCGAGAAGGATATATTGATTGACAGGTAGGCGTGGCAAACGATGAAATGATTGGTGGTGGGCGCAACAGAAGACAAGCTGCTGTGTGGTCATTGGTGGCATTATGATGTGTATTTACCAGTAAAGAATGGTGCATAATAGTTTTGTAATGAACGGTGAACAGGTAATAGCGATGAATCTTTTAAAGATGGAAGAAATTTGTAAGGAAAATAAAATGTTGCTTGATTTTTTGATGAAAACTAAATTGATAAGACCAAAATTGTATTGTTTTAAGTGCAATGATTATTTTCAACTAATTGAATCATGAACAGAGCCATGTTGAAAGTTGTGGTGTTGTAAAAAATGTTCTTCGCGAGTTTCTTTATTGAAACATAGCTTTATGGAAAATACAAATCTTTCATTGAAAAAGATAATGTACATTATATACTTTTGGTTAATGCACATGCCAGTAATTATGACAGCATTCCATCTGGAGATTTCGAAAGTTACAGCAATTAAGTTTTATAAGAAACTAAGAGATATTTGCGAACTGCAGTTGATAAAAAACCGATTAAGTTGGGTGGATCGGGGAAAATTGTAGAAGCAGACGAAACTGTATTGATAAAACCAAAACATCACAGAGGACAAAATTTAATTACTAAGAAGAAATGGGTGTTTAGTGTGTTTGAAAGAGAATCTAAATTTGTCTTCATGAAATTGATAAAAAATCGGAAAGCAAAAACTCTTTTGCGCATTATTAGAAAAGCAGTAAAGAAAAATACTACCATCATAACAGATGAATGGCGTGCATATAGCCGTATTACGGCCTTAGAAAAAAAGAATTACAAACATTTAGCAGTAAAACACAAGGAACATTTTGTAGATCCACATACAGGAGTACATACATATGAATAATATCGAAGCCCAGTGGAAGAAACTAAAAGAGTAAATGGCAGCTGTAAACATATGTTGATGGGTCACATCAATGAATATATGTGGTGTCAAATTTATGGGAAAAATCATGAAGATACTTTTCACAATATTGTTACTCAAATTGCAAATGCTATTCAGGTCCAACTGTATGATTTGTACTCATGAATTTTTTTTCTGAGAAAGTTTCGTTCTGTTCTGTTCATTTTTATGTTCTTCATTGTGTTTTTTTTTTTTTTTTTCTCATTATTAAAAGCAGATTTTTGGAGTTGATGAGTGTTTTTACTGTATTATTGATTTTGGTTTGGTTACGAAAAAAGGAAAAGGTTTCTTTGTTTTTCATTGTATTTCATAACTTAAGCTTAAATGGTAGGTTAGCAAATAAAAGAAAAGGTTTTCTTGTATTTCACGACCTAAACTTAAACATTAGATTGAGAAATAATAGAAAAAGAAATAAAGATTCTTTATATATATATATATATATATATATATATATCATCATCATCATCATCAGCCATTTTCAATCCACTGCAGGATGAAGGCCTCTCCAGCAACTTTCCAGTTCCTTCTGTTTTGAACACTGGACATCCATTTACTACCCACAAACTCATGAATTTCATCTATCCATCTCCGCCTTTGTCTTCCAGGTTTTCTTCTAGCTCCTCTTGGATACCATTCTGTTATTTTCTTAGTCCATCTGTCATCATGTCTTCGAGCTATGTGTCCTGCCCAAGACCATTTCAGTTCTTTAGTTTTGATAAGAATGTCCTTTACTTGAGTTTGTTGCCTAATCCATGTGTTTCTCTTCTTATCTAACAGTCTGATTCCCAATATGATTCGTTCCATTCTTCGCTGTGTAGTTCTCAGCTTCTCTTCCATTCTTTTGGTGAGTGCCCAAGTTTCACTTCCATAAGTCATGGTGGGGAGTATACATTGGTTCATTATTTTACATTTCAGACAAACTGGGATATTGCTCTTCAGTATGTGGCTATATTTCCTGAATGCTATCCATCCAAAATTTATTCTTCTCTTGACTTCCAGCCATTTATCATTATTACAGCTAATAACTTGTCCCAGATAAGTATATGACTCCACCTTTTCAATTACTGCTCCTTCAATCATTATTTCCCTTTCTGTGGCATACTTGTTCATCATTACTTTTGTTTTAGCCATATTCATCTTTAGTCCAAAATCCTTACTAGCTGTGCATAACTGATTAAGATTTTCCTCTAATTCTTTGGGATCGTGGCTTATGACCACAATGTCATCTGCAAATCGTAAATGGTTTAGGTACTCTCCGTTCACATTGACTCCTTTCTGCGACCAGTCTAATCTTCTGAAAGCTTCCTCAAGGGCAGCAGTAAACAGCTTCGGAGATATTGTGTCTCCTTGTCGAACTCCTTCCTCAATTTTAAATTTCCTACTGTCTTTGTCTAGTCTAATAAAGGAGGTAGCACTCTCGTATATTTTCTTCAAAATCATAATATATGGGGTATCAATGCCTTGTCTTTCCAGTGCCCGAAACATTGCCTTATGCTGTATGGAGTCAAATGCCTTTTCATAATCCACAAATGCCAGGCATAATGGTGTTTTATATTCATTTGCTTTCTCCATTAGCTGTGATATTACGTGAAGGTGATCCATAGTTGAGAACCCTGTCCTAAAGCCAGCTTGCTCTTTCGGTTGATTCTCATCAAGTATTCTTTCTAATCTGTTAGTAATGACCCTTGTGAACAACTTGGAGATGTGGGATAACAAGCTAATTGGTCTATAATTTCCAATTTCTGATTTATCTCCTTTCTTATGCAGCAAAACTATGATTGCATTATTCCACTGCTTAGGCGTCACACCTTTTCTAATGCACTTTGTGAAGAGCCTTGCCAGTTTTTGTGTTATGTCTCTTCCTCTACAGTAATTTCATCTTCCCCCGGGGCTTTCTGATTCTTCATTTTCTTCAATGCATGTTCTACCTCATCAGGAAGAATATTGGGTATGTCGTATGTGTTGCTACTTTGCAATCCATCTTCCCCACTGCTGGCATCATTCCCCTGCTCCTTGTATAATTCTCTATAGCAGTCTTCTGCTATTTGAATTATGCCTTCTCTGCTGTTTATAAGTACACCATCACCCTGTATATATTCAGTATATATATATATATATACTGAATATATACAGGGTGATTCACTACCAGTGTGACACACTTGCAGGAGATGTAGGGGGCACAAAGACGAATCGGAATCACATAGCATTGCGGGGTCTGAAATGCCTTCGTCATGCGGAAGAGGACGCTGAATGGGAGGTCGCGTGAACAGCAATCCCGCTGGAAGTCAGCATTTGCGAACCGGTTCCCGAGGCAGTAGGATGGACAAGTATTCAAACGTTATACTGGCCGATATGCACCTCGCGTATGGAGCTGCAGACTGTAATGGGCGCGCCGCTCTGCGCTTGTACCAGGAACGTTTCCCGCACAGGCGTGCTCCTCATCATACGATTTTCGCAAGTGTGCACAGAAGGCTACGTGAAACTGGTTGTTTCACGAGAGGTACCATGAATTGAGAGCGAACGATGAGGACGCCAGACAATGAGGAGAATGTCCTACGTCTTGCAGAAGGCAATCCGAGTACGAGTACTCGAGAGACAGGCCAGCGGTTGGGTATTTCCCAATCCACTGTATGGAGGATACTGTCAACAAAGCAAATGAGTTCATACCATCTGCAACACCACGTCCAATCATTGGAGCCTGCGGATTATCCAATCCGGAGGACTTTTGCTACTTGGTTTCTTCAACAGAAACGGTTCGCAAATGCTGACTTTCAGCGGGATCGCTGTTCACGCAATCTCCCGTTCAATGTCCTCTACCGCATGACGAAGACATTTCGGACCCTACAATGCTGTGTGATTCCGATTCATCTTTGTGCCTCCTACACCTCCTGCAAGTTTGTCGCACTGGTAGTGAATCACCCTGTATATATAAAGAATCTTTATATATATATATATATATGCTGATTGACGTTATGATACGTGTGTATCCGCACAAGTGTCTTTAAAAATAAAAGTACAGTAATAAAAAATTAATATTTTGTTAATAAACAATTTCTGTGCTAGTCCACCCATGATTCTAAAGAAAAAAGATTAGGTTACCCCCTCCATTTCGGGAGGGGTTCAAGCTCCTTTTTTCACCATTAGGGCATATTATTGAACAAGAAAATAAAAATACAGTCATAAAAAAATTTATTTTTTTATGAATGTATTTCTAAATATGACCGATTCTAAAGAAAAAGGTTAGGTTACCCCCTCCACTTCGGGAGGGGTTCAAGCTCCCATGCGATTCAAGTTGAGGTAAGCTGACCTTTTTTTACCATTACGAAATACTTTAATGGTAAAAAAAGGTTAGGGCATGTGCGATTAGAACAAGTTACCATTAGTGCTGCTAAAGAGATATTAAACCGATGTTATCGTGTGTTGTGTTCACGCAGCAATCAGCACATCATTTGCCATGCCTACCTGTCAATCAATATATAGTTCTCGACTTTGCTCCAGACTGATAACAACTACCGTCTGTTTACCGAGTGAACAGCGCTAGAGTGCTGTATCGAGAAACTAATTTTCCGCGTAAGTTATCCGACATTTCTCGTCATTCTCGTGCAGGCTTTCTTTACCTTCGCCAAAATTTTTTAATAAAATCATTTTTATTAAAGGGTGGGCCCCCTTTGTCTCCTGGCAACCAATATTTTTTAGACTCAGTCTGCCACGGCTTCTAACCACAGAAACATTTCTGGAATTCATCTTTCTAAGCCCTCGATCATTTTTTTTTCTGAAAGTCTTTAAAAAGACTGAAAATAGTTCTCTTATGGACATTTTTCAGTTTAGGGAAGAGAAAAAAAGGCACAAGGAGATAGGTCTGTCAAGTAGGATGCATGTTCACACAAAGAGATTTTTTTTGCCAGAAACTGGCAAACACAGAGCACGTGTGCTGGAGTATCCAACTATCATTCCACAATTCAGGCCTCTTCTTTTGAATTTTTTCATACAGCCTTGGCAGAACTTCAATGTAGTATGATTTGGCTTTCATTTTTGATTTTCTTGCTTTTTTTTTTTTTTTTATCTAAGGGATCATTTTATCTTCCATTGTTGCACTAGCTGTCTTTTAGTTTCTGGGTCATACTGGAACAGCTAATGTTCATCTCAAGTAATTACAGTACTGAAAGTCTGGATCTTGAATTTTTTTTCAAAACATCTTCACAAACCTGGAGGCTTCTCGTTCTTTGATCTTCATTCAAAATTTTTGGCAACATCTTGGTACACACACTTTTCTAGCACTTAAATTTTCAGTTAAAATTTGTCTAACCATTTCTTTATTCGTATTGAGTTCTGAAGCAACCATTCTAATGCTTAAACGATAATCACTTGTGATCAATGTACTTGCCTGGTCCATATTTTCATCGGTTTTCATGGATACTGGACAGCATGGTCATTCATGGTCTTCCACATTCTCTTTCTTAATTCTAAAAATATTTTATGCCATTTGAACATGCGAGCTCTTGACATAGTATCTTTCCCATAAACTTGATGTAACAACTCAACTTTTAGTTGGCGTTTTCTTTAGTTTTGTTAAAAATTTCAAGTTGATTTGCTGTTCAATTCTTTTGTCTGTCATTTTTCTTAAAAAAAAAGGTAATAAAAACCTGTCTCACTGCAAAGCAAATGAACGTGTTGGAATGCGACTTGGCAGAAAACTAGGGAAAGGTTCAAGGTAAATGGCTGTGCCTTTGTTTCACAGTTGTCGCTTGATGTGTATTGGCTGCAGCATAAGCAATCTCATTATTTAATAGCCACACCTTGTATGCATACCTATTGTCTTCATCATACCCGTCTGCCCACCTATCTGAAAATGTAATAACTTGACTCCCAGTGGATGAATTTTCATGAGATTTTATATTTGGGCCTTTTAGAAAGATTTGTAGCCAACCCAAATTTCATTAAAATCAAACCAATAGAAAACTGACAATTATATTTCCATGTTCGTCCATCCAAATGTAATAACTTGACTCTCAGTGGACAAGATTTTAGATTTCTCTCTGACAATTTCTCAGAACAATTTCTTGAGCCCTCCCAAGTTTTATTAAAATTGGGCAAATAGAAATCTGGTAATTATTTAAATTTTTTTTATATATCACAGAGGCTATTTACGTATCACATATTACAGCTGAAGCAGTGGATATTATCTTTGTTATCATGCACTGGTTTGAGGAGGAATGAATGGGCAATGTGGTGAACGCAAAGAAAAAAATGTCCTCATTTTGAGCATAAAAGTCATCTATTGTACTTTTTTTTCTCTCTTTTTGTTATAAATCATGAATTGTTAGTTGCTAATTTGTGTGAAATGTAATACACTGTGCACAGCCCATTTTTATCTAGCACCCTTAGTTCAATATTTCACATTTCAGTTTTTGCACACTTACATTTTTTTCTTTCATACAGCCTAGGTAGTTGGTGTTCATGGTAGTTGGACTGCTGATTGATAAGTCCTGGAGTTGAGAGCATTCTAGATCAAAATCTAGAACGCTTCCAACTTTGCTGCAGTGGTCAGTTTTACAGCAGTTTCTGAACTATTCTACCCTCATACACGCTGCATCCACTAGACAGATATATAAAGCAAACCTCCCAGACAGGTTAATTAGTTGGGGTTATAAGGTGTGAGTTAATGTTTCCACATATTAATAATTGTGCTCTTTTTATAATTTTTAGTGTCAACTGCATGTGAACATGTTTTTCACATGTTTTGTTCAAGTATATTAATTTACTCAATGGCTTTTGTTACGTGTGCAGTGATTACACAATTAAATTTTACTGATAGTCTATAACAGCCTTATTAAAGAAAGTATATGAACCTTACATTGACTGCAAATTAGGTGATCAAGACAAGAAGTGGTCTCCTCATATATGCTGCACTTGTGCAGCATATATGAAGCTTGAAAATCCTTCAAGAAAGTTTGTTAACATTTTTTGAGCAAGAAACAAATTAGACCATTACAGATCACCCAACTAAAAAATCTTGAGTGAACATTTATTACAAGCCAACTGAAATCTCAGTTAAATATGTCTCTAAAATACACTTCCTCCATACCTATTCAGACTTTTTCCCAAATAACCATTAACATGTTAGTGAGGAATACAGTGAATGCTTTCATTAATGTATTGCTACCATAGAGACATTACCAAAGAAGGCGAAAGCCCAATATACTGGCAAACCATTGCTTTACACTTATTGGAAAAAGGATACTGATCATAACAAAAGAAAAGCAAGCAAAATATACCAAACCATGAAATATACCAAAGTTCAAGGGGAAAAAAATTAAAAGCTTAAAATTTGTTGTCCAACATTATTAATTATATATTAATACTTTTTATATAAACAAATTTTGGAATTTGCTCACCAAATGGATAAATTAAACAACCTAATCAGGAACTGTTCAATTTATTTTCAATGAATGGCAAACATAACAAGTTCCTTTTTTTTTATAGCGGATTGGAACTTGAAATAATTCATATTTTGAGTAATGAATCAGAACTAGATCACTCTTTTTAGGAATTTTCCAAACATTCTGGTAAACATATGAATGAATTAAAATCAAATAACAGTACTAATTTCTTAAAACTTAGCATTTTTGAAGAGAATTACCTGCTTAGAACATATGCTTATAGAAAATTTACACCCACAAGAAAGTTTATTTTTTTTATCACACCACTCTTCCAGTTGAAAATTGTATTTAAGCATACAATGCAATAAAATATTATGATGGTAAGATGTAGAAGTGGTCAAATTGAGCAATAAAAAGATGGATTCCCTAGTGTAAATCCAGAGAGTTGGTAGCTATGCATTTCTGACCAGCAACCAGCTTGTACAACACCTTGCAGTTTGGATGAAATGGCACATTTTCTGTGAATTCTGAGGAATCAAAATTTTAACTTACTGATGCCTGGCCTGGCTTCAGTAATGTCAAAATTTGGATTCATCAGACCACATTACAGCTTTCCTGTCAACAACAGTAGCGTAGCAAGGGTCGTCGACGGTGGGGGAAATATGCCTTACTGGAACCCCTGAGTGTGATAATGTAATGTGAATGTGATAGATAATTCCTTCAGTTTGAGCCCCTAGAGCTCGGCACCAACTTTCCCCTTCTGCACTCCCCTCGCTACGCTTCTGGTCAACAATCCAGTTTTTATGCTTTTTAGCCCATATTAGCTGGGCTTTTTTTAAGTACAGCTGTTAACATCAGTTTTTTGTGGGGATGCTATTCCAAATACCCATGTTATACAATTCCCTTCACAGTGTTCTCTCAGAAACTGGATGATGAGGTCCTTGGTTAACCGTTTACAGCCGGTCTTGTCTTGTTTGAAATTGTTTTTTATCTAAGCAATGCAATATTTGTCATCAATCATGATCACTTATAACGTACTTTTGACCACAATTCTGCCACTGATTTTGGGTTAATTTCAATTCACGGCATTCCTAAAAAACTCATATTGCTGTTCTTTCTGAAGCATCAAATTTAATTATTTCTTCAAAAGGATGTACAGTAGACTGTCGAAATAACGGCATCCCAAATAACAGAACATTTGAGTTAATGGCACATTGAGATCAGATGTTTACATACAGCACAGATGTCTTGCAGTGCCGAAAAAAAGAAAGAAAATGGCAAGTCATGTAATTACTGTATTTGTTTACGTTCGCCATTTCGAAAGTGAATTCTGTAGTGATATACTGCTGTTTTACATTTTAAATTAAAATCCCCCCCAAAGCTAGTGTACACTGGCTCCTAAAGTTAATAAACCTCATACAGAGAAGAAAAGAAGAAAAACATTAAAGCTTAGTGACAAACTTGATATAATCCAAACTATTACATTAGGCTCACCCAGAAAGTTAATTCATATATCCATGTGTATTGCGTCTGTAAACTCTGTCTGTTCTCTGGTCAATTTGTCTGTTTTACTGGATGAAAAATCCCAGTTTCTAGGGGAGGAAAAACCTTTCTATCTATGCCTGAGACTGACTAACACAGCCACGGAGTGAAAAGAGCCCATAAAAGTTCCTTGTGTCATTGACTGGATTCGAACCCGGGCTTTTTCCATCTGGAGTGGGAGGATGGTGATGACACCACTGTGCTATCCTTGCATACTAAACTTGATATAATAAAGAAAATAGAATGGGGCATAAGCAGGAATGTATTAATGGCAGAATATAACACTGGATAGTCAACATGTTTATGTTTTTTATGTGCAGTTAATAAAATTACATTCTTAATCTCTCTATTTCTTATTTAGCCTCATTATTTCTGCATTAAATATATTAAAAATAAAACTTTCTAGATAATGGAAAAATAGAAATAATGGCACCTTGAATCCCTGAAGGTGCCATTATTCTGAAAGTCTACTATAATTTAGACTTAATAAATGCTATCACTCCTTTTTGCCACTCACCAACATACTTTTTGCACCCCATCTTTTGTGGTATGTATATGTTACGATAAATTTGATTAATCCGGTGATTATGAATAATTACCGGTTAATATGTATAATCGCCAATAATATTGGAGAATTTAATAAATATATAGCAATTTATTAAATATACCGGTCATTTTACATATTCTCCAGTGCTCGCTGGTGTATTTGATAAATAGGACAGAGAAATCATATGAATGAAATGAAGGGAAGTGCTTCTGCACACTGTCGAGCTGACTAGCCGCTTCTAAAACTTATAATATACCGCCATTTAGTTAGTGCAGTGCTGTTGGGCTGAATGAGAATGACCACATTTCTACCGTTTAGTGCAACATGCAACAACAACACATCAGCATTTAGTTAGTGCAGCGCTGTTGGGCTGAACTAGAATGACCACTGAGTCTGCATTCTTACCGTTTAATGCAACATTATACTTATACGTATTTAGTATTTAGTTTATGTCCATAGGTAAGTTTCCTTTCAAAAACAATTAGAAATTAACATGTGATGAAAATTTTTGTAGTTTGCCAAAGTGTAACGGTATGGATACCATTGAAAGAATGAAAGAAAGCTTTACTGCAAATTTAACAAAAGTCAATAGAAACAAAATGCAGTAACAGAGGTTTTATAACGAAAGAAAAATATATACAGCTGATAAATGACATTTTTGCACTAAAATTGAAAACCACAGGGAAAACTCCAGCAAATTACCAAAGACTCAAGCACTATGATATAATTAAAGTAGGTGATTGTAATAAATTGATTTACCCTGTTCAAGAAAATAACCAAAGCATAAAATATTATGTCTGCACTGAGGAAATTTTTGATACAATACATAATATTCATATAGCTATTGGCCATGGGGGAAGAAATCGGATGATGAATGAAATTCAAAAAAAGTATAAAAATATAACCGCTGAGTCTGTAATGGTATATTTAAACTTATGTGAGCCTTGTCAGAAGAAAAGTAAAGTTCCTAAAAAAGGCTTAGTGGTTAAGCCAATGGTGTTTAACGAAATGAATAGTAGGTGTCAGGTAGACCTGATTGACATGCAAAGTCAGCAAGATAAGGGATACAAATTTATTCTTGTATATCAAGACCATCTAACGAAATTTGTACAATTGCGTCCCTTAAAAAGCAAACGTGCTGAAGAAGTTGCTTATGTTTTATTGGATATATTTACTATTTTTGGAGCTCCTTCTATCCTTCAAAGCAATAACTGTCGCGAATTCGCGAATGAAGTTATTGAAGAATTATGTTCCTCTTGGGAAGAACTCAAAATCGTACATGGTAAACCTCGGCACAGCCAGAGTCAAGGTTCTGTCGAACGTGCAAACCAGGACATAGAGAATATATTGAGTATGTGGCTAGAAACTAATGAAACACGCAACTAGAGTGAAGGATTACGATTTGTTCAATTAATGAAAAATAGAGCATATCACCAAGGAATTAAATGCAGTCCCTATGAAGCTATGTTTGGTTCTCCCATTAAAATTGGCCTCAAAACCTCATGGCTTCCCAAAGAAGTTGTTGTTAATTTAAAAGAACAGGAAGTACTAGAAAACATAATGAAGCAATTCAAAAATGATCATATGATAGAGAAGGAATCAAATATTTATGATTCTGGAGAGATTGCAGGAGACACTAGCATAAAGAGTATTGAAATTGAAAATGACAATATAATGGAGAACGTTGAAGAGAATATGGAGAAAGTTGAGGAGAATATGGAGAACGCGTTGAGGAGAATAAGGAAAATATTAAAGAGATTGCATATACTAATAACAAGGACTTGGATAATATTGTTGCGAATAGGAAAGCAGAAATATATAGAAAACATAAAATAGTAAAAGAAAATCTTAAAATTCAAGCTAAAAAAATGATAAACGTGTCTAACAAAAAGTTTCCTACTGGAAAAGTAGGTGATACGGTATGTATAAGAATTCCTGATGTTGACAGAGCCAGAAGCGACCCAAGAAATTGCTTGGCAGTTATTATGGATATTGACAACAGTGGACTATATAAATTGGGTACAAAGAAAGGGAAATTGGCCAATTTATACCAGAAATGAGTTTTCTATATGCCATGAAAAATTTATAAGTGTCGCAGAAGTTCCAGACTCAGAATTATCTTTGTGGGAGTGTGTTAAGAAGTTTTCCATATTTGGTGGTCAAGGTTTCAAAAAATGTAATTGTAAAGGAAAATGCAACAGTAATAAATGTAGTTGTAGAAATAGTAACAAACTGTGCAATTCAAAATGTCATCATAGTTTATCTTGTAATAATAAATAACATTAAACTTTGATTTTTTTTTTGTATTCTGTTGGCATCTAATTTCAATTAATTAATTACCAGTAAGCATTGGAGATTATTCATAATATCCGATATGTTTGATAAATTAAGCATATTATCCAATATTATTGGGAATTATACATAATAGCCGGTAATTATGTATACTTTCCGATTTATCATATTGCCTGTAACATATACATATGTATATGTATATGTATTTGCGCACGTGCGCACACACACACACACACACACACACACACACACACACACACACACACACACACACACACACACACACACACACACACACACACACACACACACATATATATATATATAAACTTCAGTTCCAGAGAAAATAATGGAGTCAGTGGTTAAAGAAGTAATGCAGGACAATCTACACAGGATTGCAGTTATACTTAAGACGCAGCATGGGTTTGTTAAGTGGAAATTTTGTCTGACCAATTTGATTGGTTATTGTTATTTTTGGTTTTTAGGAGCATTAGCAACTAAGGCCATATTGCTCCGGGATATGCGGTGGTCATTTCCTGACCTTTCTGCATCCTCCGTATTTGGTGGTGATGGGCTCGAACCCCCAATTTGATTGGATATAGTGTACAGTGTTAATTGTAATGTGGCTCTGGGGGTCCCCCCAACTCTGCATCAAGCAATGTAATGAATACAAAATTCTGTAAAGCACAGATTTATGTACATTAGTGAATGTTCGTGTAGTGTTTGTGTGGATTGTGTTGTTCATCTGGCCTCTTAGCCTACGGGTCTGTGTTTTCATATAAAAACATTTAGTTTACCATCCAGTGCTACAAGGAGGCAGATCAGGCAGTAGAGAGTGTAAAGCACTGGTGGGGCAAACCCCATGATAGTCAAGTCTACAGACAGGGAGAGCCCAGTAAAAAGAAAAAAAAAAATGAAAGGTTGAAAGTGATAGTGGGAAGACAGGAAGTGGGAGGGAGTTAAAGTAGTAGACAGAAAGAGTGGACAGAAGAGGGTCCTTCAGGGTAGAATGCCCATCCTGCCCTGGGGGTGGCAGTGGGGTTATCCACCTGGCAAAGGGGGCCACCCAAATTGAGGGGGAATGAAAGAACAACCAACCCAGGTGGTAAGAATGAAAGATCACAGGGAAAGAATCTCTATGTTGGCGTGCCTGTGTTGGTGCTATATCCCACACTGGCCAAGGGGTTGGCCAGTGTCAGCATCCCTCACCATGCTGGCTACCTAGTAACGGCTTGGTGTTTGCTTGGATAGGTAGGAGCCACTATGATCATTTGCCCATCATCCATCTGGAGGGGAGGTGGGGAAGGCAAGCAATTTTATCCACTCATAATCCTCATTCACTCTCTGCTCTCATTCCGGTTTTATAATTTTTTTACATTTTAAACTGTTTTTATGCTTTTTTTTCGTACATTTTCTGTTAGGTTATAAATTTTTTTTCCCCTCCACAATCCAAGTTCTTTGGATTGTGGAGGGGGGGAATGTAATGGTGAGTAGTGTATTTATCTAAATATCTAAAAATTCAAATTAAGTGGCTAAAGACTAAAGGTTAGTAAATACTTAAATAAATCCATATGTGGTTTGCAC
Source organism: Mastigoproctus giganteus (assembly GCF_048544385.1). NCBI lineage: Eukaryota > Metazoa > Arthropoda > Arachnida > Uropygi > Thelyphonidae > Mastigoproctus > Mastigoproctus giganteus. The sequence continues at coordinate 67,214,061 of NC_143575.1, forward strand.
CCTTTCACACTCACAGACATACTCTCATTTATTCTGCTGTCTAATTTACTCAGTTCTTTCTTACTGCACTGCTCACCCCAGGCACTTCAACTTTCTGATACTTTTCAGTTAAAGTGCAGCCCTTGCTTTAGATCTTGTAAGCCCAGGTGAGTGTAATGTATGTGTTGTTGTTTTTGTTGTTATTAGTATATAGTTGAGATTGCATTAGTATTTCTAATAAATATATTGTTATTAACTACGTATTCTTGCAGCCAATTTCATTCTTTCCTTCACTCACTCCCATTTACCATAACACTCATTCACTCTCTTGCTGCTTTGCTGAGTCACTTTCTCTCACCAAAACTAACATTCATTCCCTTTTACCACAATTCCTATTTCACTCTATCATTCAGTGCCCAACTCATCCATTTGGTCTCTCACACTCTTTCATTCCTACTTTCGTTTTTCATTCTACATTGCATCTGCTTGCGGTAAGTAGCTTACTAATATTTTTCAGCTAAGCTGCTTCCCTGGCTGCCTGTTCATTTCCCTGCCCCATAGGTTTACTTGTGTGGTGTGGGCCCAGTCAATTTGGTTTAGTCAAATTTGGGTATCTGTCAGGGAGCTGATACAGCTATCCTCTCAGTTTAAAATGCCATCATCTGGGCATGGTGAGACATGAGCACTTTTCAATGGATTGTTGTTTTGCTGTAGGGGCTGTAAAGCCCATCTCCAGATGTTTCTACACATTTCAAATACCTTTTTGTGTGAAGCTTGTGAAAGCTTTATAATTATTTTCTTCTATTATATATCAGTGTTCTTGTCCCCCAGGTAGGAGGCCAATTTCTGCTATTAGTTGAGTTCTCGGTATATCATGAATTATACATTCATAGAGAATGTATGCCCAGTCTTCACTTTCACCACAGGTACAGTTTGGGTCATCAGTCAGCCAAGAAAAACTTTGTTCCATGGTGGTTGGTGGGATTGAATGATCTCAAGAGAAATGTAAAGAATTCATGAAGGGATTTTCAAAGGGCAAAGAGAGGTAATTGGCCGAGGAAATAGAAAGTCTGGAGCGTATCTATAAGACCGCCAGGCGAACATATTTTAATACTACATATCATGAAAAGAAAAATGCTTGGGAATGCCTCATAAATACTAGCATCAATAACGATCCTTGGGGTTTACCCTACAAGTTAGTTATGGATAAGTTTCATCCGAGTGAGGTGTTCTTGTCTATTACATCTGGAGGCATGGACTATTTCCTGGAGTAAGTCAATAAATGCTATGCAGCTGGTTCCTGGGGCTTCAGGTTTAATAATTTTCTAATTAAAAACAAAACATCTACTGCAGACCCAAAGAGATTCTTCCTGCTGGCTGTCTCTCATGCCTGTAGGATGGTCTCAACTATGGCCTTGCAGGTTTTGTGCAGAAGGATCCCATACAATATGAGGTTGTGTTGCAATATCTCTTATATAATCGATGGAAAAATATTCCTGTGCAGGCAGGAGCCTATTCAGTTGATATAAATCTTTCTGAAAAGGAAGATATTTTTAGGCATAGAGTACAATTTGTTAATGATTGGTTTCTATTGATTGGTTTCTATCTGGAAAATTCTAAGAAATATGCAAAGGTTTATGCCTAATGTAGCAGAATTCAGTAAACAACAGTTGACTTGGTTTTCTCCAAGTTTATATGTATCTTTTTTTTTAACAGGTCATGGAAGCTTAAATTCAAAGTTTTTTCCCCCTTGGGCCTTTCAAATTGTAACTGTCATTGCGGTGCATCCACATCAATTGTAACCTATGTCTAAGGTCTTGTGTAGACCTTAGACATAGGTTACAATTGATTACAAATATATATAACCAGAGTGATATGTTTCATTTTCTTGAAAATATAGAAAATTACATGGCATTAGCAGAGTTTGCTGATAAATTATTCAGCAGAAGGAAGCATATTATGCATGTCAATCTCAATGACCATGGTTAATTTTACTGGTTGTGTTAATCGTGTTCTGTAAATATTGTAATTTCTGGAAATAATGGCTATGTGATTATAAGTATTTAAAGAAATTACTTTGATAAAATGTGTAAATCGCGGAAATGTTTAACATGTGTAAATATTAATACTGTTGGTTTTTGGAATCCTTGATAGGGTTTTATTGCTTGTGAAGGGGTGATCATGGCCTGTTTAAGCTGTGAACTGAATTTTGACCTGATCGTAATTAGGTTAAATAATAGACTTTACCTTGCGATGGTTCCTGACTAGGATTGGATGAAATTCATTGAATTTTGTCCTGATTTAATTGTCAGGGATCAGTAGGAGTTTTTTGGATTTTATTTCTAGGATGGCTGTTGATCTTGGTCTTTTCAAGAGGATGTGTTGTCTTCTCTGAGACTTGGTTCACTGGGCAGATGAGTTGATGTTTTCTTGTTTGTAGCTGAAGTGAGTTCCTGTTGCCGAATTGTTGGGACTTTGTAGAATGTGCACGTTAACTGATGATAAATATCAAAGTTGCTGAATCTGCAACTTGAACTTGTTTTCAATTGGATATCATGGCCATCAGCAATAAAAGCCTAGTTGTGTATAAAAGAACTGATATGGCAAATTGGTTCTGGCTAGTTGAACGTGATTTATCAGGGCGGAAATATCTGTTGGCCAAGGACTTTTGGTTTAACAGTATGTACTAAAAGGTTTTCACTTAGTTATTGGTGAACTGGCTGGATTGGAACTCTTACTGTGTTTTTTTATAGTCCTGGTTGTTATACAGGTATGGCTGATACAATTACTGTTTCTATGACTTGTTGAATTATTTACTGGCAAGAGCTGGAGTTGTGTGTTTCTCCTAAAAGATTATTAATTATTAGTTGTCTAACAAACTAATGTATTGAACTGAGCCTGCTTTGGAATGTGGATATGCCTTGTAGTTTTGACTGTTAGGGTTGAACTTCCTATGGTGTTGTGGGCCACTGGTTTGGTGGCCCAATACTTATGTTGTTAGTGGTTGGCAGGATAATCTCCTGAAATATAGAGTTGGTGATTGACTGGCTCTTGATTGGCTGTAAAATATATATATGTTTTGGAAGTTATTGTGGTCCCCCTCTGAATTTAGAGGTTTGACATTGTGGAGTTAACATGTTTGTTGTTTGTTTGTTTGTTATTTGGAGCATTAGCAACTAAGGCCATATTGCTGCGGGAATATGCGGTGGTCATTCTCTGACCTTTCCGTATTTGGTGGTGACGGGTTCGAACCCCAGTCTAATCAAGAAATGTGTGCTACGCACTGCTGCTCCTTCCCACCTGACTACGGAGGCAGCAAAGTTAACATGTCGGCTACACAGTGATATGTCATCGTTGAATTGTTAGAGTGATTTGTAGTTGGTTTTTAAGGTATATATTGTTTTTAGGATGTTTATTTATAAAGTTAAATAATTGTAAATAACTGATTTTCTGTCCATTACCAATTGTTTGGGTCAGTGTGTTATGTAAATGGAAGATGTCCTTCTGGAAATTATTCTATATTCACTTGCTTAAAGTGGAGAGACTTTAAATTGTCCTTGGGTCTCCTCCTGAGTTGAGAGGGGCTGGAATGATTTTGGCTGCGGAAATGTATTCAAATTTTGTTTTACTGTCTCTCGCTGTACTTGTGGGTGGGTGTTGCTAACTCTATGCAAGTATTGAATTGTAATGGGCTTAAGATATGACTTGGTTTTGTCTAGACAGGATTTCCTTTGTTTCCTGTTTTCCTAATGTTAGGATACAGGAAATAGAATTGGATAGTTAATGTCTCCCCATTTGTGTTATGGGATGGTTTAAAGCTAGAACCAATGTACATACTGTTGTTATTGTTTAAGGTTGACTGATATTAAATCTTAAGTTTAGATTAAGTATCTGTTCACTAGTTCTTTCTTAAATCTGTTAACCTTCTTATTCTATGTTAGTCGTTTTTCTAGGGGATGCCTTTTTCTTTCTTCCCCTACTTTCTATCTCTATTCCCTCTTCTCCCCCCACCCCCGGCTCTCATACTTCTCATTCTATTACCCATTTCCTTTTCATAAAATACTACTTTGTATATATTTTTTACTTTTCTCTTCTCTTCTCTTCTATTTCAGGGGATGTCTATTTCTTCTTCCCCTTACCTTCTATCCAACTTTCCCTGCTTTCCAATCACCATACTTCTCATTCTTATCTCAACTTCCTTTCCCTAAACACCTTGGGGCTCCCAGGCTTGCCTGAAAGCCCCAGTAGGAGTTTCAGTTAAAAAGCAGTCCCTGGCACACCTCCTCACGGCCAAGGTTGGAAGTCAGGGGGCACGGGACCAGGTGCTCCCTGACTCCGATGTCACCAGGTGCCAGCACTCAACATAACACCACACACACACACAACTTGCTGGCCTTGGCTTTATGCTGCTTTTTCAGATGCTACAGTGGCATATAAGGGAAACCCTGGAAACTGCAATTTAAACAAAAACACCTAGACTTTGTATTTTTTACTGATGTCAGTATGTGGTGCATGGCATCCTCCGTAGAGTTGTCCTGCTTAAAACCATACTAATTATTTGAGTGAACGCTTGCTTCTGTATAATACATAGATATCCTATTGTAAATTAGTCTTTCATATATTTTCCCTAGTGCTGGGAGCAGAGCTATTGGTCTGTATGATTTTGGATCAGTAGAAGGTTTCTCCGGGTTCTCAGCATTGCCTTTTTTCCAGATTTTAGAGAATGCTCCCTTTGTCATGCAGTAAATTGATTGGACACTATGATCTAGTAACAAAAGAACGGGATGCAAAAATAAATTTTGATATCATACACTTGGATTTCAGGAAAGCACTTGATACAGTTGCACATAAAAGACTGTTGTATTGTGTAAGAATTGGAGTAGTGTGGCATTAAGGGCAAAGTTACTGTTATGGATAAAAGGATGGTTGAGTGGGAGAAGACAAAGAATGGTTATTAACAGACACTGCTCTTCATGGACTAATGTTACTAGTGGAGTCCTCTAACATTTGGTACTGGGCTTATTGTTGTTTTCTCTATTTATTAATGATACTAAAGAAAGCATATCTGGATTAATGTCGAAGTTTGCAGATGTACAAAGGTTGGCAGGGTGGTTAATAATAATAATGACAGCATGCTACTGCAACAGGATCTAGAAAAATTAGGCAGATGGGCTGAGAAATGGTAATTGAACTTTAACTTTGACAAATGCAAAGTACTGCATATGGGTAGCAATAATCCCAGAGAAATGTACCGACTGTGTGGTGTATCTCAGGGTAGTGGAAAATGAAAAATACCTGGGATTAATAGTACAGTCATAAGTTCTCTGAGCAGTGAAGACAGGCTGCCAGGACAGCTCATTGAGTTTTATTAATGACATTCAGGAATTTTGCTAGCATGGATAAGGGGGTAATTATCCCACTGTATATACATAGTAATGGTCAGGCCACATCTTGAGTACTGCATACAGGTCTGGAGACCTCATTTTCAGAAAGGTGTAGAGCACCTGGAACAGGTATGGAGAAGGGAAACGAGACTGGTGAAGGGAACAAAGTACTCCGTAGTCTGTTAAAGGTTGAGAAACACACTGTCTATGTATTTTTTTATGTGTAACTATTGAGCACTGATGATGTCCAAAAGAGTTTTGGTGTTTTTACCAAGAAAGGCTTCAGTTCTACAAATTGAAGCATCTGGAGACTAGGAACCTGTGAGGTGATCTGATTGAGGTGTTAAGGCTTTGCATGGCTTGATAAAAATCAATGCTGATTGGATTCTTCCTCTTGCCCAAACTTTTAAGGATGGTTGCAGAATAGGCGTTCAGAAGTTTGCCTTCAGCCATGGGTGGTTGATTGCTGGAACAAACTTCCATCTGTTGTTGTTGTTGTTGTGGAAGTGGATAGCTTAATTAAATTCAAGAATTAGACAAACCAAATAAATAAATTGAATGGGAAGTTTTTTTTTTTTTGGCTGATGCTGCATAAGCTTGCTTTCTTCAAATAATGTGTCCATTAATGCATAATTTTTTCTCAAATGCTGACTGCATGAACACCCATTACCTGGAATTCCAGACCCAGAAATTGTTAAAAAGGTGGCAGAGTACACCCCAAACCTGCTTCTGAATCTATATAAGCACTGCCTCCACTCTGGCTGCTTCCCGATGAACTGGAAGGTGGCCAGCATTAAGCTCATATTAAAAACCCATCCAAGCCACAACACCTACCGGACTCCTATCGTTTGATTGCACTCCTCTGTGTCCTGAGCAAGGTGATGATAGAACGGATGCTTAGAGAAAGAAATGAGGCACACACTACACCTGGGCGCAACTCCATGCACCAAACCAATTCGGTTTCAAGCCGGAGAGATACAGCGTCCATGCATTGGAGAATATCCTGGGTCTGGCCGAAAACTGTGATCAGAAATACCTTTTGGTCATCTCGGCTGATTTTGCGGGTGCGTTCGACACCTTATGGTGGCCAAGCATCCTCACACGACTGAGAGAAGCGAACCTGCCAGTAACCTCTTCGCTTGCCTCCGCAGCTATCTGGATAACCGAAAAATCATAGCACAAGCCCCCTACTGCAGGGTGGAACGCAAAATTTATCGTGGATATCCTCAGGGCTCTGTGCTTGGTCCACTTTTGTGGAATTACATCCTCAACAAGTTTCTTCACTTGGACCTTTTAAACATCCATTCCTATGAAGGGATGGACGTTTCCTCGCTAACAGAGCTCTAGGAACCCTCCTGATGTGAGCTGAGAAGCAAAAATTAACCATCTCTCCAACCAAAACCTAGTCCATATTCCTAGTACAAAGAAGCACTGCAGGATCATCTAGACAAAACTTCAGTTTTGTCTAGATGATCCTGCAGTGCTTCTTTAACCGGTGCCTCCATTAATTTACCTGGAACAGAAGTTACACTAACAGTTCTATAATTACTTGTGTCGCTCTTTGATCCTCCTTTCTGAATTGGGGTCACATTTGCACATCTCCAGTCCATGGGTACCTCCCCTGAGTCCAAGGAAGCTCTCATAATTATGGCTAAGATTTGCTTACTTCCTTTGCTGCCTCCTTTAATATAACTGGATAGATCCCATCCACCCCGGGTACCTTTGTTATGCTTATGTTCAACAATTTTTCCTCTACTTTCCTCTCAATTATTACAAAATTATCTAGCTCACTGCCAGAGTTTAATTCGCCTCTGGCTAACTCCTCATGTGTGAATGTAGATGCAAAATACTCATTTAGTCTGTTAGCCACCTGAGCAGGATCATCAACAGTCATTTAGGGTATGGGGAAGCTATCTATAGAAGAAAAAAATTAGTTCAAATTTCTGCCACCAGGCAAGAATTTGGCACAGTAAAGATGAGATGGAATACTTAACTTAGGATTAGATTTTAATATCAGAACTTAGAAATCTACAGATATTGTTCTATGTGCTTTCCTTCACTTGAGATGACATTCTGAAAACGGAGGACTGCGTGCAACACAGTTTTGCATAGCATCTCATTGGGTATGTTGGCTATATGCTGTTTAGTGTTTGCTTTCAAATCAACAAGTGTATGTATGCCGCCATGGTAAACTCTGTCTTTCAGGTATTCTCAGATGGTTAGATTATAAACTCTGCTTTGAATCCACACCATACTGCAACATATGGACTTTGTAGTGGTCTTTCATGCACAGCAGATGGATGAGAAGTTCCCCATATTTGGCGATTTTGTACATTTACAACCCCATGAAGATGAAATATGCCTCATCAGACCACATCATTCGAGCCCATGTATCGTCAAGTTCCACATGAACCAGAAATCGTAGAGCAAAGTCTATTCATTGTTGCTGATCACAAGACTAGTTCTTGGACTACACAAATCTTGTATGGGAACCAGCGTAAAATTATTCGAAGCACTTTACGTACGGGTAGACTAAGGAAGGTTCAAGTCTCTTGACACACCTCTGGCACTATTGACTGGTAGTGTTTCGTATTCTGACCTGGAGGCCATTGCAACCTGCCACTTCATCCACTACCTCCGTTCTGATACGTGGTTGTCCCCTGCCTGGAATTACACCTAACTCCCAGGTCACTTCAAATTTCTTTATTAGTTTTTGAAGCCCCACTGATGTCAAAGGTCCTTTATGCAAACCTTTTAAGTTTCTGATATTCACATAGTGCTGCATTACCATTACTATTATTCTGGTAGAACAGTTTTACTAAAAGAGCACGTTCTTTTTTTTGTAAGAGCCATAATGGTTACTGACGGTGGCATTGGAATTTCTGCTTTTATCTAACAGGATGTTATTTGCATAAGCAGCATGTCTTGAAGTAGATGACAACTTTTACATATGTGCAGCGCCGTTTTTCCCCCATGGTGGCAGAAATTTGAACTAATTTTTTCTTCTACAAATCGCTTCCCCATACTCTAAATGACATTCTAATGATTTTCACAGCACCAACCCTAACCATTTTGACACTAGGGTCTCCTGAATAGTGAAACTTATTTTATAACCACCCGGTATATATATATATATATATGGATTAATATTACCACTAAACTTATCTTAACTAGATTCAGAGACATCATGACACACCAATATGACCACAAGATATACAATTTAAAAAGTATTAAGCAAAAAGTCAAAAACCTACAAAACAAGTTCGTAATCACCAATATAGACAAAGCTAATAATAACTTCAGCATCATTTGTAAGAAATTCTATATAGACACCCTAAAACAGGAATTGGACCACAGTGACACATATAAGTTCATCAGCCCCACCCCAAACATAATCACTAAAAAACTAATAGCAATACACAAGAAAATTAAATTAAAATTGGACAACACCCTATATCCATACATTTACTGGATTCCCTAATTCCACAAAGACCCCACAGGGAAAAGGTTCTTCACCACATGCAGAAACAGCTACAACAATACGACTAACAAAATAATGGAATCCAAATTAAATATTATAACTAGCAATATCACATACGCAAAATTTATCTCCAAAAACAGACAGTACATTCAGTATATCGGAAATAACCACATCAACAATGTATGCACATGACTTCAAAAACTTGTTCACTAGTATATCACACGACAATTTGATAAAAGTACTATCCGAATACTACATAGAATATAAAGATAAACTAGGATGTAAAAAACAGTACTGGAAAGACGTTATCAACCTTAATGTGAAAAACCACATACAGATGGGCAATAGCATCTACATGCAAATAAGAGGGTTCATGCTCCATAGCCAACCTCTATTTGCACTTATATGAAAATAAATATAAAGACATCACACACTACAGGTACATAGATGATGTACTAGTCATCAACCATACAAGTTTTGACAGCACAGCTAAAAAAATCTATCCCGAAGATTTGACTACAGAAAGAACCAACACAGAAAGCAACCCACAAAACCTGATACGACTGCGCAATATACTGTACCACACACATACATAAAATCTAAACTTTGGCAGGAATTTGAATATTTTCAGACTGACTACCACAGGACACGGAGGTGATATACTATGATATTTCAATCTGTTACATATCCGTAGGGCTTTGAATCCCCTATCACAGTTTGCTGTAATATACATAAACTACCCTTCTTATTTAAAATTAAGTACTTATATAAAAATAAGTACATTTATAAGATTACTCTTATAATTCCAAATTATCCACCAAGTAATTAACCCAGCAAAACTGGTATAGCGATTACGGGTATGTATAATATATTCCTCTAATATGGCTATATGTCTGCTCAAAGCCCCTGAGGAGTAGCAGAGATATGGCTATGTGGAAGAATGTTAATTTTCGTTTATTTTCACTAACTTTGCCAATTTCTCCAGCTTTCTTTAAAATTTCATTAATTTTGTTGTTTTTATATGTATCTTATATTTTATATGTAAGGCTATCCATACCAGGGCTAGGTTTAAATATAACTAGTGGGTTGGTTGGGGTCACTACAAACCTGATGCTCCCAAGTAGTACAAAAATTTAAAAACATAAATGTATAAATGTATAAATATATATATATATATATATATATATATAATAAGGATAAAAATGGAATGAAAAGTTAAGTGGTAATGGAGAGATAAAAATAAAAATAATATGACATTTTTGCACCTGAGTGTGCAAAGCAACAGCAAAGAATACAAATATTTATATATATGAGGTAAATTTAATAAGTCTGTTGAAAAGTGCAAAGATAGAGTTGTAAATTACACAAAATGCCAAAACTAACAGGAGAAGGAAAAGCAGAAATTGGAGATACTGAAGCCGTGCAAAAGAGAGAAAGAATGTGAACATCCTATATGATATTATGAAATAAGAAAAATTATAGGCTAAATTGGATAGCCAATCAGAGAGAAGGGAACTGTAAAGCAAAAGTGATTAAATTAATATATGGAGTAATAGCAAGCATCAGATAAGGGTGGGATATTTTGGTTATAAGTCCAAGAAAGGGGAAGAAAAATCATAAAATTTAAATCTGATGTTAGCTAAAAATAAATATTGATACATGATCAGGTATTTCATCAGGGGACTACATCTGATCATGTATCAAAAACTGTTTCTATACTTGTCCATACCTGTGGAAGAAAAGGGAATTTAAGAGTAACAAATAAGTGAGAGCAATTAGGAGGGCAAAGCAGCAGAACTTCCTCAAAAATATGGACAACACAGTGTATGTTGTAGAATATAATAAATTAAAGAAAATAAAGAAGTTAAATAGTAATAAAATTAAAATAAGTGTTGCAATGTAACCTCGATGCAATAATAGGTGGTTATAATTGAATGACATGATTTAGAAAAAATTTGGGAGAATATGCATATGAAGTTAATGCAAGCAAATGGTATAAGGCAAGGGAGTGAATCAAGGAAAGGGAAGGGATGAAAGTGTAGATATAAAAAAGGAAGATATCGAGAGGTTAAGGACAGTAGGAATGTTCGTATCACCCTTGTATTATACTAATATCTTTTACGAATGAGAAAAAAAGGAGAAGTAGAAAGCATAAAGATTAAAGATAAAACATATATCTTATCTGGTGCTTTGCCTAAATTACTCCATAGTCTGTTAAAGATTGAGAAACACTGTCTCAGTGTATGTATTTTTTTATGTGTAACTATTCAGCACTGATGATGTCCAGAAGAGTTTGTATAGGGTGTTCATTTTAAAAGTAAACCCAAAAATTATAGAAGAAAAATACTACTTATCAGATCAAAATCTGATAATAATTATTAATATTTTCCAATTAACAAATAACAGTTTAAAAACAATAATGCTGCAAGGGGCCACCATTGTTAAAAATACATAAATTTACTCTTCTGATCACATTGCAAGATGTGATAAAGAGGTTTATGCCAATACACTCCTGCCTGTATTTTCAATGCCTGCTTTCAGATTCTGAATGCTTTATGGATTGTTCCCATAAACTTTCTGTTTTATAAGTCCCATAAAAAGAAGTCTGGGAATGTTAAATCAGGAGACCTAGGTGGCCAAAGTCCTTGGGATGTGATTCGATTTCCAAATAATTCTTGCAGCATTTCAGTGGTTGAGCATGTGGTACAGCAGGTTGCCCCATCCTGTTTGAGCCAAAAGTTTCCTTTCCCTCTTGTAATGCAATAAATGCACTGTGATGCCTTGGTAAACATACACCCTTTTGAATGCTGAGTTTCCACAGAGATTTGGAGATTGCAAAATTGTTCGTCTAACATCACCTGATGTATAATGTGCATGATCATTCCTTTCCTGTTCCTTATTCCCAAGTGATACACACTCATGAAATTGATGAAAATTGATACTTTGCATGGAGGACTGGTGTTATGGAAATTTTCAACAAATATTTGTTGTCATTCACTGCAAGATTTCATTTCAAACTAAGAATCTAATAAAAAAATTGCTTGATGTTATACGGCATGACATTCATTAACCAGTAATGATGCATGCAACTTCAAATATAAATTGTAAAAAACTGAACACTCTTCCAGCTATGTAACATTCTCCACTAGTGCCCTAATACAATTACACCAACAATCATTACTTAGTATAAATAACAAGGGTTTACTTTTAAAATGTTTAAAGGTTTACTAAAATTTTAAACCCAGCATGAAGCATTTGCCAAGAATTTAGTTTCTACTGGAGTTATCTACCATTCCTTAAGTGTGCTATCAGCATCAATTCACATTTAGTTAACTGAAACAGAAACAGTGTCCAGCCTTGCATAATAATGCCCTACAAGTCCCACAAAGTGAATATTTATGGATAACATTGTCCCCCTAATTAAGGGCATGGAATGTACTAGGATTAAAGAAAAAAAAAAAGGTGTTTACCATCTTTCTGTACAGACAATCTTTAAGGGGTAAAATAAGTCTCTCAGCATATCATTTAAATTGTGGAAACAAAACTTTTGAGATCTTTAGTGAAAGAAATTAGTTGTAACAGATTATGGCATCTCAGTCAAATATCCCACATGAATAAATAAATTATTAAGTATGGATACTATTGTTCCAGAATATTTATATCTATGTGAAGGTTGAAATAAATATACTTATATTTATTTCAACCTTATATTTATTTCAACCCTATATATAAATATAGGGTTGAAATAAATTTTTCATACTTATATATAAATCCATTTATTTATATATAGGTATGAAAAACAAGCTGTATTACTTTCACTATTACAATCAGGGTCGCTGCAAGTGGGTAGGTGAGGTATGCGTCCCTTACGGGTGGCAGTTCAAGAGGGCGCCAAAAAAACTTTTGACTTATACAGTCTGACCTATGTTTAATTAACGAACTTCTTTATAGTGAAATTTTCTATTTAGCGATATGCGCAATATCACATGTTCTTTCATTTCGCTCAAAGCGCTTCACAATTTCGTTTTTTTCCTCTATCGACAGAGGCAGACTGGCCATAAGCCCGGTGGGCTGGTGTGATTTTGGCGATGAACACTAGTATGAGGTCGTTACAAGTTTTCTCCAGTAAGAATTTTTGACAGTCTATCGATATTGCTTTCCTTTTTCTCTCTGAATCTGTAGTATCTTCACCAGCACGCTTCGTTTTCACACTTTTCTCAAGTATTTTACTCATTTTTAGGGAATGAAACACAGTTACAATATAAAAAGGACAAAAATGAGGAGGCATGCTTGATACACATAAACAAAGCTGCCCGCATGGAGCATCGGAATAAACACCATAAAACGCAGAAACACACTATTATCACCTCAAGCTAGCTCACATTTTACTAAAACAGATTTCTGGAGGTCACTACCATAAAACAATAAAAACAATTGGCTAAGGTAAAGAAAGCCTGCACGAGAAGCATGCAAAAGTTCGACGAAATTTACCGGTAAAAGTACTTTGCCGTAACAGCATTTGTATTGTTGTTTGCTCAGTAAACAGACGGTGGGTATTATCGGTCAGGAGTAGAAATTGAATCCCATAGGAGATTGAAACCCTCCCGAAGTGGAAGGGGTACCCTGATCTTTTTTCTTTAGAATCACTGGTGAATAAATTGTTTATTAATAAAAAAAGGCAAAGGAAGACCACACGAGAAGCACGGCAAACTTTGAAAAAGTTTACTGGTGAAACTACATTACGAACATTTTTTACGACACCAGAACTTCCAATATGACTCTGTTCGTGATTCAATTAGTTAATTCAATTAGTGATTCTAAAGAAAAAAGGTCAAGTTACCCCCTCCACTTCGGGAGGGGTTCAAGCTCCCATGGGATTCAACTTCTACTCCAGACCGATAACACCCACTGTCTGTTTACTGAGCAAGCAACAATACAAATGCCGTTATGGCATAGTACTTTTACCGGTAAATTTCATCGAACTTTTGCATGCTTCTCGTGCAAGCTTTCTTTACCTTAGCCAAACAATTTCCAGCTGTGTTCCTGCTAGTGGAATCTATTATAAACGGGTAGTAAACTCGATCTAATTGCATTTGCGATAATACCGATAGCTGGAATTGTGCAAACGAATTCAGTTCATGTTATATACGACATCGTTTGTTGTTGTTGTTGTTTGTTATTTTGGTTTTTAGGAGCATTAGCAACTAAGGCCATATTGCTCTGGGATATGCAGTGGTCATTCCCTGACCTTTCCGCATCCTCCATATTTGGTGGTGACGGGCTCGAACCCCAGTCTAATCAAGAAGCGTGTGCTACGCACTGCTGCTCCTTTCCACCTGGCTACGGAGGCGCCATATGACATCGTTCCTCGATTTATAAATCGTGTATGATCAAATTTGTGTAGTGTAAACATGTGTTATACGAAAACTGACTCTACTATATATTTTTTTTTTTTTTCTCAGGGTAAGTATTTTTTGTGTAACCATGTGCAACTTATTTGTTAGCATAAGCTTATAGCTTTAACTCTCTATACAATTTCAATTTTTTAGCATTTTTTATAAATATCACAAAATTTACCTCCTAATCTGTATGGTTAATTAAAATATAATGAGGAAATTAAAATGGGAAATTAAAAAATATAAAAAAATTTCTCTGAGAGGGGAAAAAAGCGCACTCGCTTCTGCTTGGATCATCATACATAAAAATTAATGGTTATGAAACTAAGAATGAGAAGAACCAAGAGACCTAATGATGGACTTTCACAGTTCCGTCATCAGTTGGTTGATGACGGAACTGCGAAAGAAATTCTGAGTGTTGTAAAGGTTAACTCTAGCTCCCATGGTGCATAGTTAGCGCGCGCACATGCCGGAAATTTTACATGTTTTAAGGATATTATCCTGTGCGGTTCAGTCAGAAAATCTTTTTCATTCAATGGCTAAAGCTTCGTGTGTTAATAATAGTTTATAACTGGAATTTGTTAATATTATTACAGAATCTGTTTGAGTGTTATAAATGTGTGAATGCGAGATTTCCCATTTTAATTTTCTTCATCATATGTGTTCAAGAGGTGGTGACGTGCATTCCATAACCTCTCCTACCCAAATGTCAACCTCACCTTCTCGGGCAAACTGATCCGTTTCCACAGAAGAGGGTCTGGTGGCCGAGTCATAGCGGTATAACTGTCCCATCACATACAGAGGAAATGCTGTACCTGAAGCCTGTCTAGAGGCTATAAGGTGGCAGCCCCACCACTAGACTTACCCCGCAAAAGGCTGGTAACCTATCCGGGGGACATTCTAAAGCCTCGAAACAAGCTCAAGGGAAAAAACTGGATGGATCTCAAGGTAATGACAATGGATATAGGACTACGATTAAGGAACTTAAAGTAGCAACTTGGAACGTTAGGGGAATAAATCACAAATTAG
Source organism: Mastigoproctus giganteus (assembly GCF_048544385.1). Taxonomy (NCBI): domain Eukaryota; kingdom Metazoa; phylum Arthropoda; class Arachnida; order Uropygi; family Thelyphonidae; genus Mastigoproctus; species Mastigoproctus giganteus. Next base: position 67,229,330 of record NC_143575.1, read on the forward strand.
ATAAATTGACCATGGAACTAGAAAATAGAAATATTGACATAGCAGTCATTACCGAAACAAAAAAGAAGAACCAAGGATCCAAAGAAATAGGTAACTTCATAATGATATACTCAGGCATACCAAGTGAAATGTGGGCATCATCGGGAGTTGCTGTTATAATGAAGAAATAATAGGAAAACAAAATATTAGATTATCTTGGATATCACCCAGAATATTGAAATTAAGACTAAAAATTCTATCTTATATAATAACAATCATTGGCATCTATGCACCAGTAGAAGGCAACATTGATGAAACCGCAGAATTTTATGACGAATTACAGCAGATCATAGACCAAACTAACAAAAACGAGTATTTCATACTAGCAGGAGATTTTAATGCAAGGGTTGGTGCTCAATCAGTAGACAAATGTATAGGATCAGAAGGCGAAACCCATGGTCAACAATAATGGAAGATGCCTGATAGACTTCTGCATTTTTAATAAACTTAAAATTACAAATACTTTTTTCAGACACAAGAATATATATAAATTCACATGGGAAGCAAGAAACACAAAGTCTATAATAGATTACATTATCATTAATGAAAATTTAAATGACAAAATTAGAGACACTAGAGTATTCAGAGGCAGTGAAATTGACAGTGATCACTACCTTGTAGAAAGCACTTTCAAAATAAAAAGAAATTATCTTAATAAAAAGAAGAAAATACCAACAAAAACTACTAAGAAATTAAAAATACATTTGTTGGAAGATAAAAGCACTAAATTCCTGTATGAAAGTCGATTGAAAGATAAACTCAAATCACATGAAAGTGATAATGTTGAGGAAATCTAGTCAATCATGAAAAAATCAATTCTGGGAGCTGCTGAAGAAAGTCTTGGATATAAACCTATAAAAAATAAAAACTGGCTAAGAACTTGGAATGAAGAATTGAAACAAACAATTAATGAGAAAAAAAAGACCTATAAACTGTTCCTACAAACTAAAGACCTACATCTACACATAAAATATAAAAAGCTTAGGGCAGAAGTCAGAAAACTAACCAGAAGAATCTGACGAGATGACTAGGATAAATTTGTTAAATCTTTAGAACGTGATATCACGAGCCCACGGAGAACAGGTTTTAAAATTTTTAAGAAATTACAACTAGACACAAATGATCAAATAAAAACCAACTCCATCTCCCAAGCAAAATGGAAGCAACACTATTCCAAACCATGGTATAACCCAGGCACTAGGGAATTGGAAGATGAATCTGTGGTAACCAAAGATGAAGAAAATATAACAATGGAAGAACTAGAGTTAATATTACAAAAATCAAAAAACCGAAAAAGCCCAGGCATAGACAATTTGAATGTAGAACTATTTAAATATGGGGGAACCTTACTAAAAAACACACTACTAAAATTATTTAACATCATATGGCATAAGCAACAGATACCCAAAGATTGGGAAACAGGAATAGTAATCAATTTACACAAAAAAGGCTCCAGAAATAACCCTAACAACTACACTGTTGTCAACTGCTGCACAAAGCTATACTCTAATATACTAAAGAATAAACTTAATAAATACAGTGAACAATTCTTAGAAGAACAATGTGGATTCAGAAAAGGGAGAAGCACAATAGATGCCATTTTCTCACTACAACAAATTTTGGAGAAAAGAAGAGAATTCAATCTACCAACATTTCTGCTGTTTATTGATTATGAAAAAGCATATGACAATGTAAATCGGGAAAAACCTTGGCAGATTCTACGTGAAGAAAATATCCCAACCCAACTTCGGAAAGCGATCCAAAGCCTATATAAAAACTCAAAAGTCTGTATAAAATGGCCAACGATCAGACCCAATTAACACCAATAAAGGAGTCAAACAAGGATGTGGACTATCACCAAATTTATTTAATATCTACATCAAAAAATTCTTAAAGAATGGAAACAAACAAATAACAACGGAATACAGTTGAACAACAGGTTAAAATCCAAATTATATTATATGCTGATGATCAAGTAATAACTGCAAACTGCAAAGATGAACTACAGATAGCAGCAAATGAACTTAATAAAATATGTAAAAAGTACGAGATGAAAATCTCCACCTCAAAAACAAAATCAATGGGATTATGTGGAAAAAACATACAAAAAGAGTCAAAATTGTTATTGATGATAAAATAATAGAACAAATATCTGACTTCACCTATTTGGGAAATTTAATATCAAATGAAGGGAAAGGCATCCACACTAAACTACAAAAATATAATAAAACGAATGGAACAATTAAACGCCACTTTGGAAAACAAATGACAACTGAAACAAAATTACGACTGCACAACATCACTTCAAAATCAGCCCTCTTCTACAGCTGTGAGACTTGGGTCATAAATAAGAAAGATGCACACAAACTAGAAGCAGCACAAATGAGATTTTTAAGACCATTATTAGGCTTTACAAGACTAGATCACCAAAGAAAATTTAGATATCTGCGAGAAATTAAAAGTAGATAACATAGTAAATGACATAAAACGGTATCAGGAAAAATGGACCAGCCACATAGAAAGAATGAACCCAGACCGGATCCCAAAATTAGCCTTTAATTATAAACCTACAGGCAAGAGAGATGTTGGTCGACCAAGACAACGATGGAGAGATCAAGACCATCTCCAAGAGCTACAACGGAACAGGTCTTAAAAGACCTAAGCCAGACCAAGTTCACGATGATGATGATGATATTTTAACCATATGGATTAGGAGGTAAGTTTCGTGTTATTTATAAGCAATATTAAAAAAATTTAAATGAAAAATATAATAAAACTTATTAAAATTTCTTTATAGATGCCAGATAAGAAAAAATTACCAGGCTCTTACTATAGGAAAAGAAAATCTTTGCAAGAAAAAGAAGAACAAAGAAACTTGCTGGCTGGCTCAATAAATATTTAAAAATAACAGCAGAAAACTCAGCTAACAGTTCAGATACTGCACCAAATGAAGAGGATAAAGCAGAAAGAGATAATGATTTTGATGTTACTTATACTAAAGATAATAAGCAAGATCAAAATATTTACTACTGTGATGGAAGAACAGAAAATACAGACTCATTAATAAATGTTGATGCAAATATATCATTATCAACCGATCCAGGTAATTGGCCAGAAAACCTAACAGTGAAACGTGATTATTTGATTCAAAATTATCCTATGCAAATTGAAAATAGAGAATACCCTTGTGATGAAAGTCAAAGAAATTTTTCAGATGTTTATTATATGAGAATTCTGAAAAATGGAGAAAAAGCTCAAATGAAATGGTTACTTTATTCTTTATCGCGAAATTCTGTATTTTGCTTTTGTTGCAAGATATTTGGCGATTGTAAAAATCAACTAAGTAATCAATTTGGATACAGTAACTGGAGAAATTTATCTGCTATTTTAGGTAAGCATGAAACAAGTGCAGAACATATTAAAAATCATAAAAAATGGTTATATCTCGCACAGTCACTAAAGACAAACACTACAATCGACGCTACAGAACAGCAATTATATGACATAGGAAAAAAGGTATTGGTATTCAGTAATTGAAAGAATAATATATATGATACTATTTTTAGCAAGGCAATGTATAGCATTCAGGGGATCTTCGAAAGATTTATATGAAAATGACAATGGTAACTTTTTAAAACTTACTGAAACAATTGCTAAATTTGATTCAGTTATGGCAGAACATATTTGCCGTATTCAAAAATCTGAATCAAAAAATATCGTGCTTTATTTGAGTGACCAAATACAAAATGAAATGATTGAAATAATTTCACAAAATATTACTAGTAAAATACTAGAAAAGCTAAATATTTTGCTATAATTTTGGATATAACATCCGATGTAAGTCATGTTCAACAGATGACTGCGTAAAAAATTTGTATTTAGAGACATAAGCACTAAGAACATTGAAATACACGAACATTTTCTTGGATTTTCTCCTGTGAGTGATTCTACTGGACAGAGATTGTTTGAATATATATCAAATCTACTTATTGAGCTAAATCTAAATATTCAGAATTTAAGTGGCCAGGGCTACAATAATAGCTGAAATATGGGCAGAAAGTGTAAAGGTTTACAAAAAAAATTACTTGAAGTTAATCCTAGAGCATTTTTCATCCCATGTACGGTTCACACCTTAAATCTTGTTGTAAATGATGCCACTAAGACTTCCTTTGAAATAGTTGATTTTTTCAGAATTGTTCAGAAATTATGTTTTTTTTCTCATCATCAACCCATCATTGGTATGTACTTCAAAAATATATAACTAATTTAACTCTTAAACCTTTGTCTGACACCCGATGGGAAAGTAGAACAGAGGCCATTAAACAGCTGAGAAACCAAAAAAAAAAGAAAGAAATTTATGATGCTGTACTTGAAATCACTGAAGACGAAAATAAAGATAGGGACACAAGGAATCATGCTAAATCAATAGCCTTAAAAATAACATCTTATAAATTTCTTTATTCAATTACAATTTGGCATGATATTTTAAATAAAATTAATCCAGTAAATAAAATGCTCCAAAAAACGAATTTTGATATGCATGAAGCTCTTGAATGTCTACAAAATATCACGGAATATTTTAAATTAAATAGAACTCACTGATGAAGCCAAATAGCTTCGAAACGATCATCTGGGTGGTGGTATCCTCTGAAAATAAATAACAGCAGTCTTCTCTATTAGAGAAGCATTATTTATTTGAAGTAGTGCAATATCAGCTATCTTGTTGTGAAGGCAACAACAATATGAGATACAATTAAAACGATGCCTTTTACACTACATACGTAGTTCAACTTTATGGGTTGTCAACAATGTCTCAACAACAACTCTAATTTGGCAATAATTTCAATAGAAAATAATCTTTTGAAACAAATAAACATAAATGAAATAATTAATAAATTTGCATCTCTTAAAGCAAGGGAACATAAATTTGTATAATTTTATCAACATTATAATTTTCCTTTTATTTTATTATTGTGATAGAGTACGATTACCGTGATTTAGAATTTAAAGTTTATTTCCAGAATTTAAGAATAATTTTGTTACTTTTGTTTGTTGTTTCATTATATTATATGTGAGATATTTTGTAATTCTTTTCTTTTTCAATAAATGAATACTATTTTATTTTTTAATCCAAATATTTTGGGGCAGAAAATTTGATTTCGCTTACTGGCGGCACACAGGATTGCAGTGGCCCTGATTACAAAATAAAGGAAACAGCTTAAACTGAATGATTATTTCTCTTTACTAATTCACTTTAAAATGAGAAAATCTATGATCTCTATTTTTTCCCTAAATTATTAATTTATGTTGAAAGATATGTTAATGAATGAAAATATCAAAAAATATACCCTGCAGCAACATATCCTTGACAGGAATGAACAACGGACAAAACACCTGCTTTTGCATCCTCCATTTCATATAATTTTCCAGTTCGATTCTACATAAAAAAATTGTAAATTAAGAGAACTTATTTTTAGTAATAGCATTTAGTTTCATGCAAAGAACTGCAATATCAAACTGATATTAGAAAGATATTATATAAACTAAAACCAACATGAGTTACCAGTTAGAATGGCAAAGTTTTAAAATGAGAGCAAAAATTAAAATATAGATGTAACGACCTAAAACTGGAAGTTTTAGAACTAAATTTCAACTTTTTACCAATTTTCAGACAATAAATCAAATAATGCATGAACTAGAACAGCAGTTCCCAACCTTTCTTGACTCATGAACCCCTTTCAACATAATATTTTTATTGTGAACCACTAAGCCTATGTTCTCTGAAATCATATATAATAGCTCTGAATTTTTATTATAAAATATTTCCAGTACTACATTTTTATAAGCGATATTGCATAATAATATAAAATTATTATTAAGTACCTATACATAATAATGGTCTTTGAGAATGAAAAAAAATTTAGTATGGAAAACATTTATTTAATACGATATACTGTAAGATAGTAAACTGATTATAAGGAATTGTGGGAGATGTGGTCTCTTTTGTTGGCAATTCTTTACTTGATATTTAATTTTATTTTACTTTATTCAAACTTTGTTTATTATTAATTATAATTTTTTATAACCCTTTTACCACAGCCCATAAGCTACCCGACTGCTTTTTTCGATTAGAAGGTCCAAGATTTTTGAGTTATAATGTTATTTATTACTTTTCTTTTTTGCAGCAAAATGTATATATCAGCAGCTTATGAGCAATTACAAGGTAAAATGTGTAGATGTTTTGATAAACAAAACCTTCAAATCCAACACAATATGGTGCGGCACAGCGACTGGCAATGTGTATTGGAGTTGGTACACATTGCCAGTGACTGAACAGGTCCATATATATCGGCGTGTTTGCCCCCAATCCCTCAACAAACATCTTGTTGCACATGCTTGCTATGTAAGGGCACATGGTTGTTTTGGGCGACCATGTGCCCTTTAATAAACTATTTTGTAGTTTACAAAAATATACCTATGTAAATCAAAGTAGATGCCATAACAGAATTTTTAGTGCGAAGCCCCCTGGCACACTTTTGTGAACCCCCAATGAACAGAACAAATGTCAAATTTGACAACCAATTTTTTGCAAAGATAACCATTATACAGGAATGAAAGTTTTTTTGTTTTTGTTTTTTTTGTGATTGACAGCTTTAAATTACTTTAAAAGCAATGCATAAACCTTATAACCCTGATTGGGGTTATAAGGCTTTGAATGGTTTGAGCAAGCTCAATGTTGATAGGATTCTTTCTCCTGCCCAGCCTGAGGGCACAAATTCAAATTGAGGAAAGACAGTTGTAGAATAGATGTGCAGAAATTTGCCTTTAGCCAGCGGGTCGTCAATTGGTGGAACAAACTTCCATCTGTCATTGTAGAAGTTGACAGCTTAAAAAAAATTCAAGGCAGAACTAGACAAACATTTGGAGTGGATGGATGGATGGATCGGTGAAATAGGAAGGGATTTTTTTTTTTTTTTTGGCTGATGCTATACGAAGTTTGCTTTCTTGCATCATATGCCTCTACTAATACACTTACATCATGTCATTTGTGAAAAAAAAATGACTCATCTTGTCTGAAATAACTCATCTTTAATGAAATAAGACAGTTATAGGCTATTAAGGTGCTAAAAAAACACCAGTAAAATTGATTTCACTTTTTCATAAAAATCTACTTTAGTATAGTAGATTTCACTTTTTCTAAAGGATTTTTCTTATAAAGTGCAAGTAGCTGGATCACTGCAAGCTATGATCCAGCTACTTGTACTATTCCTTATGCTCAGTTGGCCCACCCTTCAATGGTTCCAGTCTTCTTATAATTAATTACTAGCTCAAACATTCATTTTATGCTATTCCTTTTGCTCAGTCGGGTCGGTGTAATAGTAAAGAGAATCACAAATGGGTACCAATTTTCCAAAGATCTGAAATTTATTATAAAAAAAAAGAAAGGTTTTCAGAGAGCCGTAGAAATATTTTCCCCAGCTATAGTTTAAATAAAAACAGCATTAATACAATTCTGCCATGATGACAACACTGTCATCAAGTTTATTATATGCTGATCTGATCTAATGATGCCAGAGTTAGTATTAGTAGTAGCAAATGATGCTAGGAAGCAAGCTTATACAGTATCAGCTAAAAAACAAATCTACCTCATCAATTTACCTAATTCTTCCTTAAATTTATTTAAACTACTCACTTTCATAACACCAGATGGAATTTTGTTCTGGCTGAAATCAAATTTTCGCACATTTATCCTGCAGCCATCCTTTTACAATTTATATATACTACTATTCACTCATTTATACAATGAGCGAATAGTAGGAAGCAAACTGCAGACTGAGTTTTCAGAAGTGTTAAGTTAAATATTCTTTTATCGTTAATTTAAATATAACTGTATTCAGAAAATCAAATCCTCACCCAATTTTCACAAACATTTTTATCCTTATGTGTGTTGTCTGAGAAAGAGTAAGGATGTGCCATTAGCATTTCGTTTACTCAATCCATTTAAGGCATTGAAAACTTCAATCAGGCCTAGTTTCCAAGCACAGCAATTTGCAGAACCGAAGTCTTTCATGGTAAGAGTACCTTTGTGTCCCCTTGTCTCCCCCTCACTAATCTTGTAGCTCTTCTCTGCTCACATTCAATAGATTCACATCCTTCCTAAAATGAGGATTCCATACTGTATGCAATACTCAAGATGGGGTGAACCATTATTTATTTTTAGGAGGATATTAAAGGAGTTAGTATTAGTAGTGGCATATGTGGCATATGATAGAGGAAAGCAAGTTTAAACAACATCGGCCAAAAAAAAAAAGCCACCACATCACCTGTCCAACCTCCCAATAATTTTCTATAGTGGACAGTTTGAGAGTAATTGATTGCAAAATCTGCATCCTCCGTATTTGGTGGTCATGGGCTCGAACCCCGGTATAATCAAGAAGCGTGTGCTACACACTGCTGCTCCTGCCCACCTGGCTACGGAGGCGCCTAATAAATTGAAGCTTCATAGCCTTAGCTGCTTTATCGTTTAATACGCAACAACAATAACAGGATCTTTCCAAAATACTAGGAATGAGTTAGGTGGTAGATGACTCTCATCAACCGGTGCAATACCACCACTCTGCTTATTGGAGGCTTGAAGTGGTGAAACCCATGTTTAGTTTCTAGAGCAAAGTTTCTGGCATCCCCCCATAGCTTATACAGCATTAGCAAAAAAAAAATTCCATTTCACCCATCCATTTGCTCCAAAAGTTTGTGCACTTCTCGAATTTATTCAAGTTATTAACTTCCACAACGACAGATGGAAGTATGTTCCAGCAATCAACTACCCGCAGTCTAAAGGCAAACTTCCGTACACCTATTCAACAACTGCCTTTCCTCAATTTCAGTTTATGACCCTCAGGTTCGTAGGAGGAGGCAGGAGGAATTGGAGGAACTGAGGAGAAATCTCAGCAGGAGGAATTGAGCCTGCTCAATCCATTCAAGGCCTTATACACCTCAATCAGATCACCTAGCAGGTGGCTAGTCTCCAGATGCAGCAATTTGCAGAACTTAAGCCTTTCTTCATAAGAGCACCCCGTTGTTCGCCTCACCAGTCTTGTTGCCCATTCTCTGTACTCATTCCAGCGGCTCTATATCCTTCCTAAAATGAGGCCTCCAGACCTGTATGCAGTACTCAAGGTGTTGCCTGACCATTGCCTTATACAAGGGGATAATCACCTCCTTATCCCTGCCAGAAAAATTCCTGTATACCATTGACAAGACCCCATTAGCTACTTTTGCAACCTGTGTGAACTGCTCAAAAAAATTCATATCTGACTGCATAATTACCCCCAGGTCTCTCATTCTCCACTACATTGATTGTAACACCACACGGCTGGTACATTTCTCTGGGGTTACTGAGAAATGTACCTGCAACTTATATGCAGTACTTTGCATTTGCCAATGTTAAACTTCAGTTGCCACTTCTCAGCCCATCTGCCCAACTTTTCTAGACCCTGTTGCAGTAGCATACTGTCATTAATAACCCTGCCAACCTTTGTATCATTTTCATACTTTGACATTAAGACTGATATACCTTCATCAACATCATTGATTAATATACAAAACAACAATAGGCCCAAGGCTGAACCCTAGGGGGCTTCACTAAGAACATTAGTTCACGAAGAGCAGTGTCTATTGATTACCACTCTCTGTCTTCTCCCACTTAACCATCTTTTATCCACTGTAGCAACTTGCCCTTAATGCCATACTGCTCCAATTTGTACAGTAGTCATCCAATGGCAACAGTATCAAAAGCTTTCCTAAAATCCAAGTATATGATATCAAAATTATTTTTTGCATCCAGTTCCTTTGTGATCACATCATAGCATCCAATCAAATTGGTCAGACAAGACTTCCCCTTAACAAACCCATGCTGTGTCTGAACTATAACTGCAGTCTTGTCTAGATGATCCTGCATCGCTTCCTTAACCAGTGACTCCATTATTTTCCCTGGAACAGAAGTAAGACCAACTGGTCTGTAGTTACTTGTGTCACCCTTTGTTCCCCTTTGTGAATTGGAGATACATTTGCACATCTCCAGTCCCATCCACCCCAGTGCCTTTCTAATGTTTAACTTCAACAATTTCTCCTCTACTTTGCTCTCAGTTATTACAAAATCATTCAGCCCCCTGTTAGAGTTTAATAAGCTCCATTTCCCTAGAGTTCCTTATGTGCGATTGTAGATGCAAAATACTCATTCGATTTTGCAGTTATCTGAGCAGGATCATCTACAATGAAACCATTGATATCAAGCAGACTAATCTGATTCACCCCCTTCCTTTAAGAGTTTATATAAGTAAAAAAGTCTATGCTGTTTTTCTTTGCATCCTTTGCCAAAGATTTCTCATAAGCTGCCTTTGCTTGCCTAACTTCCTTTGTGACCTGATTACAGACTAGCTTATAACTACCATAGGCTTCTGTGTAGCCTGATAATTTATATGCATCCAATGCATTTTTCTTCTCTGCCACAAGACTATTAGTTCATCTGACATCCATTTGGGACTAAACCTTGAACAGTATTTCTAAGTTGGTATGTAAAGCCTAGAAGCTTCCAAGATTAATTCCTTGAATGCTTCTCATTTAGAATTTGTTGTTGGTAACACATTAGTTGATTCCACTGTACTGAATTAAAAAAAAAAACTCTGAGACCACTGTAGTCACCTTTACGAAAGGAAAAACCCTTCCCTTTACCCCTGATGGTAGTTACATCTTTAAGTAAATCCCACATCAGTACACTGTGATCACTGTCACCTAGTGGTTCCTTTATCTGTAAATTTTAATTAATAGATAACATAGCTGCAAAGGCTCAATATGTTCTACGTTATATATCAATTAGTTAAGAAAAGAAGGAATTACCTCTATGATGTCTTGTAGAACACTTCCGTGCTGATACTCTCCGTTGTTGAATAAACTATACAAATAGTTTACATGTATTCAACACCCTTGTAGACAAAATCAATGATCCCATGCACCACGGAATCAGAAGCCCGTGGGCCTCAAAAGCCCGACCCCAAAATACATCGAATTACCAACTCCAATCTTTGAGTGAGAGAATACAATACTTCCATATATTAAAAAACAATTTAAATGCATTTAAACCAATTTAATAAAGAATCCATACTCTTTGACAACCAAATATTAAAACCTAAAAAACATTGAGAATCCTCTAAACATTAAGAAACTAAAGAATTTTGTTACTTCCCTGAAGTGGATGGGCCTTTTCGACCAGGGTCATGATCACAGGAGAGTAAAACCGTGGGTACTGCGATGGAATTTTATAGCATGGAGATTAGTTGCAACCTTGGTGCATGCCCATGAATCTGAGATGGGGTAGGGGCAACATACATTGACTGAATTTTGATGCAATTTAATTTCAAGCGTCTCTGAAATTAGCAGTTTTGTGTAATCATGTTGGATGCTGAGAATTTTTGCTTCGTTGAATAGAAAGGTGTGGCCATCACTGATCACTTTGAATGCAAGTTTCAAAGCTGAGGAACGGGATGAAAGGATGGACACTGAACGTTGCTTATTCTCGTATTGTGTGTACAGTGAGCAGATCCCTGGTATGAGGAGTTGCAATCCTTTGCAAGATACATTGTAGACTAAATCATTTAATTGGAATGTGGAAGAGGATTGGATTTCATGGTTTTAAAGGGAAGATTTTAAGGGTTTGGCTATGATTTTGAATTGTGTGTCTTTGAAAATACTATTTAGTTTGAACCATTGTTCAACATTAGCATGATAGAAAGAAAGCTAGTACAGCATCAGCCAAAAAAAAAAGAAGTGTCCATTTCACCCATCCGGTCACTCCAAATGTTTTTCTAGTTCAGCCTTAATTTTATTTAAGCTATCAACTTCCACAACAACAGATGGAAATCTGTTCCAGCAATCAACTATCCGCTGGCTAAAGGCAAACTTCCACACATCTATTCCACAACTATCTTTCCTCAATTTGAACCTATGCTACCTTAGGTTCTTAATCTGAGCAAGCGGAAGTATCCCATCAGCATTGAGCCTGCTCAAACCATTCAAGGCCTTATACACCTCAATCAGATTGCCTCGCATGTGCCTAGTCTCCAGAAGCTGCAATTTGCAGAACTTAAGAATCTCTTGGTAAGAGCACCCCTTTGTTCCTCTCACCAAGTTTGTTGCCCTTCTCTGTACTCGTTTAGCAACTCTACATCCTTCTTAAAATGAGGCATCCAGACTTGCACACAGTACTCAAGGTGCAGTGTGATCAGTGTGCCCTATCATCTCTTTGTCTCTACTAGTAAGGGTAATTACCTACTTGTCTCTGCTAGCAAAATTACTATATATCATTGACAAAACTCCATGACCTGCTCTGGCAGTCCGTCTGCGATGCTCACAGAACTTTATATCCAACTGCACAATTACCCCAGGTATATTTCACTCTCAACCTCCCTGAGTGCAGTACCACACAGTTGGTATGTTTCTCTTGGGTTATTGCTACCCATCTACCTAAATTTTCTAGATCCAGTTGCAGTAGCATACTGTCTTTACTGTCAATAACAATCCTGCCAACCTTTGTATAGCAAAATTACTATATATCATTGACAAAACTCCATGACCTGCTCTGGCAGTCCGTCTGCGATGCTCACAGAACTTTATATCCAACTGCACAATTACCCCAGGTATATTTCACTCTCAACCTCCCTGAGTGCAGTACCACACAGTTGGTATGTTTCTCTTGGGTTATTGCTACCCATCTACCTAAATTTTCTAGATCCAGTTGCAGTAGCATACTGTCTTTACTGTCAATAACAATCCTGCCAACCTTTGTATTATCTGCAACCTTGGACATTAAGCCTGATATACCTTCATTGATATCATTGATAAATACAAAAAACAACAATGGGCCTGGCACTGAACACTAGGGGACTCCACTAATAACATTAGTCCACGTAGAGCAGTGTCCATTTATTACCACTTTCTGTCTTCTCCCACTCAACCATCCTTTTCATCAAGTTTGTCGCAACTTTCCCTTAAGGCCATACCGCTCCAATTTGTACAGCCGTTTTCCATGTGCAACAATATCAAAAGCTTTCCTGAAATTCAAGCATATGATATCAAAATTATTTTTTGCATCCAGTTCCTTTGTGATCACATCGTAGTAACCAATCAAATTGGTCAGACAGACAATACTTCACCTTAACAAACCCATGCTGTGTCTTAACTATAGCTCCAGTCTTGTCTAGGTGATCCTGCATCACTTCTTTAACCAGTGACTCCATTATTTTCCCCAGAACAGAAGTAAAAGGCATATAATTATTTGTGTCACCCTTTGAACCCCTTTTCTGAATTGGAGATATATTTGCACAGCTCCTGTCTATGGGGACCTCCTCTAAAACTAAGGATGTGCTCTTAATTATGCCTAAGTGTTGGCTTAATTCCTGCTGCCTCCTTCAATATAACTGGATAGATTCCATCTGCCCCAGGTGCCCTTTTTATGTTTAATTTAAACAATTTTTTCTCCACTTTGCTCTCCATTATTACAAAATCATTGAGCTCCCTGATAGAGTTTAGTAAACTTCTGCTCCTCTTCCTTCCAGAATTCCTCATGTGTGAATGTAGATGCAAAATACTCATTCAGTTTGTCAGCTATCTGAGCAGGATCATCAACAGTCGAATCACCAACATCAAGTGGACCAATCTGATTCATCCCCTTCCTTTTAGACTTTACATATGGAAACAATTCTTTGTTGTTTTTCTTTGCATTATTTGCCAAGGATTTCTTGTAATCAGCCTTCACTTGCCTAATGTCATTTGTGACTTGATTACAGACTAGCTTATATCTGCCATAGGCTTCTGTGTCACCTGATAATTTATATGCATCCCACGCATTTTTCTTCTCTGCCACGAGCCTCGTTAGTTCATCTGACATCCATTTAGGTCTAAATCTTGAACAGTATTTCTTAGTTGGTATGAAAAGTCTAGTAGCTGCCAAGATTAATTTCTTGAAGGCTTCCCATTTAGAGTTTGCTGTTTTTAACATCATCAGTTGATCCCACTGTATAGAATTTAAAAACTATCTGAGACCACTATAGTCACCTTTACAAAAACAAAAACCCTTCCCTTTACCCTTGATGGTAGTTACATCTTTGAGTATATCCCACATCAGTACACTATAATCACTGTCACCCAGTGATTCCTTTTTCTGTAAACTCCTAATGCATGAATAATCACTCCTGATAATCAGATCAAGAGTATAAACTGTCTGAGACCACCTTTACGAAAACAAAAACCCTTACCTTTACCCTTGAGGATAGTTACATCTTTGAGTATATCCCCCATCACTACACTCTAATCACTGTCACCCAGTTATTCCTTTATCTGTAAATTCTTAATGCATGAATACTCCCTGCTGATAATAAGATCAAGAGTAATACTCCCTCTGGTAGCCCGTCAAACATGTTGCTGTAGAAAACAATGCTCCAATAAATCCACAAAAGTCTTGCTAGCGTGCGAGTGACTAACCCACAAGTTCCAGTTAATATCTGAAAGTTAAAATCCCCCTTTAAAAGACATTCTGATTTACTGGCCCACTATTTCTCTGCACAATTGTTCGTTGTACTCATCAGTCATTAGGCCTATAACCAACTCCTACCCTCTTTTTTCCTTTCCCGGTACTAACGCACACCAAACTGACTCAACATTGCACTGTCCATCTCTGTCAACTGGATGCACTTCCATAGATTTTATGTTTTTCTTAACTAACAGCATGACCCTCAATCCCTTCCTATCCTGTCTATTCTTTCTATACAAATTGTACTCCCCAAATTCCAATTCTACATTCCTTATATCTGTGTGACACCACGTCTCTGATATCTCAACAATATCCACCTTTCATATCTTGATCAGCACTTCAAATTCATCAAGTTTTACTATACTCCTAGCAGTGCACATGCAAGTATACATGCACCTGTTCTTACTCTTATTTACCCTAACATAGCCTATGTATTTACTTGTTTCATTATGACTCTCAGCAGTTCCTGAAATCCCAAACAACTTGCTTTCCAGGCTGCTGCTCATTCCAATAGAAGCAGTACATGAATTACTTCCACCTCTGCCTGTGGCTACTGTTAATCTATCAGTCTGTGAATCCTCCGAAACTAGCAGTTTTCTGACCCACCTAACACTGCCGCTAAGCATCAGCAAATATTCTTGCACCCTTTCTACTTAGGTGCAACCAATCTCTGTAGAAGCAATCTCTCCTATTAATAAGCACAGACCAGGCTTAGAAAAATTCTGCCCATAAGCCTTGCACAATCTCTCCAGTGCCTAATTGATCAACAAGGCTCTCATCATATACTTACTCTTAGAGTTTCTAGGCAGAATTGCAGACCCTTTCAAATGTAACCCTAACTTGTGACTTTTTTTCAACATTGACCTTGCTATGTAATCCACAGTCTCCTACACTTAATGTCACTAGTATCACAATATCACCTTCTGTGCTCTTGAAAGATGATATCTGCTCTACAACGTCATCAACTTTTGCCCCTGGCAGACATACTCTGGTCCTATTCCACCTATCCTTTTTGCACAATATATTTCTTATTTCCCTGAAAATTGAGCGCCTGACAACAACTAGCTCCCGTGTGACGAGTGCATTCTGAAGATTGCCACTGTGTTGCTTGGTGCCCAAGAGTGAGCTCTGGGATTGAGCTGGGCATCTGATAGCTTGATGGGTGCACTATTTTAATTCCTTCAAGGGCATTTACCTGACTCTGCAAACTCTCATAGATGCCGATCAGAACGTTGAGTTGCCATCTAATTTCTCAACACTCTGCACCTAGCACACACACAAAGACATCCTCCATGGCTAGATCATGTCCTGTTCCAGAAAGTACCACAAACATTTCACATTTTGCACATTTTTTTAGACTGTGATGCACTTTACATTCACCCCCTTTGGTTCTCTCCCGAGTCACAGCACTCCTGTTACTTTGAACACGTTGCGTAGCTTAGTAATGAAAATTAATAAGATTAATAGATTTAATTAATTAATAATCAATACTACACTATGTAATAGATTTCTGAATGCAGTGATATGCATACGAGTATGCATAATCAGAGTAAATTCAAGTTGAGGAAGGATGGATGCAGAATAGATGTGTGGAAGTTTGCATTTAGTCAGCAAGTGCTTGCTTACTGGAACAAACTTCCATCTGTTGTTGTGGAAGTTGATAGCTTAAATAAATTCAAGGAAGAAGTAGACAAACTATTGGAGGGAATGGATAGGTGAAATGGGAAGGTTTTTTTTTTTAACTGATGCTGCATAAGCTTGCTTTCTTGCTTCATATGCCACTACTAATGCTAATAGTAAATTCTGAAATAAAGAAATAAGCAGCTATCTCTAGATTCAACTCATCTCTATATCCTCCAATGTGTTAAGTCCTCCTATATCAGCATTAGCAAAGGCATATGATGAAAGAAAGCAACCTTACACAGCATCAGCCAAAAAAAAAAAAAACCTTCTCTTTTCACCCATACACTCGCTCCAAATGTTTGTCTAGTTCTGCCTTGAATCTATTTAAGCTATCAACTTCTACAACGACAGATGGAAGTTTGTTCCAGCAATCAACCACCCACTGGCTAAAGGCAAACTTCCGCACATCTATCCTACAACTGTCTTTCCTCAATTTGAATTTATGCCCTCTCAGGCAATTGTTCTGAGCAAGAGGAAGAATCCCATCAGCACTGAGCATGCTCAAACCATTCAAGGCCTTATACACCTCAATGAGATCACCTCACAGGTGCCTAGTCTCCAGACAATGTAATTTGCAAAACTTAAGCCTCTCTTCATAAGAGAAACCCTTTGTTCCATTCACTAATTCTGTTGCCCTTCTCTGTACTCGTTCCAGCAGCTCTACATCCTTCTTAAAATGAGGCCTCCAGACCTGTATACAGTACTCAAGGTGTGGACTGACCACTGCCTTATACAAGGGGATAATCACTTCTTTATCACTTCTAGAAAAATTCCTGTATATCATTGACAAGACACGATGAGCTACTCTTGTATATGCCTGCACTGCTCAGAAAACTTCATATCTGACTGCACAATTACCCCCAGGTCCTTTTCATTCCCAACCACCTTGAGTGTAGTACCACACACAGTTGATACGTTACTCTAGGGTTACTGTTTCCCATATGGAGTACTTTACATTTGTCAATGTTAAACTTCAGTTGCCACCTCTCAGCCCATCTGCTCAACTTTTCTAAATCCTGTTGCAGCAGCGTACTGTCATTAGTGTCATTAACAACCTTGCTGACTTTCATATCATTTGCAAACTTAGACATTAAGCCTGATATACCATCATCAATATCATTAATAAATGTAGAAAACAACAATGGACCCAACACTGAACCCCGGGGACTCCACTAATATTAGTCCATGAAGAGCAGTGTCCACTGATTACCACTCTCTGTCTTCTCTCACTCAACCATCCCTTTATCCAAAGCAACAACTTGCTCTTAATGCCATACTGCTCCAATTTGTACAGTAGTCTTCCATGTGCAACAGTATCAAAAGCCTTCCTAAGATCCAAGTATATGATATCAAAATTATTCTTTGCATCCAGTTCCTTTGTGACCACATTATAGTATCCAATCAAATTGGTTCAGACAAGGTATGTAATGTCTTCTTTAAATTAACAATATGTTAAACAATTATAGTATTTAAATATATATATATACAACAGGCCCTCATTATAATGCGGTTTGTTTTACACTGATTCGCTATAACGCTGTTCTTATATTATAACCCATATTTGACTATAACGCTGTCATAAATCACTATAACGCTCTTTTACAGATTGCATTTTTGGCATATTTAACGAAATCATTTCATTTGACAGAGTTGATAGCTTGAAAATGAATAGCAAAACAGCATTAAAATGTTTCCCACACCGACTTGAGAAATTTTCCAACGCTCAATGAAACTTTCTCGCATGCCAATTTAATTGCAGCACAGTGACTTGTTACGTAGTTCCGAGATCAACATTTTAAAAAATGATCAAGTATATTGCTTGTAATATTTGCATTATATGCATTTATCCGAAGTCTAGTCATCACTCAGTACAGTATTAGACATTGTGTGTAACAGACAGTTTGCTTGAACATTGTATCATAATTAATGCAATCAATGCAGTTACATTTTCGAAGAGTTAATAATGGTGGATAAGAATGAAAAAGCAAAAACGTCTGGATGCAGTACAAAGACTACAAATGTAAGAAAACGACTGAATTTGAAAATTAAATTAGATGTTTTGAAGTGAATCAATTCTGGTCAATGACAAGCGGATGTGTGTCATAATTTAGGACTGGCAAGTTTAACTGTAAGAACAATTCTAAAAAATTAAGAATTAATTTTAGCAGTGGGAAAGACAGCTGTTCCACTGCAAGCAACTAGGGCTAGGCCGGCTATTAGGATTGAAATGGAGAGACTTTAACTAATTTTATTGAAGATAATATCCAATGCAGAATTCAGTTAAGTTAAGTATTATTATTTAAAAAAAACAAGAGAGAAATTAGCCTATATGATGATCTGAAGAAAACTCACCTAAAAAAAGAAAAAAAAAGTGGAACCATTTAAAACTAGTAAGGGCTAGTTGATTAGATTTAAAATCCAGGGAGAAGCCGCAAGTGCAGATCAAGGAGCTGAAACTTTCAAAAAAGAACTTGTTAAAATTATTGAAGGGGGTATGTGTTATACTTCTCAACAAATTTTTAACATGGATGAAGCAGGAGTTTTTTGGAAATGAATGCCTAAAAGAAGTTTCATATTGAAAGAAGAAAACAACATGCCAGGTTTCAAAGCGGTGACGGATCGGTTGACTTTATTGTTGGGTGGTAATGCAGCAGGGGATTTAAAATTAAAACCCATTTTAGCTAAACAGAAAGAGGGCCAAAGTACAACCAAAAATCGACACATTTTTCATGATTAAATTCATCAATTAAATTAAATCAATTAAAATCAATTTAGATCAATTAAATTCATGATTTTAATTGGAATTTTAAGTTTAATTTTGATATGTAAGTAGTTACCACATAACATAATAATATATGTATGTAATGCAAAATATTTTATATGTACAAATATTTGAATATTAAATATTTTGACTGACATTTGTGCATCTTTTCACTATCATTTATTATTTATTAGGAAATATCCTATGGCACTGACCGCAAATCACAAATACATATGTTACCTTCTGGGAATGTGGCGCTCGCTTAGCACAGATTCACTTAGCGCTCTGTTTTTCCGGAACGAATTATCAGCGTTAAATGGGGGTCACTTGCGCACGCACACGCACACACACACGCACGCACACAGTCCTCAGGTTACGCAATTAATTTGTTCCAGTGATTTGAAAAACCACGTAAGTTGAATAGTGTTTAAATACTATCTATTTTTAATTGAATATTCGTTTGAAAGGAAAATTCAAGCAAATCAACTTCTATTTATGAAAACTTTGTGGAAATATTGAACTTTATTCAATATCCTATCGAGTACATACTCGTACATAAATACAAAAACGCATCTAATTTAGCTGAAAATACCCATTCTATACTAATCATTTAATATGTTCTCAGACTCTGGAGATTTTGATGGTGTCTTGAAGTACTTGTCCAATGATGTCTGCACTGTAGCTCTTTTTTTTCTCGTCGTAAATCAGTTTGCAGCATGCAATTGCATCATGCACTGCTCCAATCACATTTTCAAACCATTTGTGTCTGGATCCTGAGTCCTTCGTTGATCATTTTAAAGCATTTTGCCTTTCCTTAGTATCAAATTGATGGTTCAACTTCTTGTACATCCTCCGAAACCTTGTCTTTATTTTTATGGTCTTCAAGCTCCATTAAATCAATGCTTAATTCCTTTCTATGACTTTGCAACAATTCAATAAAGTCATTTTCTTCTGAATTTAATTCCAATGTTCTGGTCATTTCTGCAAGCTCTCTAATTACATCTTTATTTTCTTCACTTCCTAAAGCATCTTGAACAAACTGGGGGGGGGTGAGTTTCTTCCAGACAGCATTCATGGTTGATACTGTAATTTCACTCCAGGCAACATCAGTGTTTTTAACAGCTTTGTAAATGTCGAATTCTTTCCAGAACTGCTTCAATGATCTGGCATTCTGTCCTTCAGTGGCCCTTACTGCCTGTTGCCTGTCTAACTGTTGTTCATAGATAATACTTTTTGAATGTCTGTATTAGACCCTGATCCATGGGTTGAATGAGGGAAGTTGTATTTGCAGGTGAAAATATAACTTTTATGTTTTCGTGATAGTAACACATATAGTTGTTGGGTGAGCAGGTGCATTATCAACCAGCAGTAATATCTTAAATGGTAGGTTATTAATAAGCCTCTTCTTTTGGATTTGATCGTAGCTTGCACTGGCACAGAATGTTTTACGTACTACATAATCTGAACTTTATCTTTTAAATTGGTTCTAACAGTCAATTCATTCATTTCGTAAACATGTGCAATGTCCACAAATTTCTTGCTGTTTTCATGTTGTTTAATGATTTTGACTTTAGTCTCCATAGTTATAATGTGCCTCTTCTTATCACTATGATTACTATTCTCACCATTTTTTCTTTTCACAGACATAATTTATTTTGTTTATAACAAGTATAAGCTCACAAGATACAACTTACACTTAAGTGGTTAAAGTGAAAACAAAGCACCGACGCCACTATCAATTCACATTAGCAGACACTAATGCAGTCTATCTAATTTAAAGTGGTGCTTAATGGATGCCATGGCTAGTCGTAAGCAGAAGTAGTGTAACCGCGCATCTACAAATCCGCGTAACTCGAGGACTTACTGTATTGTATTTATAAGAGATTGAGCAGGAGTATAACGATATAGTTATATAGATTATGGACCAGGGACACTGCTAATTTTGGCAGAATGAACCCAGTGACCACAATGGATATATGTTGGTGGATATAGTGGAAGAGAGCAGGAAATAAGCTAGCAAAAAGGGAACTGGAACTAAGGAAGACACAGAAGTTACAAAAAATAATAAAAAAATAAAAGACTAAATGCTGAAAATCCTATGATATCAACATCTTCTTCAAGGGTCAGCCGTCGAAACCAAAGGAAAGACAGACAGCAGCAAGAAGCAAGACCTCTGTTTCTGACATGAAATATACATAGCACATGGAGGAATCGGTAAAGCAATTTTGAAACTAGCAGTAGCGGAGGTTAGGCTTAAATGTAGTGATAAGAGTAAAATGTACGTATATTTAATGACTGACCTGACAGAGGTGGAAAGCAAAACAATAAGAAAGAAAAGTCAAAATCAAAAAGGAATAATTTACTGAAATTTAGACGGTATATAAACTGAGGTGGGTGTCCATACTACAGATCTGTTGAAGCCAAGTCAAAGTGTTTTATAGTATACCATAACGACCCTGTTTGTCAGAATTTGGAGACAGTAAGTTAAACAAAAATTAAAAATTATGAATATGTTAAGAAATCATCATTAAAAGCATGAAGTAGTACATCCCAGAATAGAAAAGAAATAATAAACTTACAAACTAGCGGTAAATAGTCGCTAAACTTTGTGTAAAAGAGTAAAGTGTGTTATAGTAGAAAAATAGCATTTGATATTGCTTTTGGTAAACTAATGGCTCACAAGAAATAAAAATATAGAATGGCAGGAAAGTGAAAAGAGTTCGGAATAGGAGGAAAATAGGTTGGCCTTGGGCACTTCGGGGTTGCAAATCCCATTCCTGTAGTTAGGACGCTGAACATAGTTCTGGGAGTATACTTCATGAGTTTAAGTTAGTTATATATAAAAGATATAAACTAAATAAGAATAAAATTAAAATTATATATATATATATAAAAAACTATACTCCTTTGGTAGCCAATCAGCGGGCACAAATTTTCTAGACTGTAAGACACCAAAGAGGCTGGGAGTATAATCTGTACAAGTCTGTTAGCAGTAGAATATCAACTTGCTATTATACAGTGATTATCTATCTATTTGGCTAAATAAGATAAATTTCATAAAAATGTTCAAATGACATGATTATACGCACATTTTTCTACAAAATATAAGTATTTACATTGTTCTACAACTTTTCATAATTTATTAATTATAATTTTTTTTATTTAAATACTTAAATATACGTATAATATTGCCATTAAAACATTTTTTTGAAATTGCCTCATAGATAGTGACTTTTGGGACACCCTGTATTATTAATATCAATCAGGTTGTAAGTCAACTTTTTATGCTTGATGATGACGAGTGCTTTACTAATAAAGGTAAGCTGGTGGAAACTGGTTGTCTAGAAGCTTGTGGTACAGATTTCTGATGTTATGGATTATCAATGTGTTGCTATTGCATATAGTGGCTATTCTGATGCATTGTGGTAGAATGGTGTTAGAATGTACCTTTTTTGAGATGTTCGAGTGCCAGTGGGTGAAATTAACTACATTAAAGTTGAAGGTGTCACATTTATTGTATATATTTATTATAGTTTGTGAGTTATTAAGATCAATATCCAAGTCTAGATAATTAGCAGTTAGATTATTGCTGTTGGTTCTTTCTAGGGTGAGTTCTGGAGGATATATATATTAGCATAACCTTGTAGGAAACTGAGCAGTTTCCTACAAATAAATTGTCAATGTATACTAGTATACAAAGTGTGATAGTGAGGTGGTATGAGGTTTTTGACCAGTACAGGTAGAGGATAGCAATGAGACAGCTAGCAGGACTACCCATAGGAATACCTATGGTTTTGTTGGTAAAGAGTATTACAGTAAAACCTCATTAAACCGGACTAATAGGGACTGAGAGGTGTCCATTTTAATGAAAGTCTGAATTATATGAAATACGCTTTGTAATGTCTAGTGTGTAACAAAAGTTGTACGCCTGGCTCAATTGCTAACCCTCCTTTTGAATAAAATCCTTCAGTTGTTTCCTGAAAGGCTCAACAGCTTCAAAATCAGCACTAAGAATTTCCCCACACATTTTCTTGTTTGAAATGTTATGCCGTCTTCTAAATCTAAAAAGCCAACCTGACGCTCGCTTTAAATTGTTCGATTCCTAACCGTTTAGCCAGTCTCGGCCTCAGCTTGAATTTCTATTCCTCGCACAGCCAAACCAGACAAACGAAGTTGGGAAAACCATTTGTACACAGCATCATCTAGTGCTTTATAAGTAGGCATCTGCATTCGTTTAACTTTACTTTTTTCTTTCTCCATGTTAAACTTGAGAACAAAATTATGAATTTCACTTTTTTTATTTTTAATGCCCGACACGGTTTGTTTTGGGATGCCATACTCAAGACAGATGCTGAACACTGAAGCTCCTTTTTCCAGTTTTTCTATCACTGATAGTTTATCATGAAGAGAAGGCGTTTTATGCTTACGCTTCTATCTTACACTAGGCTAGACATTATTTAACTGTACGGCACAAAAGATAGAAGCGCGTAACTGCAGAGCAAATGACAAACAACTGTCTGACCGCAGCCGGGAACCAGGTTGTTTGTGCAGCGTGATTCATCACGGCCCAATGAACTTGGACACAATACATATGACCTTTGAGCCCGATTGTCGTTTGATTTTTACACTTTTAATTTTTTTTTAGAGCTGTCCGGATTACTGGTGTCCGGATTAATGAGGGTTTACTGTACCATCAAAAATGAAGTTATTGGAGATACAAAGGTTGATTAAGTTATTCCAATACCCTGATTTGCAGTTTATGAAGAGAGCAGAATTAAGACAGAATTCAAATTAATTTGATTAATACTAGTGAATAGACTATGGAAATCAAAAGTTTGTATGCAAGATAAATTACTATTATGCAGGGCTTCTAATATAGGTAAACTGTTAGTAATAATCTTACTGTCTGGTATGATATTCATAATGGGTGTAAGTAACTGCTCCAAGGATTTACCAGGTTTATGTGCATAGCTGTTTTTACAAGAAGTGATAAATCTGAAGCCAATAGGATACTTATGAAACTTAGGATTGAAATATGTGTAAAGAAATCTATAATTATTGATATTAAGCTTTAATTTTTTGTTGAAAGCCATTAACTTTTTTTGTTACAATATTACTGTTATTAGTAAGGAGGTCCTGATATAGCTTTTTTTTTTTTACTGTAGTTAGGCTGAATTTATTACTGTATGAAAGAATCTTTCTGAGTTCTGGGTAAGGAATAATTTTTAAGTTGCCTTGAATTGTGTCCAAAATGGGGACTGACATAGGGTTGTAGGTTTGCCTGGTAGCATATGCATCTGTTGATATCAGGTTGAAATTTATCCATATTGGTAGCTAAATATTTGTAATTGCTGGCTATACACCAAATGGTTAAGCATATCTGTACCTTGCTGTGATATGGATATTATGGCAACTAGTTGGAAGGAGGTAGCATACAAGTTAAAACATTGGTTTATATTAATGCAATCCATGGTAGCATTATGAAATTTCAAAATGATGGTAGATTGCTCCTTATATTATTGTTCAATGATTTTAGCTTAAATTTGCAAATGTTGTTCCACAAGCTGTTGTTGTTGTTATTTGGTTTTTAGGAGCATTAGCAACTAAGGCCATATTGCTCCGGGGATATGCGGTGGTCATTCCCTGACCTTTCCACATCCTACGTATTTGATGGTCACGGGCTCGAACCCCGGTTTAATCAAGAAGCGTGTGCTATGCACTGCTGCTCCTGCCCACCTGGCTACGGAGGCGCCCTGTTTCACAAGCAGAATAGGTGTTTTGATTTGAATTCAAAATTATGGATGAATTTATATAGTCCATTAAGAACATTATGTTTAATACTGAAAAGCAGATCATGTATCTGTTATATTCTGTGTAGCTGCTGTCCCATTCTGTTAAAGTCTGGGCAAAGTTGCCTAATTTGTGATTGTAGAATTTATTCTTCCTATTCTTAGCATTAACATTAGTAGAGGCATATGATGCAAGAAAGCAAGCTTATGCAGCATCAGCCAAAAAAAAAAAACCCCTTGCATTTCACCCTTACAATTTGTTCCAAACTTAGGTTTGTGCTTCTTGCTGATCTGCTAATACAGTCAGTCCTCGTATAACACGTGTTTACACTACACGAATTCGATCATACACGATTTATAAATAGGGGAACGATATCTTATATAACACAAACCGAATTCGCTTATGCACGATTCGCCTTTGTGTTTACAAGAAATGGCAGTCGAATGCAGAATCACCCCAACGCAACGCAACATGATAGGAATGAAGAGAAGATTCTGAAAATGTATTTATGTTTTTTATATCAGTGAAGGGGAAACACATTTCACCATAATAACGTAAAAACCAGTACAATTCCAGCTATCGGTATAATCGCAAATGCAATTAGATCGAGTTTACTACCAGTTTATAACAGATTCCACTGGCAGAAAATCAACTGGAAATTGTTTTTATTGTTTTATGGTAGTAACCCCTAGAAATGTGCTTTAGTAAAATGTGAGGTGTTAATAGTGTAGCTCTGCCTTTATGGTGTTGTTTATTCAGTTGCTACACGCGCGCAGCTTTGTTTATGTGTATCAAGCTTGCCTCTTCATTTTGTAATTGTGCTTTATTCCCTAAAAATGAGTAAAATTCTTAAAAGGTGTGAACAGGAAGCGTCCAGGTGAAGACACTACAGATTCAGAGAGAAAAAGAAAAGCAATATCGATAAACAGAGACGGACTGGATCAAAAATTCTTACCCGGAAAAATCTGTAGTGGCCTCATACTAACGTTTATGGCCAAAATCACACCAGCTTCTGGCCCACCGGGGTTTCCTCAGTAAGACTTATGGCCAGTCGGCCTCTGTCGATAGAGAAAAAATATGAAATTGTGAAACGCTTTAAGCGAAATGAAAGACCATGTGATATTGCACGTGCTACAGGCCTAAATGAGGCAATGCAGAGAAAAAAAACTTTCATAGTAGGAACAACTCAAAGTGTAATTAAAATCCATTAGATTAAGACAAAAAGAACTGGAAGAGAGTGGAACAGCTGTCATCTGTTTGGATAGAAAATCAAACAAGTTGGCTTATGATAGAAGCAAAAGCAGTAGCAATATTTTATTACGTAATAGTCGTAATAAAATATGTAAGTATTTTATTACGTAAGTATTAAAAAAATACGTAAGTATTTTATTACGATTATTTATTGTATTTGGTAATGTTTTGGTTACAAATGTGTGTTCAATCTTGGGTGGTCGGCACCTAACCCTATTTTTCTCATAGGGCCTGTTGTTTATATTGCACGATTTTGCATTGCACGAGGGTTTCTAGGAACACAACTATTGTGCAATATGAGAACTGACTGTACCATTCACTATTTGAAATTTATACTGTTACCGATGATTTTATGATTAAATTTGTTGTTAAGTTGTTAAGGCCATAAGGACAAAGGGTCTTCAACTTTAACATAAATAATTCTTCCTCTTTAATTCTTAGACTGGGATTGGGTATGTGGGCTAAAATGGAGATGTGGATATTAGTGAAGCAGTGAGCATGGTGTTTGTTTTCTATTTTTAGTTGCTTTGGTTTTTGGTGCAATTATAGTAGTTATTATATATATATATATATACTGAGTGGACAGAAATCACCACGAGATACATATCTAGTAATGGGTAGGCCCACCTTTCACTCGGATAAGGGCAGGTTAATATATATATATATTAATCTGTTAAGAATAATTGGGATAAATGTAAAAGCCATCAATAGTAGATTGAACATTACATCAGTCTGTAATCTAGTTATTATAGTAAAAGTATAATATATATATAGTATATAGGTATTGAATATGTATATAAACATTATTATTAGCCATATGCCGCAAGGAAGTCTGAGGCTAATGCTGCACCAGCCAAAAAAATTTCTGAGTTACCCTGAGAGAGAGAGAGAGAGAGAGAGAGAGAGAGAGAGAGAGAGAGAGAGTGTGTGTGTGTGTGTGCAAGCGAGGAAGTCAGAAGTAGAAAGGAATCACCAAGAAAGAGAAGAATGATGATATCCAGCTCAGGACCCTGGGTGGGCCAAGCCTGGGTCACCAGATGTGAGCCCCTGGGGTAACAGTATACAGCGGGCCATAAGGCCAAAATAACTTATAAAGACTAAGATAGCCTGTGTAAGTCTACACTGCCATACCCTGGAAATAAACACATAATTAGTAATAATATAGAATATAGAATACAATAATGATTATGTAGCTAATTATTGATCTATAGATACACTGAAAGGAACTTTTTCAGGGGCTAACCCCTTTCCATATATATCACCAATAATTAGAAGAGCTATCTGTTTCTGATTGCCATCTGCCTGTTTAACTAGGTCCAATTAATAATCATAAACATAAAGGCTATTTGGTTAAAATTTAAATTTAAAAGCAAACAGGCAAGATAACAGCTATCCCGACAGACAACTACTAAACGAATATATAGAACATTATATAGAAAACAGAAGGCTAACACAATTTTTAACTTCAGTTGGGGTAATACTATTTGATTTATACTTAAGCAAAAGAAAGCTACAGCTCATTGATACATAATCATTATTGTATTGGGCGCCTCCATAGCCAGGTGGGAAGGAGCAGCAGTGCGTAGCACACGCTTCTTGATTAGACCAGGGTTCGAGCCTGTTGCCACCAAATATGGAGAATGTGGAAAGGTCAGGGAATGACCACCGCATATCCCGGAGCAATATGGCCTTAGTTGCTAATGCTCCTAAAAACTAATTAACAAACAACAACAAACATTATTGTATTCTATATTATATATTATTACTAATTATATGTTTATTTCCAAGGTATGGCAATGTAGACCTACACAGGCTATCTTAGTCTTCATGAGTTATTTTGGCCTTATGGCCCTCTGTATACTGTTATGTTTATAAACATATTCAATACCTATATAGTATATATTATACTTTTACTATAATAACTATATAAATATATATGAGTGGACAGAAATCACGGGATACATATCTAGTAATGGGTAGGCCCACCTTTCACCTGGATAAGGGCAGTATACATATGGCGAGGCATTGAGTCCACTAGTTCATGAAAGCGTTCCACAGGTATTTTCATCCATGCTTGCTTCGCCACTGTCCATAATTCTGTGGCATTCCTGGCTGGAGGATCCAAAGCTTGAACAGACCTTTCCCAAGCGTCTCAAAGATGCTCAACAGCGTTCATGTGCGTGAACGGGGAGGCCATTCCATGGTAGTAAAATCTGCAGAATGCTCTTTGAATCGTGTTCTAGTCACTACACCTCTGTGGGGAGGCACAATGTCCACTGCCCTCTGGGTGCATGATGACCATGAAGAGATGCAGATGGTCTGCAAGGATGGACACAACCTGGCCAGTTCAGAGATGCATCTAGACATTTGAGGTGTAGAGTCCTGTGTCGTGGCGTTAGCAATGGGACTCTGGTGGGTCGGCGGCTCCCATAACCTATTATAGCTAACGATCGCCTAATGGTCTTGGCGGAGACGTTTCTGGTACCTCCCTCATTGAAGTTGGTGGTGATTTGTACTACTGTCACTCTCCAGTTGGCTGAAACAATGCGAGACAGACATCGACAGCCACGTTCATCCACCACCTTTCTCCGCCCACAGCAATGTCCACAATGAGATGTTATTCAGGAAATGGTATATTCCCAATACAATCTTACTGTTGAACGGGGGATAGTGCAAGTTCTGTACCACCACCACCACCACCACTGCAATACAGTGACCCATGCATCGGGCACCCACTATCATCCCTCTTTCAACGTCTGTTAACTCACAATGTTTATCTATACTGACATAGAATTGCCATCTACGTGCAGTGTACCTATATACCTGCCAAGCAGTGGGTTCATCCACTGGAGAGAGATATGACAGTGTTGTTTTGCCCAGGAACCAGGTATCCCATGAATTCTGTCCTTTCAGTGTGTGTATATATATACACACTGAATGTAGATATATATTTATATATATATTATAGAGGATGTCTCAAAAATACACGGCATAACTTCAGGAATGAGTTCCTCATATGTAGACAATAAAAATATTTTATATCAACATAGTTCTGAACCACTGGAAATGCTTGGTTCCCGAGTTATTAACCGGAATGTCTTATCTCCCGCAGGTGATTTCCTTCATCACAAGGTACTGACAGAATCTGGTAGTTTTCCATTCTGACCATGTACTCAAATCAGGAGCAAGCGGATATGCACTTTATGTATGGTTTGGCAGACAGCAATGCTCTGGAGGCTTGTCGTTTGTACCATGGAAGGTTCCCAGAACAAAGATGTCCAGACAGGAAAACATTTGAAGGTATCCATCGCAGCCTTTGTGAACATGGGACCTTTACACCTCGTGCTGCTGACAGAGGACAACCAGGATCTACGACTCCTGAAGTAGAGGAGGAGATTTTGGATGTTGTGTATGCCACTCCTGAATAGCAAAGAATAGCAATGCAACTGGCTGTTCAATGTTTGACTATTTGGAGAGTGTTGCAAGAACACCAACTGTATCCTTACCATCTGCAATGGGTACAGGCCTTGTCACCAGCAGATTACCCTGCGCAAGTAATGTTCTACCAGTGGTCCTTGCAGCAGTGTGGTATACAACTCCTCACCTTCCTGCCTTAGTCATATTCACAGATGAAGCACAGTTCACACAAGACGGAATCCAAAACTTTCACAATTAGCACGTATGGGCTGAGGAAAACCCACATGCAATTCTTCCATCACATCACCAACAGCGGTTCAGCCTCAACATCTGGGCGGGTGTTTTTGGCGATAAGTTATTTGGACCCCAAATACTTCCAAACAAACTCACAGGGCAGGTGTACAGAAACTTTCTGGAAAACAACATGCCTGATTTCTTGGACGACACGCCACTAATTATTTGTCAACAAGCACATTTCATGCACCATGGCACTCCCGCACATTTCAGCCACCTAGCCTGCAATTACCTGAATTGAGGGTTTCCTGGTCAGTAGATAGGTAGAGGTTGACCAATTGCCTGGCCTCCACGCTCATGATTTAAACCCACTAGATTTCTTCTTTTTGTTGGGCCATTTAAAGTCATTGGTGTATTCAACTCCGGTAGCTGATGTGGAAACTCTCCGCAATAGAATTGTGGCAGGTTGTGAGACAATACGAAACATGTCAGGAATTTGGCATCGTCTTTGCGAGTCCATGAGACGATGTGAGGCCTGTATTCAGACAGAAGGTGGACATTTTGAACAATTACTATAAGATGTGAACCAGTTAAGTATCATAAACAGACCTTCAAAACTCGGAAACCAAGCATTTCTGGAACTATGTTGATATAAAATATTTTTATTGTCTACATATGAGAAACTCATTCCTGAAGTTATGCTGTGTATTTTTGAGACACCTCTGTATATACACTGTGCTGCCACTTTATTAGGTACACCCCCTGCTGTGCACACAAATGGTTTGTCCCACAACGTTGCAAGTCACATGACCTGAGTTGTGGATATAAATACAGCAGAACTACCTTTTTAGTATCAGTTAAGCATACAAACTGTAGCAAGAATGGGGAAAAGCAGTGATCTAACAGAATTCGAATGTGGCATAGTAGTAGGTGCAAGACGTGCTGGACAATGCATCTCTGAAATGGCAGTTCGCCCCTGAACTTTTCATGCACCACAGTTTCAAGGGTGTATCGAGAATGGTGGAACAAACAGAAAACATCCTCTCAACGGCACTCCTGTGGAAGAAAATCGCTTATTAATGAGAGAGAGAGGTCAGAGGAGGATGGCTAGAATTGTGAAAACAAACACAGGCCACAATGTCGCACATCACGTCAGAATACAACCATGGTGTGCAGAACAAAATATTGCAATGCACCACTAGTCACACTTGTTATGCAAAAAAAAAAAAAAAAAAATTATTGGAAAATGCCAGTACAGGTCGACCGTAACTAATCTGGCAGCATTGGGACCTGTGGGGTGCCGGCTTAGTGGGTTTGCCGGATCACCGGTGGTATTTTAGCACTCACACTTTACCCAACAGTTAACCACCTCATCCTACCTTTAACACATTGACTGCCAAGCTAATTTAAGAAAACAATTCCTCAGGGACCAGAAAATATTTAGCAAATAATTTGATTAGTAATTCTAAAATAAATATTGTAATGTCAGCGTAGTCGTTTTTTCGCTTAAAATATCAAAAGAAAAGAGTTTTTTTATGTCGCATATATGTGGCCAACGTGGCCCAGTAGGTTACTTTATTTATTCAGAAGCCATGTTGGCCACATACTTGTGATGCTAATACGGCATACATATGAAGGTCGTTTGTGATTAGTTTATTGCTAGTGATGCAATAAAACTAACTGCTATAAAATAAACTCATTTGTTAGTGCAATGAATTATCCATCATATTGTGTTGTGTTTTTCCACAAGTTTGTACAATTGTTTTGTAAAAGAAAAAAAAAAAAAAAGAAAAGCTAAAACGGAATGGCTAAAAGAAAATTACTAAAATAAGAGCAACTGAGAGAAATTGCTGGAATTTACAACTAAGCAGAGTTGAATTTTTTCAGAAGTTCAACTTTATCTGTTATGGACAATGGACGGTGTTTGCGCTTTACACCACGAGAGGCACTTCCTTTATGCATTGGAACCATGGCTGGGGCTAAATGTGAGCAGATTACAATAATAAATGCAGAAAAACAAGTAGAAATGGCTTGCTAGTGTTTACGAGTTAGCACCAACAGCTGATGCTGCAACTAACACCACCAAAACAGTAGTGGCAAGTCGGTGCACCGACCCCGGAAATTTGAAATTATGTCCAAATTAGCGGTGGAACCGGATTACCGGTGGCCAGATTAGTGATGGTCAACCTGTATTTTATTTTGTTGGGAAATCCCCGTTTTAGGGTCTGTGCTCTATAAGTTCAACCACCTGTGGTGGTTGAACTTATAGAAAAAATCTAGATTTCAAAATTTTATTACTATTGCATAACACTCAAGGCCATCCAAATGTTGAAGTTGTTACCACCTAATAAAACTTCTTTAATTTACCTATAAAAATGATTACATCAGAAAATCATTACAATGAATTTTAGAAAAAAAATGATTCCGAATCTACTGAAGTGATGGAGGCATGGAAACATTTTTAAATTGTTGACTGTATCGGAATCATAGCTTTATCACTCACTGTTGGAAAAATGGATGGCCAGAGTCAGTTCATTCAGGAAATATGGTTGAACCAACAGAAAACGGAATCAGTGCAATAGTAGAACTTGCTAAGTCGGTAGGAGGGGAAAATTTTGATGATTTGACTACTGAAGATGTTCAAGAGTTACTGGTATAAAAAGAGGCTGGCAGAGCAGATTTAGTGGAAATGGCATGGGAGGTAAATCAAATTGTTTCAGAGGATGATAGCACAAATGAAAATTCTGAAGTTCTAAATTTTACACTAAAAAGCATATGGGAAGGCAGCTTAACCGAACAATTAGAATCTTATTTTTTGAATTCAGATCCTTCAACTGAAAGAAGCACAATGTACAAAATAGAGCTTCAAAATGCTTAGCTCTATACCATTAAATTTACAAAGATCTATCAAGCAAAAGCAAAGCAGCTCAGATTACTGATTTTTTAGAAAGCCAGAAGATACATGAAGTCTAGATGCTGCAGAAGAAAGTTCAGAAAGTGAAGATATTCTGCAACAGAGAAAACATTGTCATTTGATTGAGCTTAGCAACGATGAAGAGAAGAAAATTAAATGAACATATATTATGTGGCATTATGTATTATAGTTTGTATGATGTTTGTTCAGTTATTACTATTTTATAAAAAAAAATTATTAAGTTTCCAATAGTTATAAAAAAAATGGTGTATTATTGTTAGCTTTGGGAACACAACCCCCCCCCCCCCCGCCTTTTTGTACTGGTTCTTAGTCCTGTATAACACAGGATTTTATAGGAGCCTAACTACTGTGTTATACGAGGGTTACCTGTATTGTAAATTAAATCAAAGCATGACAGTAAGATGGATAAGCACTGCAAAAAGTAAATACAACTATAACACATTAGAAAAAACAGAAGTGAGGGGAAGATAGGGGAAAAAATGAAAGAGTGTAATGTGGAAACAATACATGCCTAAAATTTTGAACATTTTAAATAAAAGGCAAACGTATACTAAATTTTCAAGACAATAAAGAACAAATTTAGACTGTAGTCCTCTCAATAGTGGTGAGGCCTAATAATGTGAAATATCACGACAATTATACCATCTCAACAATTCTTTACTTGAATGACAAAAGATAGAACTCAATGGCGGTCTGTACTCTACTTTTAGTTATTTCATTTATTAGTTTTGTTGTGTATAGTTTATGGTATCATCATTTTGATATTTCATATTATTTGTTCTTGGTGCTATTGAGAACTGCTAGTCTAAATTTGTTCTTTACTGGCTTGTAAATTTAGTATATGTTTGCCTTTTATTTAAAATGTTCAAAACTTTAGATACATATTCTTTACACATTACTTTTTTTCTCAATTGTTTTCCCTTTCTCTCCCCTCACTTCTGTTTTTTTATAATGTGTTTTAGTTATATTTGCTTTGTGCAGCATTTATCCACATCTTACTGTCCTAATTTAATTTAATTTACATTTTATATATATACAGGGTGTTTCAGTTAAACGTTTCAGAACTTCTAAGAGGGGTAGGGTACATCCTGACAACTCAAAATCATATAGCAATGTGGGGTCGGAAATGCTTTCCCGAAGCGGTGTTGTACACAGAAGCACCATAAAGAAAAGAGACCGTAAGTGAGAAATCGTTTTAATAATACATGAAAAGAAGCAAAAGGTACACGGATTAAAGTATGTGTTCGAAGTTTCTTCCACGGGCTACAATGCACGCCTCACATCTCCGACGCATGGAAATCCGAACATTCTGGAATACTCCAGGCGAATTTCGAATTTCTTGAACAAGAACGCCAAGTTAGTAGGATGGATGATTACATGAACGCAGAGTTAGCCGATATGCATTTGGCGTACGGGGCTGCAAATTGTAGTGGGCCAGCCGCACAGCGTTTGTATGCGGAATGATATCCGACGAGGCGTATTCCCAGTCATAATTTCTTTGCAAGACTGCACCAGAGGTTAGCTGAGAGAGGTTCATTTGAAAGAGCTGACAGGGACAGAGTAAGAACAGCACGGATTCCAGCCGTCGAACAGAATGTGCTGCAGCATGTACAGGGGAATCCAAGAACGAGTACACGAAGTCTAGCAAACGCAGTCGGGGTTTCCCATTGCAGCGTCTGGAGGATTCTTCAAGAACAAGACATGCATCCGTTTCATGTGCAGCGTGTCCAGACACAGCAACTGGAGGATTATGCACCTCGTATTGCTTTCGCACAGTGGTACCTTGGAAAATGTGCTACAAATCCCCTTTTTCCTGCTGAAGTGTTGTTTTCCGATGAGGCATCCTTCACAAGGGAAAGAATTTTCAACACGCATAACGACCATATCTGGGCGGTCGAGAACCCGCATGCAATACGACGTCGTGCAGCACAGATTCGATTTTCGGTCAATGTATGGGCCGGTATTATGGGAGATCACCTCATCGGACCTTACCTGTTACCATGTCGTCTAACCGGACCTATCTACTTGATCTTTCTGCAGCAAGTATTGCCACAACTTTTGAGAGATGAACAGATTTCTCCATCGACGCAACAGACAATGTGGTTCCAACACGATGGAGCCCCTGCCCATTATAGCGGAGATGTTCGTAACTACCTGGATGTCACATTTGGTCAACAGTGGATCGGACGTGGTGGTCCCGTGCGTTGGCCTGCTCGGTCACCCGACCTATCATGTCTTGATTTTTATTTCTGGGGTCATATGAAATCGCTAGTTTATGACACCCCTGTTGACAATGCTGAGGAGCTGGTTGCAAGAATCGCAGTAGCTGCCGAAGAAATTGGAAATTCGCCTGGAGTATTCCAGAATGTTCGGATGTCCATGCGTCGGAGATGTGAGGCGTGCATTGTAGCCCGTGGAAGAAACTTCGAACACTTACTTTAATCCATGTACCTTTTGCTTCTTTTCATGTATTATTAAAACGATTTCTCACTTACGGTCTCTTTTCTTTATGGTGCTTCTGTGTGCAACACCGCTTCAGGAAAGCATTTCCGACCCCACATTGCTATATGATTTCGAGTTGTCAGGATGTACCCTACCTCTCTTAGAAGTTCTGAAACGTTTAACTGAAACACCCTGTATATACACAGCAAACTCCCATCATAACACTCCCAATTTACTGCACTTTTCTTCTGATTCCATAATCAATCCTGTGAAGTGGGCGGTCAAGCTTATGTTTTCTTGCTTATAGTGCTCTTTGAAAGTACTATAATGGGAGTTTACTGTACATAATTTAATTGACATTAGTAATTATTTAAAAATTACATTTCTCTATTTTTCAATTTGCTGTGAATGAAATCATCCTTTTCCCATTACTCTGTGTATGCCCCAATCATGAGAATCAACAAGGTATAAGTATCATTAATTTTTTTCATAAACAATTACATAAATTTTACATACTCTCCAATTTTTTTGTATTCTGGTTTCATTTATGATAGCTTCCCTCAGAATTTTTTTCCAGTTGCTTTTCTCTGTAGTTGTCTTACTAGTTTCATAACCAAGGCGATGACAATGTTGACTCCACAACAGTTCATCCTCAGCTAAGTTCCTCCAACTTTTGCTGACCTATATATATATATACACACACACACCCATATTTATATATAAAATGTATGGCAATTGATACTTTCAAAGGTAAATAAAATAATATGTAACTATAATTTTTTATGTTAAAATGTCAGCTATGGTAATGCCCACATAATGCTAGGATTTTAAAATGGGATTCAAAATCCACACGACTAGGGAAGGATAGTAAACAACAACATTAATTCTGACCGGTTCCAGCCAACTTTATAATTAAAAAACTCAATCAAAAAAGCACTAAAATATATATAAGAATTTTTGGTATGCCTTAAAGATTTTTAGTAGCTTGTTAATACCATGAATTCTTTCACAGACATCTCTCTAAAAGTGATACCTGCCTTTGTGGATACTCAGGCTTGAGAACTAGCCTAAGTGTCTACAACAAGATTTAGAAATCGCATGTTAAACAATCTTTCCAAAACTCTCAAAATATGGGTGCAGGCACTTTAATAGTTGTCCTTTTCATATTTTCAATCTCCCTGGACCATATACGCTTTCAAGGAAATTGACACATGTACATGTTTTCATAGGACAACAGGATTTGCGACAAAGGCAAGCTAAGGTCATTATAGTAATACTAATTAGACTTGAGATGGCCATGGATTATTCACAGAGCAGATGCCACAATATATCATTAATACACTCATCACTTTTGGTGAGGAATGTTTACAAACTTATCTGAAACTGTCCAATGTAGTTCCACTGTCATGCATCACTGAGTAAGGCAATAAAATTGCTAAATTGACAGATGCCACAATTAAAAAAAACAAAAAAAAATTTTAAAAAAATTAAAAAAAAAAACAGTATTGTAGTAAGTCTATATATGGGGTTCAGTACTCGGCACATAAAAAAGTGTGGGAATAATACAGCTAATACATTTCTTTTAAAAAATAAATTAATTAATAACACTTTACAATAGCCTGCATAGGCAATTTTGACCAATAGCCCATGACGATATTTTTGCATCCACAAATACACTTTGATTTTCATAACTGCTTTGGTGACAATGGTGTCCAGCTTTCTGACTGAGGAACAATGGCATTTTTCTGGTGCCAGTAAATACCATTTTCACTTTGCAGTGAGAAATGGCAGTCATTTAAGTAACTATATATGAAGGTTCGTGTATGCAAGCTTTCCCTATTATCCCATTACATTACATACCATTATAAATTAATTTTATGTGAGCAAAAACGATGAATGGACTAAACTTGTAAGTGATATAATTATCCATAATGAAAGTGAAATTGCCAAAATGAAATGTTCTAAACAAAGCAAATCATACTGATTTTTATTAAAAGTTAATTATATACAGTGAAACTTCCCTTTAACGGACAGCCATGGGGAACGAAAATGTGTCCGTTAGAGAGAAGTGTCCGCTAACAAGAAGTCTGAGGGAGAAAAAAAAAAAAAAGAAAGAAAGAAAAATCGTTAAACGTTTAATGTAAAAGTAAATTAAAATATATACAGATTTTGAACAATATTTTTGTAAATAATATACAATTACATACACAAGAGATAAAGAAAAATCGTTAAACGTTTAATGTAAAATTAAATTAAATTATATACTGATTTTGCACAATATTTTTGTATATAATATACATACAATTGTGCTATGCATATTATGACTTTATCTTAAGAAAAATACATACAGTAATCACTTATTTTCTTCTGCACCTTCTTCCGGCTGATAATTTTGTTTTCAACATTTGTTTGGAGTGAAGAAACCATCGAAAGTCCTTCAGTATCTTCTTCAGCGGCGAAAAACATTTTTAAACGATTGATTTGTATGAGCGCTTCTTCTATTTTCATCGGTGGTTCGTCGTTAATATGTTCTTCGACAGAATGACCTCCTTCCATTTCTTCATCCTCATGAGGAACTTCTTGAAAAATATCGATGATAATGTCATTGATATCTAGAGCACCATCTTCTGTAGTGAGGTTTGAGTCTATATCTTTGTAGCCAGGGTCACTTGTAGCGGAACTATCGTACATTATCAATAGATGTTGAAGTTCTTGTTCTTCTTGGTGCTCCACATTGCTGTTCACAACTTCAATTTTTGCGTTTGAGTTACAAAACAGTTCACGATAGTTTGTTTTCTAATTGGTTTACTGAAGAGGAAATCCAGTGAATCGCATCTAGGATGCTGATTTTCTTTGCAAGGTCACTCGCACATGTTACATCATTCACGTTTGCAATGAGATGTCTTAAAACACGTTTTCTGTAGTGAAGTTTAAAATTTTTTATTATCCCTTGATCCAAGGGCTGACACTCTGCAGATGTGTTTGGTGGCAGAAAAACGATTTGAATGTTGGACAATTCAATGTGCGGGTGAGATGCAGCATTATCCATGAAAAGAATAATTTTTCTGTTTTGACGAATCATGTTTTGGTTAAAGTGACTTATCCATTCGCTCATGATATCTCGTGTCATCCACGCTTTTTTTTAGACTTCCAGTCAACATCCAAAAGATTCAACTTTATGCCCTTGAAACAACGAGGATTTTGTGGGTTTCCTATAACAAGAGGTTGTTCAAAGTCTCCCAGCATATTTGTACACAATAGTACAGTCAAGCCTTCCTTAGAAATTTTTCTGCCCTGGCACTTTTCGTTTTTAGACTCATTGTGTTTTCAGGAAGAGCTTTAAAAAAACAACCCTGTTTCGTCACAGTTGTAAATATCCTTAGCTTCAAAATCACGACATAAATCTTCCAATTTGACGGTCCACTCTGTTACAACCCCAGTATCAACAGATCCACCTTCACCACTTACGGTTTTCCAAGAAATTTTATGCCGCGTTTTGAACTGGTCTAGCCATCCCACAGAAGCTTTGAACTCATTTACTCCCATAGATTTCGCAACCTCCAAAGCCTTTTCCCTAATAATAGGCCCATTAATGGGAATTTTTTTAGCAAGTTAGCAAAACCACTCATACGTAACATTGTCAATTTGAAGTCCAACAGTTTTTGGGAATGATTTTTGAACGTGATCATTTCAGTGTTGCCAAAATTGTTTGAGTAGTT
This sequence comes from Mastigoproctus giganteus, assembly GCF_048544385.1. Classification (NCBI taxonomy): domain Eukaryota; kingdom Metazoa; phylum Arthropoda; class Arachnida; order Uropygi; family Thelyphonidae; genus Mastigoproctus; species Mastigoproctus giganteus. Next base: position 67,268,185 of record NC_143575.1, read on the forward strand.
CATTTTTTTTCTTTAGGATGTCGCTTACCTGCGTCTTCCCGATTTTGAATTTTACAGCGAGAGTGCGAACACTATTTTTTTGCCGATCATACGCATTAATGAGTTCGACTTTATCTTTTAAAGTTAAATGTTTACGAGAAGACATTGTGCACTTCACACGACTGAACAAAACTAAAAACCGAAACTGAAAAGACGAAAGGCCGACCATATTCCCCCCCTCCCTGCACACATCGAATTCATCAGAAGTTTTACACGTGCCTTAAAATTCTTGAAAAAGGGTTTAGAACCGCGACGTAAACCTTGATAAAATTCAGAGAATCGGAAATAGAAAATAAACACACGATTGAGGCAAGATGTGGAAGAAACGTTCCTAGAAAAAGGGCCGTGAGCTCGCCCACTGTCCGTTATGGGGAGATCAAATTAAGTGCTAATCTAAACGAAACAGTGCAGACTGCCTGTCCGTGTCCGTTACAGAGAATGTCCGCTAGACAGAAGCTGCAAACACGTTAAAACCAATGGAGGTGAGTTGGGGAATTTGAAAATGTCCGTTGTAGAGAGATGTCCGTTAACGAGAGGTGTCCGTTAGGAGAAGTTTCACTGTATTTACTAAATGTTGTGTTATTTATTAAAGGTTAACTATGCATTATTTGTGAAAGTTAATTAATTGAAACACAAATGATAATCAATAAAAATCTCTCAATGATCAACCAGTTACAGTGAATTTTATTTTCCTGAATTATTGAAATGGCTACGCTTCCCTCTGCAAAGTGGACACCTTCTACTGATCAAAGCTGTTGCTTTAAAGATGTTTATTTTAGAGGGTTACTCCCCCCCCCCCCTTTCCCACCAATGCACTATCATGATATTCTTATTATTATTTTTTAAATTTTTTTTTTTTTATGTGAACCCCAAACACGAGAGGTATTAGAACCTATAGTACTTAGTACCGTGCTTGGGCTGAAGGTTGAGAAGATGAAAGAAGACATTTGTTGACATTGGACTTGAACTTCTGTAGATTGTAATTTTCAGGAAATACGTATGAAGGAAGGTTGTTCCAGAAAACGGCAGTTGAATGAATAAATGAGGAAGATGAAAAGTTGGTTCTGTGGGTTTGAAGTTGGACAGTAAATGGATGTTGGCTGGTGGCGGCACGTGTTTGGACTGTTTTGAAAGAGAGGGCGGGAATTATAGAAGCCAGTTCAGAAGAACAGTGCCCATGGAAGTATCTGTAGAAGAGGCATGCAGCAGAAACAGTACGACTATGAGAAAGCGAGTGGATAGACTCTGTTAGAGATGAATCATTAATTAACCTACCTGCCCTCTTCTGAATGGAATCTAGAAGCCTGAGAGAGGTTTTCGGGGCACCACCCCAGATGTGGGAACAATATTCCATAGCAGGGCGGATTTGTGATTTATACAGAGTGAGCAGCTGTTTGGAAGAAAAGTAACGCCGAGAGCGAAAGAGAAAACCAAGTTTTTTAGATGCAGAGGAAGCAATATTTGTAATGTGCTTGTGCCAAGAGAGATTAGAAGTCAGGGTAATCTCCAAAAGAGATATATCATTTTGCCTAGAAATCGGAGTGTCACTAAAGATAAGCATAGGAGCAGAAGAATCCTTTTTGCGAGATATAAGACAAGACTGAGTTTTAGAAGGGTTGAAATCAACTAAGTTGTCTTTGCCCCACTGGAGAATTACCTGAAGATCAGCATTTAAGGAATTGGTAGCAGATTTTCGAGAAGTTGAAGCTAATTGAGCAGGACAAGGTTTCTCAAAATGGAAAGTTGAATGCAATGTGCTATCATCGGCAAAACTATGGATAGGATTTCCAGTCAATGGAAGAAGGTCATTGATATACAAAAGGAATAGAGTGGGGGAAAGAACTGAACCTTGGGGGACACCGGCATTAGTGGAGAAGTTAGAAGACAGAGAGCCATCTACCATCACCCTCAGTGAGCGATCGGAGAGAAAACTAGATAACCAATTACTAAAAACAGTTGGCAAACCATAAGATGGAAGCTTGTTTAGAAGACCTTTATGCCAAACATGATCAAAAGCCTTTGAGATGTTAAGAGTAACTACTTGTGTTTCACCGAACCTTTCCATTGAATTAGTCCATAAATGGGTAACATAAGCCAGAATATCACCAGTGGATCGACACTGACGGAATCCATACTGGCGATGGTTGATCAGACGGAAGGTTTCTAGGTAGTTTAAGAGTTGGCGGTTAATTGATTTCTCCATTACTTTAGAGAGAGTAGAAGTAATTGCAATGGGACGATAATTGGATGGGAGGGATTTGTTACCCTTTTTGGGAACTGACTGGATATGAGCAAATTTCCAAGCAGAAGGAAAAACACCTTTGGAATAAGAAAGGGAAAAAAGGCGGCAAAGAATAGGAGTAAGTTCAGGAGCACAGGTTTTGAGAACAAGTGGAGAAATACCATCAGGACCTGGAGCTTTCTCAGCATCAAGATTTATCAAAATCCTTCTGATATCCTTTTGATGGAAGAACACAGGAGGCATTGAATGGAGCGTGTTGGGAATGGTGGGAGGTGTTTTACCAAGAGGCGTCTCCGTAGCCAGGTGGGAAGGAGCAGCAGTGCATAGCACATGCTTCTTGATTAGACCGGGGTTCGAGCCCATGACCACCAAATACGGAGGATGCGGAAAGGTCAGGGAATGACCACCGCATATCCCGGAGCAATATGGCCTTAGTTGCTAATGCTCCTAAAAACCAAATAACAAACAAAACAAACAATTTTACCAAGATCATAAATACATGAGCTGGAAGAAAAATGGGATGCTAGCAGGTCAGCTTTATCCTTGGCTGAAGTGACAACAGAACCATCTGGTTTGGACAGAGGTGGGAGCAGAGATGGGCAAAAGTTGCGGCCAATAGCTTTGGCAAGAGACCAGAATGCTCGGCTACCATTAGGGCAAGAAGCAAGTTTTCTACTCTTAGCCTGTTCAAACTCTAGTTTGGACTGATTAATAACTGCTTTACAATTGTTGCGAGCTTTGGTGTAGGCAGAAAATGAAACTGAAGAATTAGAAACAAGCCAATTACGATATGCAACATTCTTCTCTTGAACAGCCTTAGCACATTTATTGGAAAACCAAGGTTTAGATAAGGGACGAGATTTTAGAGTGGAGTGTGGGATAAAGGATTCCATTCCTGCAAGAATAATTTCACTGACACGATCTGAGCAAACACTGACATCAGAAGTTTTGAAACAGTAATCCGACCAAGGAAAAGAAGAAAAGAAGTCTCGCAGGTCATCCCATTTTGCATTCTTGTAATGCCAAACAACACGAGGTTGGGAATAGCCATGAGATAAAGGTTCCATTGGAGAAGAGACAATCACCAAGTTGTGATCTGACGTGCCTAAAGGACCTCTCACTTCGACCGTGTACTTAGAAGGGTTGTTTGTGAGAAAAAGATCAAGCGTATTGGCTGTATGATTAGGATTGTCCGGTATTCTTGTAGGTAAATGAACAATCTGTGCTAGGTCATTTGTAATTGCAAAAGCCTCAGCATCCCGACCTGCTGGGTCGGTGTGACTAGAAAACGGAAGCCAGCTGGAGTTGTGAACGTTAAAATCACCAAGGAAAACTACCTCACTGTTAGGAAAGTTGGACTGGAGAAAGTCAATTTGCAAAGAGAGGAAGTCAAAGAGCTCCAAGTGATTAGTGGAGTTGGGAGAACGGTAGAGACAACAGATGAATTTGACACAATGAGGTAGAGAGATTTTAAGCCAGAGAAGATCAAAGAGAGGAGATTCCAAATTGCTAAGTCTCTGACAGGGAATATCAGAACGGACATATGCACAAGTACCACGTTTGAGGCGAAAGGAATCATATAGCGAATAATTTGGGCATCTGAGATGAGCAGTAGTTGAATCACGATAACTGAGATTCTGTCAGAAAAAGTACATGGGGTTTGGCAGACTGCAAGTGGAAATGGACATCGTTAAGATTAGAATTAAGACCACGTATATTTGTGAAATGAATTAGGAAGTCCTTCGGGAGGTTTAGATCTTTTCGCAGATAAGCTTGCTCTATTAGTTTGACAATGATTAATATACTATGATTAATACTATAACAGTAAATAATATCCTTTCTAATATTCTTGCTATATTGTATAACTAAATAAACAAATCCATCCATTTACTGAAATTTTAAGCAATACAAAATACACACTGGCACCAATGATATCAAGTGTAGGAGCTTTAGTATTAGCAATGGCCAAATGGTGCAAGCAAGCCTATGGCTTATGCTGCACCAGCCAAGAAAAAAAATAAAAATAATAAAATAAATTAATATGAGAAAAGGAAATAGACAATCTTGCATTTCCCTCCTCCTGGAGGTAATTATCCCACTGACCTTTGAATTTCCCAAAACTGTCAGCCTTTACCACCGATGTAGGTAACTTATTCCAGTAATTTATAACTTGCTGGCTAAAATAAAACTTCTGGAATCCAGTCTAAACATCTCCTCCCATAACTTGAAATTATGGCCCCTAGTTCTAGAATCATTTATAATGTTGAAAATTTCGTCCTCATTCATTTTGCTTATGCCTCTCAGAGCCTTAAACAACTCAATCAAGTCTCCTCTAAGGTGCTTAGTTTCCAAGCTCTGCAGCCCACATATTCCAAGTCTTTCCTCATATGGACACCCTTTTGCCAATCTCACCAGGTGAGTTACCCATCTTTGGGCCCTTTCAAGAAGCACAATGTCTTTCTTTAGGTGCAGCCCCCATACTTGAGCATAGTATTCCAAATGTGGTCTAACAATAGCCTTATATAATGGGATTATGAAATTTCAACGTCATTAATTACATTTTTTTCAACTTCACTCCCATAATTTCTCATTGACACAAAGTAAGTTGAGTTTGTCTGCAAATTCAGCTGGGGTATCTAATACTATCCCATGGCCATTACATAAGGGTCCGATCTGGTTTGTCCTTCTCTTCTTTGCATTTATATATGTGAAGAATTCCTTATCCCCACTCTTTGCCAGCAATTTCTCATAATCTGTCTTTGCTAGCCTAACCTTTTCTGTGACACTATTACAGATCAATTTGTAGCTGTTATTGGCTTCAGTACTTTTCATTGTTTGTTATTTGGTTTTTAGAAGCATTAGCAACTAAGGCCATATTGCTCCGGGATATGTGGTGGTCATTCCCTGACCTTTCCGCATCCTCCACATTTGGTGGTGACGGGCTTGAACCCCGGTCTAATCAAGAAGCGTGTGCTACGCACTGCTGCTCCTTCCCACCTAGCTACGGAGGCGCCTACTTTTCATTGTGCTGTAAGTGGAATGTTGAGAAAAAGTCCCAAGCAAGGATAAAATTTGGAAGTGTCTTCAATTCTGTCCAAACACAATAAGAGAGAGAGAGAGTATATGATGAGAGCCTTGTCAAGCAATTTGGTTCTGGAAAGAATGTGCAAGGTTCGTGGGGTACAATTCAATTTTCTTGGTGTGGACTGCGCTTGGTTAACAGGAGAGACTTTCTTATAGGAATGGGTTACACTTAACCAGAAGAGGTGCAAGAATATTTACTAAACCTGAGGCAGTTTAGGTGGATCAGAAAACTTTTAGCTTGGTGGGTACATAGACTAATAGATTAACTACAGCCACATGCAGAGGTGTAAGTAATTCCTGCTCTGCTTCTATTGGAACATGAAACAACCTAGAAAGCAAGGTGTCAGCGATGTCAGGGTCTGCTGAGGTTCCTCATGGAACAGGCAAATACATGGGCTGTGATAAGACAACTACGAGTAAAAACAGGCACATCTATATTTGCATGTATACTAATGCTGGGCACATAGTAAATAAATTTTATGAATTTGAAATACTGGTTAAGTCATCATATGTGGACATTGCAGGGATATTGGAGATGTAGTGCTACTCAGACATAAGGGATGCAGAATTTGAATAAGAGAAGTATGGTGGGTACAGAAAGGGCAGGAGGGAGAAGGGAATGTGCTCATAGTTAAGAATCATATAAAATGTCAGGTAGTGCATCCAGCTGACATGGGTGGACAGTGAGTCAGTTTGGTGTGGCATATGCATGGGGGAAAAATTAGCGGGAATGTGCTATAGTCTAATTGTGATGAGTATAATGAACTATATACACAATCAGAGCAGACCAGTAAATCAGAATGTCTTATAATGAGGGATTCTAACTTTCCAGATATTGACTGGAACTTGTGGGTTAGTCATTTCCATAACAGCAAAACATTTATAGATTTATTGCATTACTGTTTTCTACAGTTGTATGTTAGAGAGGCAACAACAGAAAGAAATACTCTTTATCTGATTATCAGCAGTAATTTTTCATGCATTATGTATCTGCAAATAAAAGAACCACTGGGTAGAGTCTACGTTGATTCGTTGCAAGCCAGTTAACTGTTTGGTACATGACAATTCTACTGTTGGCATTCGTGATGAGCAGATGTGCTTATTACAGCTCTTCGTAGATACAGTATAGAAGTATAGATAAGAGGGGATTACAGAAGTAGAGCAGGATTTCAGAGGTTATTTAGTATATTGTAAAGTTTATTTTAATAAGTTTTTTTTTTCTTTTACTGTAATAGTTTGACTTTTTCAATATTATAAATATAATTATTTGAAAGTTTCTTTTATTAATAATTAGTAAATTTTATAATGGTTATTACAAGATCTGCCTTGAAGACTTCTTCAGAGGGTACCATGACTCATACGGAAATGGCCGATGGCAATTCCTGGGTGAGTCATAATTTTATCCCTTGCAGAACCTGTGGCATGTATTCCAAGGTCGACCTAGTAGATAATCCTAGTTCACTTGGAGATTCTTTTCTTTGTCACCGGTGTAAGAAGTGCGCTGAACTTAAGTTACAATTTGGTGCATTGCTAGAACAATTTCAGTCACTGAAAAAACGGATGCTTGCCCTCGAGAATAATGTAACTGGGAGCTTTTCAGGGACTCAAGGCTCTAGCAACATACAAAGTGATGCACTCCTGATTCGGGCCTTGAGAACCGAATAGCCAAGTGCAAACTACTCTGGTTCGAAAGGACTTAAATTTTATTAGGAGACTCCATTGTCAGGGAAACAGGAAATATTTTTTGTAATAAGGATAGGTGGAGTAGAACCAGGGTATGTCTTCCAGGAGTAACTATTTTAATGGTGTCACCAACAGACTGTCAGATTTTATGCGGGGTAAAGAGAATATTATTATTCATGTGAGGACTAATGACATTAAGCATACAAGATCTAATGATTTGTTAGACAAATATAGAACCATGCTGAAGAAATGCTGCGAGTTAGGTCACAATGTCTGTGTCTGCAATTCTGCCCAGGCATGACAGGAGAGATTATTTGCTGAAAGCCTTGTGGATTAACTCAAGACTTGAAGGCCTCTGCAAGGCTTTTGGGGGAAAATTTCTATCAGCTTGGCCCGCACTTGTTGGTAGAAGGAATCTGTTTTGTAGATAGAGATCTACATCTCCTCTGTCGATAGAGAAAAAATATGAAATTGTGAAACGCTTTGAGTGAAATGAAAGACCATGTGATATTGCACGTGTACAGGCCTAAATGAAGCAACGGCGAAAAGCACATGACAATTGCAAACTTGACAGGTTGAAAATTGAAAAGGGCTCAATTGTAAAGGGCTTAAAAATTTTAGAAAACAGACTCCAACGAAGAACGCGTTATAGCTACAAAGCAAGGAATAAAAAAAATTATTAGCTTGCTACGAAGAAATTCTGCGTGAAAAAAAGAACGCATGTGTCGTCAGACGAATTTGTTAGATTTTATGAAGCCATCGACATCGAAATAACTTTTTTACGTAAGTCATTTGTTTTTTTAATACATATTTTGTATTAATATGTATAAAGAACTGCAATTTTATTAATATTTTTCTTCTAAACTAGTGTTTTTGTTAGTCCTTGGTCCCAATTAAGCAAAATTTATATGTATTTATATGCAAAGTTTTACCCCGACTTACGCGAATTCGACTTACGCGATTTTCGTCGGACCCACCTATCGCGTAACTTCGGGGTATTACTGTACAGTAAAATCTTGTTAATACAAACTCTGTTTATACAGAGTACTCATTTATATGAAGTACATACCATTCCCCTGCAAAAGGATTGGCTTTTCTATGTAAATATATTCTTATTAGGTTAATATGTATTACAAAGTTCTTTTTCACCCCGTGAGAAATAAATATTGTTATTTTGTATGTTAATACAAATCTTAGCACAGCTGTCCAATTATTGCCCCTGTTATTGCCTCTGGCCACCCGATTCCCTGCTTCCCGAAGGATGGCACTGACTTGTTAGAAAATATTTTTGTGTAAACAAAACTAGTTTATTGTAGCTACAACATAAGTGCATTCTGAAAAACATCATGTTAAATTAACAAAAGAATAAAAACAGTTTTTCTAAGTTGTTTACATATACTTCCTTGCTCTCCATGGGATTAAGGTCAGTTGCAATTGTTATCCCAGTTCAAAGAATCTTTTGCTACAATATACAGTAATCTATTTTTTGTGCCATTTTATCTGAGCTGATGTCTTTTTCGGAACTTGTGTCTTTAAATTAATTTAAAGTTTGTTTTTATTAAATCTCATCTAGTAGTGTTGTGGTTACAAAATGTAAACTGATGGAACTGAGCCTGGAAATTAAACTGAAAATTGTACAAGAGGCTGATAGGATTGAACTTGGCAAAACAGACAATGCAAAAGAATACGACAACATCTACAATACTGAAAAACCGAAAAAACTTGAAGAACTTAAAAAACTTGAAGTGATATAGTGATAAAAAAAACAGGAAACGAATTCCTGGTTCAAAACACAAGGAGCTTGAAACAAAACATTTCGAGTGGTGCCAACAAATGCGTGCATCTAATTTGCCAATATCAGGTCTGATTTTGCAAGAAACAGCAAATTATTTGCTGCAACATGGAACTAGCAACTTCAACTGCAGCAACATGGAACTAGCAACTTCAAATGCAGCAGTGGCTGGCTCCAAAGATTTAAAGACAGGAATAACTTGGTTTCGCAAAATGTTTGTGGCAAGTCTGGATTAGTCGACACAAGAAAAAGGCTACAGACTGGTTGTGTTCTGTATGGTCCATTCTTGAAAAATATGAGGCGAAGGATATTTTTAATTTTGATAAGACTGGTTTATTTTAACTTTAAGGGGTGTGTCAGGATAGTTAACTATACAAGAACACTAAGTCTTAATTTTTTGTACAGTAATGTCAGAAGTGTCATCAATGAAATTAGTGAATTCGAACTGCTCGTTAGGACAAGTAATGCTGACATAATAGGGCTTACGGAAACATGGTGCCACCCAGAGATAGGGGATGATGAGTTTCAGTACGGTATGTATAATGTATTTAGGAAGGATAGGGAAGATAGAAGGGGTGGCAGGGTCATGCTTCTTATCAAAAGCGTCCTGAGCGCGATGAAAGCCTTCCTGGATTCAGCATGCTAATATAGAATCTGTGTGGTGTGAGATAGTTGGAAGCAAAGGTATAATGAGAGTGGGGATAAGCTACAAGCCAGGGGATTGTGAAGATTATGATAAGAGCCTCTACATGCAAATGGAATGGGCAAGTAAGCGTGAATGTCTTATTATGGGCAATTTTAATTTACCTCTAATTGATTGGAGAAAATGGAAGGGAAACTCCACATGGGGACAAAATTTTTAAATCAACTAGATGATTATTTGTATCAACATGTCAGGGAGAGTACTAGAGAAAACAATACTCTAGATCTCATCATCACCCATGAACCAGATGACATAATAGGGCTGACAGTACAGGAACCAGTAGCAGGAAGTGATCATGGAGTTCTACTGTGGACGATGAAGAGAGTGGTAGCAGTAGTTAAAGGCAAAGGAATGGGTTATAACCTCGGGAAATGAAATTACGATGGCTTAAGGTGCTACATGGCCTCTATTAACTGGGTAGATATATCATAGAGAGCGAATACAACTGAACTATGGTATACCTTTAAAACATTAATCACAGTAGCCTTGAATGCGCATATACCATTAAAAAAATACTCCACGAGAAGGATTCCAAGTTGGACGACTAATGAAGTTGCCAGATTACTTGAGCAGAAAAAGACAGCATGGAAAAGTTACAGAGCAAGAAAAAGTACAGAAGCGTATAACAGCTACAAATTGATCTGTAATAGTGTCACAGAAAAGGTTAGGCTGGCAAAGAAAGATTATGATAAATTGCTTGCAAAGAGGGGGTTAAGGAATTCTACACATACAAGGTGTTTCAAAAATGATGGTCAATAATTTAAAGGTGAAAAGTACAAATTAAAATAAGCAAAAAAGTCCCAGTAAATATCGGGCTGCAAATGAACCGTTTTCGAGTTAATGCACATTTTCTGTTAAGATGACTATGGGTGCACTAGTTTAGCAAAAAGCTGTGAATCCTTTGATAAGGGTAGTTTTATTAAACATAAGATAATACATTTTTTATTTTTGGTTTCAACACCGCAGGATTTTACTAGATCTCTATATTTACTATTTTGATTCCGTTCTGCTCTGTGCGGAACGATAAGTAAAATAAAATGATGGGTTGTAGTTAAAGTTGGTTTAATGGTAGAGACAGTAAAACAGAATATGTGTAAATACATACAGTAACCGGTAATACAAAAAGCTTTCGGGCTTTAGGTAGCCCTTCGTCAGTTAACCGTTGGACTGAAATTTTTAGGAACATAGAACTTAAGAGCCTGCGATGGCAGGCTCTTAAGTTCTACATACATGAACTGCATGATGCAACAACTAATCATTGGAAGTTAAAGACATGGCAGAAAGTGTGGTCAAAATAGATGGTCTCCTAGTAATTCTGTCCACACATTCAACGAGAAATGTTGCTAATGTTGTGACTCGTGAACTGCATTAGGATTTTTGTCGGACCAAACATGACAGTTATGAAAATTAAAAATAGCACGACGAGCAAACCTGGCTTCATCAGCAAACAAAATGTTGTTTAAAAATTGGGGTTCAGGAAACACTGCTGTTGCAACCATTGGCAGAAGTTTACTCTGGGAGGGTAGGCTGAGATCTTGTACAAGTTGGATATGGTAAGGGTACAGTAATTGGTGATGTAAAATTTACCACATACCGCTATGACTCGGTATATGCTCTTGCAGAGCAACCCTCCTTGTCGAAATTCCTGGATTTTGTTATATTCTTTCTAACACCCTTACCTCAACATCAGGTGTTATGCTTCTGAGCTTACCTGCCTGCTCGTACTCCATGTGCGAAGCCCCATGTTCTCTAAGGCATTAATGTACCATGATGAATGTGCGCCTATTGGTCTGCCTTTGGCGGGAAAATGCTCCTTCTGCAGGTTTGGGTGCACTGCTGTTGGCTTTACCATACATGAAGTGTATGTCCGTATACTCTTCGTTGCTGTAACCTCTTTCCATGTTGACTATCCTTTGACAAGTACCAGTAGGCCTGCTACGTCTCAGAGCATTGAGAGAGGAGAAAGGGAGAGAATGAGCATAACCTAACCTAAACAAACAAGTCAGTGGTGGATCCCAACTAGAAATGTGCAATATTTTGAAAATGATTCACTTAGGGATCCATGTTTACTAGGCTTTTTTTTGTATATTGTAGTCTGTACAGTTCACCTTTAAGTTATTGACCATCACTTTTGAAACACTCTGTATATAAATGTAAAGAAGAGAAGAACAAACCCCAGATGGGCCCTTATGTAATGGACGTGGGATAGTATTAGATACCTCCCAGGTGAAGTTGCAGATGAATTTAATGGTTACTTTGCATTGCTATTTACAGAAGAAAAACCCTTTACGGAAAAAAGAAATTATGGGAGTGAAGTTGAAAAAAAAATGTAATTAATGATGTTGAAATTTCACACATTTATTTAATAAAAAACTTTCAAGCCTACAGTCCAGTAAGGCTCCTGGGTTGATGGCATATACCCTATAATCTTAAGGGAGGTGGCAAGTGAGTGCATTGAACCATTGAGACTAATTATGTGGCATCACTGGACTCGGGAGTGGTTCCGTTGGATTAGAAAAGTGACAACGTATCTCCAATACATACATAAGGGCGGTTCTAAGAGTGAAGTGGGAAATTACCGGCCGATTAGTGTAACTTCAGTAGGAGGGAAAATCATGGAGACAATGATCAAAGTTGGAATTCAGGATCATTTAGATAAAAATGGAATTCCGAAGGATACTCAGCATGGTTTTGTAAAGGGAAAATCATGTTTAACTAATCTGGTTGGCTATTTTAACAGGATCACTCAAGAGCTGGACTTTGGGAATAATTTTGACACTGTTTATTTGGATTTCAGCAAAACATTTGACTCAGTCCCACACGAGCGGTTACTTTATAAGATGGAACAGGTTGGGATCGCAGGGAAAATCCTTAAATGGACAGCTGGATGGCTTCAGTGCAGGAGGCAGAGGGTTGTGATAAATGGTTATTCCTCAGATTGGGTTGATCTAAGATCAGTATTAGGACCGTTGTTGTTTTTGATTTTCGTAAATGACATCGATGATGGGATTGAGGGCGTGATGTCAAAATTTGCAGATGATGTAAAGATTGGTAGAGTGGTTAATGATCACCGCCAAGCAGAGCTTCTTCAGAATGACCTAGATAGCTTCAGGGATGGTCAGAAAAATGGCAGCTATGCTTTAATCCAGCAAAGTGTAAGGTATTGCACCTGGGAAACAGTAACCCCAAAATAACTTATACACTTGGCGGAGTTTAATTAAAGCCAGTAGTGGAGAAAAGGGACTTGGGTGTTAAGATATGGTCAGACATCAAGTTCTCTGAGCATTGTAGACAGGTTGCAAGGAAGGCCCACGGTGTCCTATCGATGATTTATTGAACAACTGCTAGTAGAGATAAGGACGTCATAATCCCATTGTATAAGGCTATTGTTAGACCACACTTGGAATACTGTGTTCAGGTATGGAGACCCCACCTAAAGAAAGACATTGTTCTCCTTGAAACAGTCCAGAGACGAGTAACTCGCCAGATGAGATTCGCAAAAGGGCACCCATACGAGGAAAGACTTCGAATATGTGGGTTGCAGAGCTTGGAAACTAGGCATCTTAGAGGAGACTTGATTGAGTTGTTTAAGGCTCTGAGCGGCATAAGCAAAATGAATGAGGATGAAATTTTCATGGTTATAAATGGTTCTAGAACTAGGGGCCATAATTTCAAGTTATGGGAGGGAGATGTTTAGACTGGATTGCAAGGTCAACTGGATTCAAAGTTAGTCACGGGAGGAGAAAAATGCTTAGGTTGTCCATTTCCCTTTCTCTTATTTATTAATTATTATTTATTTTAGTTTTTTTTATTCTTATTATTTTATTTTATTTATTTTTTGTTATCTTATTATTATTGTTATTTATTATTATTATTATTTTATTTTATTTTTTTTTGACTGGTGCAACATAAGCCATAAGCTTCCTTGCACCATGTGGCCATTGCTAATAATAATACTATTCTCTGCATGCATCCATTCATTGCACAACAGTTCAGTGTATGGGACAGTTCGGCGCACGACAGCTCAGTGTACAAGAAAATTTGGTGAAAGACAATTTGGCTAAACCTCAAAGGTGAGTGTGGAGTTTAGCACAAATTTTACTAAAACTACATGTAATTTATGTAAGACTGTTAAGTGCACCAAAACATTTGTTTTGGTGCACTTAACAGTAATTTAACTTGCTTTCAAATGAATTGTCCACTCGACTTTACCACTTGATTCCACCCATTCCCCATTTTCAGAACTACACTTACACTCTTATACTGATCCTACAGTAAAGAGCTACTTTATTTATGACTTATTTCTGGATTCCTTGGATCCTGGGAGTTCATAAGCCAAGGAATTTCTCAGCTCAGAGAATGAAGAAATCCTTCCAGCTTCGGCTTCAAAAAAGAAAAAAAAAAATGAAAACCAGATCTACCACTGAGTCTCCAAAACCTGAGGAAAATACCTAAGGTTCAGATGAGGTCAATATAGAGAACATAGAAACTTCCTCTGAGGCAGTTGGCACTACCCTGGATAAAATTATCATGACCAGACTCAAACTTGAGAACTTAATCCCAGTTACAACTAGAAAAAAGATAAGTCAGTATTAGACAATACTTGAACATGCAGTGAATGCATATAAAAAATCAAATTTTGAGAACAAAATCAGACACAAAAGAGACAGAAATTGAAATACAGAAGCAACAAACTCAATCTTATGCACAAGCATTAAAGAACAAGATTCCCAGTAAATCTAGGAAGCAAGAGACTGCACCTATAGAGAACAAAGATGAAAATGTGGTCATTTATGACCTTCTGAAGGATATAAACTTGACACAAGTGAGGCCATAAAACAAGTCATCACAAAAAACTTGGAAAATGAATTTAATCAATCAAAATCAAGGGACTCTGGAAAATTGGAAAGACTGGACTGGTAATTGAGACAGCCACTTAAGCTGATGTGGACAAAATCAGGAATAATTCCAAGATAAATGGAGCCTGATAACGGACAAACCCAAAATCAGAGGTCCAAACATTATTATCTTTGACATTGACGACAAGACCAAAAGTGATATCATTGCAGAAATTTATGAAAAAAACATCCAAGATTTCATGACTAAAGAAGAAGTAAACAGTGAATTTATACTAAGATATAACTCAAAAGCACGGTCAGAAAAATCCACCAACTGGATTGCTGAAATCTCACCTAGAGATGGCAATTACTTAGCAACTGACAGAGAATATACAATAGCAGGGGAAGCCATAGGTATAGGGAACATTTCCAAATATCTAAGTACTACAGGCACCTGATATTCGGGCACACTTCACACACCTCTTCCCAAAAAGAGCACACCTGTGACCACTGCTCTGTCAGAGGTCATGACTACAAGGAATGTAGAAAGACCGAAGAGACGAAGTGCACAAATTGTAAAACAGCTGGGATGCCCTACATTAATTCCCTTAAGGATCCCAAATGCCCCACATACATCAAAGCAGTCAACCAACTGAAACAAAAAATAAATTATGGATCATCGCCATAATCAGAATAATTACCAAGCCTTGAAGTTCCTACAGCTAAATACCCAGAGAGCCCCATGCAGTAACAGACCAAATCAAAATTATTATAAAACAAAAAGAAATAGAACTTGCCTGTATCCAAGGGTCCTATATGGGGGTAGGGTTCAAGGATATCGTAGATCATACAGAATTGTTGTGGCCATTAGAGACACTTCGTGGGCTGCCTTAATAATAAGAAATCCTAGTTTAACAATTCCTAAAATCAGTAATCTATGCAACCATTTAGCAGCCTGTGCTTGCTCAAATTACTTCTCCCCAGGGAAGCATCCATATTACATCACAATACTCCAAACCAACCTGGACAAAATATAAGACTAAACTTACAATATTTGCAAACAGTTTTACTATCCTTACTTGACAAAAATTTGGTGTCTTTGGATGCCAACTGAAGGTCTCCACTATGGAATAGCCACAACTCTGACAGAGCAGGCATTCAGAACTGGGGTCACATTTGCACATCTCCAGTCCATGGGTACCTCCCCTGAGTTCAAGGAAGCTCTCATAATTATGGCTAAAGGTTTGCTTACTTCCTTTGCTGCCTCCTTTAATATAACTAGATAGTTTCCATCCACCCTGAGTGCCTTTTTTATGTTTATCTTCAACAGTTTCTCCTCCACTTTCTTCTCAGTTATTACAAAATCATCTAGCTCACTGCCAGAGTTTAATTCACCTCTGGCATTCCCCTCCCTGAATAACTCCTCATATGTGAAAGTAGATGCAAAATATTCATTTAGTTTGTTAGCCACCTGAGCAGGATCATCAACAGTTGAACCATCAATATCCAGTGGACCAATCTGATTCATCCCTTTCCTGCTAGAGTTTACATAGGTAAAGAACTCTTTTCTGTTTTTCTTTGCATTCTTTGCCAAAGATTTCTCATAATCTGCCTTTGCCTGCCTAATCTCCTTTGTGACTTGGTTACATTTTGATTTGGTAGTTGTTGGCGCATCGGCTTCTGTGGCCATATTGCACCTCCCAAGGTTTTTGCAGTACTTTGATCCAAGCCCGAGGCAGGAATCGAACCCGCGACCTTGGGGTTGCCGGGCAGGTACTTTACCCACTCGGCTAGCCCGGTCGGCTGACTTGGTTACAGACCAGCTTATATCTATCATAGGCTTCAATGTCACCCATTAATTTATATGTGTCCCATGCATTTTTCTTCTCTGCCATATGTCTCATTAGTTCATCTGACATCCATTTGGGCCTAAACCTTGAACAATATTTCTTTTTTTTTTTTTTTTTTTGGTAGTTGTTGGCGCATCAGCTTCTGTGGCCATAATGCACCTCCCAAGGTTTTTGCAGTACTTTGCCGAACCCGCGACCTTTGGGTTGCCAGGCAGGTACTTTAACCACCCGGCTAGCCCGGTCGGCTCACACAATATTTCTTAGTTGGTATGTAAAGCCTGGTAGCTTCCAAGATTAATTCTTTGAATGCCTCCGATTTTGAATTTGCTGTTGGTAACATCATCAGTTGGTCCCACTGTATAGAATTTAAATACTGTCTCAGACCACCGTAGTCGCCTTTACGAAAGCAAAAATCCTTCTCTTTACCCCTGATGGTAGTTACCTCTTTGAGTAAATCCCACTTCAGCACACTGTGATCACTGCCACCTAGTTGTTCCTTTATCTGCAGATTCTTAATGCATGAAAGTTGAGAGATCTTTTCCGTGCTGAATCATACTGGGGCTCAATAGTCCAACTTTTATCTAATTAGTGCTTTGTATAGGTTTAATAAGGAATATCTGTCTGTTCCCCATGCTGTTGATGAAAAGATTTTAAGTATGTTAAGATGTTTTGTACAGCTTTTACATAGCTGCCTGATGTGTTCCACGAATGTAAGTTTCTTATCTAAAGTTAGTCCAAGAAATTTTGCTTTCAATTGCATTGGTATAATCTGGCCTTCTAGTTTTAATTCAGGGTCAGGATGGCGATTTTTTTTGCAAAAGAAATGTACACATAGTGTTTTTTGTGTTGAAAGTCTGAATCCATTATCCAGTGCCCACTTACTAATATTGTTTATCGCACATTGCAATTGACTCTCGATAGTTCTCAAGTTTTGTGACTGACTAAAGATACTAAAGCCATTGACATAAAGTGCATAGTAGACTGAAGGAGGGAGCTCATCTGTGATCAAATTAATTCTTCATGGCAAACGAAGTGGCATTCAAGACTGAGCCTTGTGGAATGCCTTCTTGTTGGTAGATTTTGGAGAAAAAGTTTGTATTTTGACTTGGAAGGTTCTGTTAATAAGGAAGTTCTGGATAAACATAGGAAGACTGCCTCTGATCCTAAGAGACATGGTGCATGTCTCTTAGAATCCCATATCTCCAAGTGGTATTATAAGCTATTTCAATATCAAACAATATGGTAACCATATGTTGTGATCTGATAAATGCATTTCTGATGTTAGCTTCTATCCTCACTAGGTGGTCTAGAGTAGACCTGTAATGTCTAAAACCACAATGTGTGTTTGCGTATATGTTATTTTCTTCTAAATACCATGTCAATCTTTTATTTATTATTTTTTCTAGTAGTTTTTCTAGACAACTGGTGAGAGCTATTGGTCAATAGCTGAATGGGTTTGTTAAGTCTTTGTCAGGTTTAGGGAAAGGAAGTACTATTGCATGGCGCCATATGTTTCGAAATACATTTTTGTGGAAGATTCTGTTATATAGTTTCAGTAGATTTTCTAATTGTCTTATTAAGGTACCTGATCATGTCATAATGTATATCATCTGGGCCTACTGCACTTTAGTATTAGCATTAGTTGAGGCATATGATGCAAGAAAGCAAGCTTATACAGCATCAGCCAAAAAAAAAACAAAAAAACCCTTCCCATTTTGCTCATCTGGTCACTCCAAATGTTTGTCTAGTTCAGCATTAAATTTATTTAAGCTATCAACTTCCACAACAACAGATGAAAGTCTGTTCCAGCAATCAACTAGAGCTGGCTAAAGGCAAACTTCCATACATCTATTCTACAACTCTTCCTCAATTTGAATCTATGCCCCCCTCAGGTTCTTAATCTGAGCAAGCGGAAGTATCCTGTCAGCATTGAGCCTGCTCAAACCATTCAAGGCCTTATACACCTCAATCAGATCACCTTGCAGGTGCCTAGTCTCCAGATGCTGCAACTTGCAGACCTTAATTTGTTCCTCGCACCAATCTTGTTGCCCTTCTCTGTACTCGTTCTAGCAACTCTACATCCTTCCTAAAATGTGGCACCAGACCTGTATGCAGTACTCAAGGTGTGGCCTCACCATTGCCATATACAAAGGGATAATCACCTCCTTGTCTCTGCTAGCAAAATTTCTATATATCATTGGCAAAACTTCATGACCTGCTCTTGCTGCCCATCTGCACTGCTCAGAGAACTTCATATCACTTGGCCTGGCTGTGGACAAAACTTCGTGCAGTTCATTTATTGAGAATGGTTGATTATGGGGCTCATTACCTTTTGACTTAAAATTAATCTTATGCTTTTCGTTTTAGGATCAGAAATTCCAGATGGTGTAAAGTTTTCACTGATACTTTTGCAAAGGTCTTGCCTAATGTATTTGGAATAACAGTAGGGTCAGTCAAACTAATTTCATTGCAGACCAGTATTAGTGATGGTCTATTTCTACATTTACCTGTCATTTTTCTTATTTTATTCCAGGTTATATGGGCATTGGTTGTTCTATTTATTGTAGATGTGAATTGGATCCATGTTGCTCTTCGATTCTGTCTTCTAGTGAATCGTGATATAGATCGATTCAAAAAAAATTTTGTACTGAATCAGATTGTCTGTGGTGGGATATCTGTGAAATCAGTTCCTACTGTTATTCCAAATACATTAGGCAAGACCTTTGCAAAAGTATCAGTGAAAACTTTACACCATCTGGAATTTCTGATCCCTATTTTGTTGTTTTCTTGTTTCAATGCAGTCACTGTTCCACCATGTTTTCAGAAATGTGATGAAGTCTTCGGGATTGTGAGCTTGACTGCATTTTGTATGGTTTCTGTGACGTGCTAGTGCAACATCTAATGTTTTGTGCTCAATGATATTGGTGTTGAAAACTGCTTTCCTCCTAAATGCTTCCCAGTTAGCTTTATCTATCTTCCAGCAGGAAATCCTGCTGGTATGACAGATATTCACCTAACAGTGTGGAAATTACTGGATAATGATCACTACCAAGAGGATCCTCAAATACTTACCACTTAAATGCTGTGTAAAGTGTAGGAATACATATGATAAAGTCTATTGCTGTGGTAGTCCGAGTTGGAAAGTGGAAGTAAGTGTGGTTACCCCCTTTAAGAAGTAAGAGGTTGTGATTATCTGGTGGTTGTTTTATGCTGGTGTAGTCTGAGAATCCCCCACAAAGGGTTATGTCCATTCATATCTCCCATCAAATAGATAGGGGGAGGTAGCTGTTGTAATAGTGCATCTAGGTCTTCATAAGAGACATCATCTCCTGGTGGAATGTATAATGAACATATGGTTAATAGGGACCCTGCTATTGTACGAATTGCTACCGCCTCTAATTGGCTATTTGTATGCAACTGTTGTGTTGGTATTCTATCAATTACTAATACACCAACTCCTCCATTCACTTATTCGGTCACTTCTGTACATTGAATAGTTCCCGATATTCAGGGTATCTTGTTGTTTAAGGTATGTTTCCTGAAGACAGATACAGATTGGTGTGTATTGGGTGATCAGATACTGGACATCAACAAAATTAGTGCACAATCCTTGATAGTTCCACTGAATAATTTTATCCATTATTTCTATTTGGTCAGCCCCTCAAGCTGTTTTCTTTGAGTGGTTGTCTTTTGCTTTTCTCTCTTTAATCTATCTCCTCTGGGAAAGAGCGGTTTTCCAGTATCCATATCTTCTTCTTCAACATGGACTTTCAACACTTCATTGTCCAACTTTTCTGTTTTCTCAAATTCCATAAATTCGGAGGTAAGTTCATGATTATGTGGTCCTTCATTACTCTTACACTGTTTCAAAGTTCTAGAATCTGATGGGATTGAGATTGGTGGGTTTACTATTTTCTCAAGTTTATCTTGTTGTTCTGCTTGGAGTAAGCGTTTGACTTGTGGAGAGAAAGATTCATTTGTAGGAAATGAGATTTCAGTTTTTTGCATTCAACTGATTTAAATTTAGTCGCTACTCGTGCGTACGTTGTTTTCCTAGTTATAGTTGGCTGGACTTTTTTATTTTTTTTCTTGCTTCTTGGTATATAACATTATGGTCTATTCTGTATTTCTTTTTTCTAACCCTCCCACTTTCTGCACTAGGTAGGATGTTCTCCTTTACAATTTGGGCACTTTGGGGTTGGAGCTGGGCAGTTTTCAATCTGGTGTTCTTTGGATTCACATTTGGCACACTTAGGTGTATTTCTACATGCAGTCTGCAAGTGTCCATATATTTGACATTTGAAACAGCACAAGGGATTTAGGATATATGCTTTTACTTGGCAGTTCAAATATCCTGCTTTTACAGCAGGTGGGATTTTTGGTGTGTTAAATCTCAAAATTAAGGTTTTGGTAGGTATTATATTTCCATCTCTCTGAATTGAAATTCATCTTACATTTGTCACTCCTTGATTCTGGAGTTTGTTGCTGATTTTCTCTTCAGTAACATGTAAGAGATCCCACTCGGAGATTACTCCCCATGAAGAGTTTAAGGTGTTATGGGGGTTGACCACTACTGGTATGCCAGAAGTCTGGTAAAGTGTAAAGTATTTGATGTGTAACGGCACCAGGGGTTTCCCTCATCTTCGTGTTTTATGCATTGTAGGTGTAGCACAGAGGTCTGTGAAAGCCAGAGATTTAAAAACATATATGGGCAGTGTCCTGTTGAGTAATATCAAGGTATGTTGTATCTCTGACCATTTAGCCATTGGGCCCCTAGTGGGACTGCCAACTGTTCACACTTGCCATATGAAGGCAGGTCAGGGTACCCAGTAGATTTATATTCAGCACTCTGGCAGGCCCTGCCACCTAGATTCCAGAGTTTCAGTGGCTAGGACCTAAAAAAAAAAAATGCTTGGGACATTGCTTTACTAGAACTACACTGAAAGGGTTAAAAGATTCATTTGAATTTTGATGTTCAGTTAAATTTGGATATCGAGTTAAATCAGAGGTCTGGTAAAAAAGTGTAAAGTGTATTTAGTGTCAAACGGCACCAGGAGTTTCTCCCATCTCCGTGTTGCTTACATTGTAGGTGAAACCTACAATGTAAGCAACATGGAATTTTTCATTCTGGCAGGTCCAAGTTTCCTAAGATTTCAGTGACTAGGGCCTATGTTAAAAAAAAAAAAAAAAAAAAGGGAAGATAACGCTAGAGTTGGAAAGGCCAAATATGGTAAGCATGGTTGAATTTTTTCATAATTAAATTTGGATGTGTAGGGCATACACTAGTGTATAGACAGAGTAGGGGGAGAGACTGAAGACAGAGGAAAGACAGAAAAATGGGGACGATAGAGAAGATGACCCCAAGTAGTCACTGGGGCATGCCCATGCCCCACCAGAAGGAAAGGAGGGGAGGAGACAGGAGGGCCATCACTTCCCCCCTACGCCGGGAAACTTGGAGTAAAAGGGGATCGTGCAAGGGTGTCATCCCAGAATGCCAAAGAGACACGTGCAGCATGGAGCTGCTTTGTCAGGCCAGTAGTCATTCCTCAGACCGCATCCCGCCCTTGGCATCTACATGTCCAATTCTAGTGGTGTCATTCCTGGGACAGCTAGGTCCTGTCCAAGAGGTGTAGTTGTACCAGTTGTGTGTCAGACATGGTTAGTTTGGAGACTAGTCCACATTCCAGACAGTGGAACTGATGAACCCCTGCAGTTGAGGTTTGGTAGAGAAACTGAGTTTGAAGTTTGTCCATGGGAGGAATCCCATTCGGCGAAATAGTATCGAGTCAGGTTATTGGTGAAGTTTAGCTGCCCATCTAGTTGAAGTTTAGGTAGGGAAATTCAGGTGGGATTTTGTCCATAGGAGGAATCCTGTCCAGTGAATTGGTTTTCAAGTCAGGTTGAGTCATTTGTCAATGTTGTTTGGTTTTGCATCTAGTGGGAGATATGGAGTGAGTCCAATCGGAAGAGTTCGGCAGAGTCCACTTAGGTGACTGGGTCTAAAGCTATTGCCCTGTGCTTCTGCCCTACCCATGATTACAGTAATGTGCTTTTGGGTCAGTCAGTTTGTCCTAGGTAACGGTATGGGGTTGTTTTTGGATTTGATCAGGCAGAGGCAGGAGGGTCTTTCGCCTGGTGAATAGTTCCTGTGCAAACGTGGAGAATACACGATAGGTCTGGTCATCTTCTAAGAGAAGGTGTTCCTGATTGTTCGGAATGAATTGAAGCCGAGTAATGAGGTTGCTTCTGAGGTCGTCATATAGGTCACAGTCATATAGCAGGTGGCCCCAGGTCTCTTGGGCACAGGTGGACAATGGATTGTTTGCTATTCCCAGGAGGATAAGCTGACTTCTGATGCCACCATGTCCGGTGAGAAGATATGTGGTGAATTATCCCAGGGAGAACCAGGTAGGTGATTTTGGGTAGACTTTATGGACATCTGGGATGAATTTTCAGGTTATCTCACCTTTGGTTGATGGCCCACCTTGTTTGCCAGATTTGGTGTTGAGTTTGATGGTCCTACCCTGTATTTTAATTTGCGGTGGTCTCCTGGGACCGAGATGTCCCTTGAGTAGAATGGACTGCGTTTTGGCCTGTGATATAGAAAGGTGGTGCTTGTGTGCCCAGTCCTGGAGAATTGTAAGAGCCTGATTTGCTGTAATTTTCCAGTTGAGCCCAAAAATCTGTGGTAAGGATCAGTGTGAGATCATCGGCATAGGCGAGGGTCTGCACTTTGCCAAGGTCCATGTTTAGAAATTCATCAAGGACATAGTTCCAGAGCAGGGGTCCGAGAACTGATCCCTGCGGACAGCCCGGTAAACTTGATTGCCCACTATGCAGAGGGGTGCCTGGATTATGATAGCTCTGTTTGCAAGATAACTTGAGATCACACTGTATAGTTTGTCAGGGAGATTTGCAAATTTAAGCCTGCAGAGGATACTCGGCCACAGGGTGTCGAATGCCCCAGCAAAGTCGACAGATATAACCAGTAATACTTGTGATTGCAGTTCTGGACCACTTCGGCAATGCATTCAAGCACATCTGTTGTTGATTTGCCTGGTCTGAAACCAAACTGGTTTTTGGCAGGTAGATGGGCAGCATTGTACTGTATATCTATTCTGTGCCTGAGGAACTTCTCATAGACTACTCAGAACGGAGAGGAGAGCAATAGGGCGGTAGGACTCCAGAAGGCCTTGTTGTTTGGTTGGGTTTTTTAGTATTAGCTTTATGCTTGCCGTTTTCCACTCTGTAGGAAAGCATCCAATGCGGAGGCAGTGATTAAACAGGTTAAGCAGGAGGTTCATAGTGTACTGTGCCACTTTTTTAAACAATTTTGGGTTCTAGCATATCTAACCCAGGTGTCTTTTTATTTTTGAGTTTGACTATAGCATTTGCTAACTGTTT
The DNA here is from genome assembly GCF_048544385.1 of Mastigoproctus giganteus. Taxonomy (NCBI): domain Eukaryota; kingdom Metazoa; phylum Arthropoda; class Arachnida; order Uropygi; family Thelyphonidae; genus Mastigoproctus; species Mastigoproctus giganteus. Next base: position 67,291,820 of record NC_143575.1, read on the forward strand.
CAGTGAAGGATTCCTCAGTCTGTGTTCAGTGGTAATTGTCATTGTCGTGACAGAGTTGCATTTGCTCTGGGGTATTGTGATCATCCAACTTCTTGAAGATGGTATTCAGGATGTTCAGAACAGAATCTTGCCAGGTGTTAGTGGTGCCTCCTTGGGGGGTTCGGGTGGAAGAGGTTACCTCTCCTCTGGGAAGTTTGTTAGTAACGACCTTGTAGACAGTGCCCCATGGGTCAGAGTTACCTATTGTTGACCAGGTGCTCCCAGGACTGACGCTTGCGCTGCCTGATCATGGCAGTGTAGGCATTCCTTGTCTCCCGATACTGCTGTCTAAGATGTTCAATTTCTGCAGGGGGGCCAGATTGTCCTCGCCCATTGGAAGGCTTGTCTTCTATGATTCACATCTCTTCTGAGTGCCTGTATTTCCCTAGACCACTATTGGACTGCTCCTGGGAGGGGGTTTTTCTTTTCAATGGAAGCGTCAGCTGCTTGTTTGATTGCTTTTGTAATTGCATGCTGATGATGGTCAGGGTCCTGTTCTTGCAGGTTTTCAGCTTGCAGTTCTAGTTCATTGGCAATAATGGTCTCCCTAAAGTGCTCCCAGTCAGCCTCTTCCACAGCGTATCGGTGTTTCCTTTGTCTGTCTGTCTGTCTGTTGGTATGCGGTTTACAGATCTGTTCAATGTAAAGGTGATGGCGCAGTGTTCCAAGGTAACCCAACCCTCCTGCACAGTCCAGTTTGAGAGGTAGCATGCAAAGGAGCATGCTGTCAAGGTCACATCCAGAGTAGCTTCCCACAGGGTGCTAGAAAAGGTTGGCAGGTTGTTTGGTTGATTAATTACACCTAATTCTGTTTTTACACGAACCTTTTTTAACGAATTGGATTTAACACGAATTCAAAATAAATATTTCATTCTCTTTTTACACGAGTCATTTTGATTTAACACGATTTCTATGAATTTTTTTTTGCCTAAATTGTAAGAATTTTTTTTTTTTATTTGTGGCATATTAGTATCATTTCGATATTACACGCACCAATACATTGGATAACAGCTAGTGTATGTGTTTTGAAACGCGTGCTTTTGCTTACCAATGTGTACGTCTAGGTATCTATGAATCATCAACGTTTTTATTGAATTTGGTGCACATCTACGGTATTCATGCATTGTATCTTCGGCAGACATGTAGTAGTAAGCTCTATTTCAAAGTGAAAGAATCTTTAGTGAAATTTGTGCACATATAAATTTATTAATTTTGCCAATAGTCAATAAATTGTAAGTTTACAAATTTTTCATACCTTTTTTTATTAATTATAACTGAGATATTTTTCGGTAGCCCTTATATAATGTCGAATAATTCGTCTATTACCAAAATGAAAAGGAAAGCGATTTCTTTGGAACTTAAAATTCAAATTTTAGATCGTCTTGCAACTGGACAAGTGGCTACGTCTCTAGGAAAGCATTTTGGTGTACATGAAGCTACCGTAAGAACTATTAAGAAAAATGAAGCTGCAATTAGGAAGTCGGTATGTTCTGGAACAAAAGTAAGTGTTAATTCATCATCATATACAAGAGATACATATTGTCAAGGAAAAAATGGAAAAGGCTCTGGTAATATGGATAGAAGATCAGTCACAAAAAAGAGTACCAGTAGATGGAAATGCCATCAAGCAAACATCACTAAGAATTTACAGACAGATTAAAGAAAAGGAGCCAAGCATTTCATCTCAGTTAAACAGAAAGTATGAATTTTCTGCGAGTACAGGTTGGATGACAGGGTTTCTTAAAAGGAATGCTCTTCATAATATAAAAATTAAAGGTGAAACTGCATCTGCAGATGAATCGGCTGCTAAAGTATTCCCGCAGGAACTTGCAAACATTATTGAAGATGGAGGATACACTCCTGATCAAGTGTGGAATGCAGATGAAACTGGTTTCTTCTGGAAACGAATGCAACAGAACGTATGTAGCCAAATCGCAGAAAACTGCTGGTGGTTTTAAGGTAGCTAAGGATCGCGTGACCTTATTATTTTCCTCCAACGCTTCAGGAGATCGTATGTTGAAACCACTGCTGGTAAATCTAGCCCTAAACCCACGTTCAATGAAAGGTGTAGATATCAATAAACTGCCTGTTCACTGGATGGCAAACAAGAAGGCCTGGGTGACCACTACTATTTTTACAGAATGGTTCAACAAATGTTTCGTCCCAGAAGTCAGACGTTATATGAATTTGAAAGGTCTCGAATTTAAAGTTCTTCTGATTCTTGACAATGCACCCGGCCATCCTGTCTTGGAACACCCAAACGTACAAATTTTATTTCTGCCACCTAATACTACATCTTTGATACAACCGCTAGACCAAGGTATAATTGCGACAATTAAAACATACTATGTAAAACGAACATTCCAACACGTTTTGGACAAACTGAATGATGAAACACTAACAATCATTGATGTGTGTAAGAAATTCTCAATTATGGATTATATCAATCAAGTTGGATTAGCGTTAACTGAATTAAAACCAGCAACTTTAAATGCGTGTTGGAAAGCGGTTTGGCGACAATGTGCAAAAAGCAAAGATCCCATCATCCCTAATACGATCGAATTTCCCAACATCATTACAATGGCACACAAAATTGGTGGAGAAGGATTCGATGATCTATCGTTTGAAGATATTGATGAATTGTTAAGCGAAGATGAAATATTAGAGGTTGTCCTTGGGACTCCTTATCCCACAGAACGTAGTGATAATGAAGAAAATGATCCTGTTCTAAATGCAGATTTAATAAAAGATGGTCTGGAACTGGCCAGAAAATTAGGTAATCATTTTGTCAAAAATGACCCTAATGAGGAACGCGCTGGGAAGTTTCAACGTGAACTGAAGTTGTTGTTGTTGTTGTTCGGTTTAACGACACAAGGGCAACTAAGGCCAAATTGTGTCTCTTCATCGTTAATTGACAAAAAGCATATTGTTAGAGAGATTACATTATATGCTTCTGTACAAACCAATATGTTTTATATATAATAAAAGTTCTTCAATATTTGCTTCATTTCCTAAGATGCGAGATAAATCAGGTGATATATTCAATTTAGAGAGAGACTGAAAAGCGTTTGACCGGATGGTTGAATGTAAGGGACAATCAACCAGGAAATGACGGACTGTAAGTTGCGTCTGACAGGATGGGCACTGTGGTGGGCTTTCACCCAATAACAGAAAGAGATGAGTGTGGTGAGTATGTCCAATTCTGAGTCTTGCCAATACAACTTCCTCTCGTCTGTTTCTTCGGAAGCCAGACAGCCACAGCTTTGGATCTTCTTTTATCTGGTAAAGTTTATTGTTAGGCTCACTTTTCCAGGTCTGTGACCATTTATTGTAGCAGGCTTTGCGTATGACAGACTTAAAATCAGAGAAAGGAACCTGAGGATGTTGTGAGAGAGCAGGTTGAGGATGTTTAGCGGCAAAGTCGGCACTTTCATTTCCCGGAATGCCTGCATGGCCAGGGATCCAGCAAAACCTAATTGACTGATTGGACACACTGCAAGTAAATAGCTGGGAATGAATCTTTTTCAATGTAGGGTGAGAAATGGAGGAATTCTTCCTTATGGCAGAGACAGCACTAAGAGAATCTGTGTAAATTATGGCAGATGAAATGGAAAGCTCAATTATTTTACTAAGCGCTAAGTTAATGGCATATAATTCAGATGTGAAGACACTACAAGCAATCGGTAGTGTGGCTGAAATTGTACATAAAGGAAAAACTGCCGCAGAACCTACCATACTCTCAGTTTTAGAACCATCCGTATAAATTTTACAGGCATGGTTGTCCGTAGCATGAGCTGAATGTAACTGTCTGATGTTGCAGGAAGGTATATTTTTCCCCCACTGGAGGAAGTATGTATCTTGAGAGACAGACACATATGTCCAAGGAGCAACAGGTGTAGTTGTGTCTTGGAAGATTTCATTTAAATCGACATTCCAAGTCTGAACAAGCTCTTTGATCCTGAGAGAGGCGGGTCTATTTTCATTTGGCTTGCTCTCATAGAGGACATCCCAACGAGTATTATAGAGATATTCCCAACTTGGGTGCGATGGTAGACTCTGGATCTTAGCAGCGTAGTGAAGCAGTAGTGCTTTTCTACGCAGGTGTAATGGAGGATCATGCGCTTCAATATATAGACTTTGGATTGGAGAAGTCCTGAAAGCTCCCAGCGCAGTCCTCAGAGCACTGTGATGGATCATATTTAGCCGTTTTAAAGTAGTGCTCCTGGCAGAGTCATACACTGGACAACCATAGTCTAGCCGTGAGCGGATTAAACTTCTGTAAAGATGCAGCAAAGTATACCGATCAGCTCCCCATGACATAGATGACCGAACGAAGTATATTCAAATGCTTTAAACAAGAAGTTCTCAAATAAGTGATGTGAGCTTGGAAATTTAGTTTGCAGTCTAATAGTAGTCCAAGAAATTTAACGGTATTAACGAGAGGGATTGGAGTATTGTTTATCTGTAATTCAGGTTCAGGATGGAGAGCTCGCTTCTTGCAAAAGTGAGTGACAGTGCATTTCTTTTCTGACAATCTGTAACCGTTCTGTGAAGTCCAGGATTCTATTTTGGTTATGGCAAGTTGTAGCTGTCGTTCAATGGTATTCATACTTTGAGATTGACAAGAAATGGTAAGATCATCTGCATACATATAAGTTTGAACGGTTTTTGGTATATCTCGTGTCATGCTGCTAACTCGGATTGAAAACAGTGTTGGACTGAGTATTGATCCCTGCGGGACTCCCTCTTCCTGGATGTGAGATGTAGAGAGGACGTTTTTGTATCGGACTTGAAAAGAGCGCAGTTGCAGGAAATTCTGAATTATTTCTGGCAAATGACCCCTAAGCCCCAGATGGTAAAGGTCCATAATAATACCATGCCGCCATGTAGTGTCAAATGCCTTTTCAAGATCTAAATTGATCATGACCAGATGTTGTTTCATGATAAAGGCATTTCGGATATGAGACTCGGCTTTTATGAGCACATCTAGGGTTGATCTATTTTTTCGAAAGCCATACTGGTGATCTGGAAGGAGATTCTCTGACTCCAGGATGTAAGTGAGTCTAGTGTGAACCATTCTTTCGAAAATTTTTCCCATGCAGCTCGTAAGAGATATTGGCCTGTAGTTTTCAACACAGGAAGGATTTTTTCCTGGTTTTGGTAAGGCGATAATGAACGAATGGCGCCATGAAGACGGATAGGCATTTTCAGAGTAGATCCGATTGTAGAAAATTAATAGGGTTCTCAAGTCTTCTCCAAGTAAATGCTTTAACATAATATAATAAACTCCATCTGGACCTGCAGCACTATTGGAAGATCTGTTTAATGATTCTTGAAGTTCTATTAACATAAACGGTTGGTTGTACGGGAATGAACGGCGCGTGGAGAAGTTGATTTTATACCGTTCTGCACCTGCTTTGATTTTCTGGAAGGTGGAGGCATAGGTGGCAGAAGCTGATATTTTTGCAAATGATTCTGCAAATGCATTTGCAACTTCTTCGGGAGTAGAAATGTCTTTCCCTTTCCAATGAAGTATCGGAGAGGGCAGCCGAGCAAATTTGCCATTTAGTGCCTGTATTCTTTTCCAGATGACTTGTGTGTCCGTATCTTTGGTAATGGTGGAGGCAAAAGCAATCCATGAATCCCGTTTCGCTTTCCGCCTAACTTGTCTAGCTTTTGCTTTTAGTCTTTTAAAAGCAATTAGGTTACTAGTGGTGGGATACTTGCGGAAATGATTCCAGGCGCGGTTTTTTTCCTGTTTGGCAATTAAACAATCTGTATTCCACCAGTGATTTCTGTGTTTTCGATATGGTGTGGATTTTGGAATGGAGACCTTAGCTGCAGTCAGAATTTGATTGGTTATGTAAGTGTTGACATCATCAATATGTTGACTTTGAACATAAAATCTGTCTAAGCGTATCTGGGCAGAATAGCCATCCCAGTTTGCCTTTTTAAACTGCCAAGTGGATCGTTGGTCAGGATTTGAAGTTACCCCCGTTTGTAGCGAGCAAATAATTGGAAAGTGATCACTGTTGAAGGGATCGGTTAATACCGACCATGTCATGATTGGAAATATGGATGGCGAACAAATTGACAAGTCTATTGCGGAAGCAGATCCGGTTGCTAAGTGGATGTAGGTAGGAGATCCAGAATTTAATAAATTAAGGTCATTATTATGCATGAATTCCTCCATCAATTTGCCTCTTATATCCATTGTGGCCGATCCCCACATTGGATGGTGTCCATTAAAGTCACCAAAAAGACAAATTGGAGTTGGCAGTTGTGCAATTAGGTTGTCAAGTTCTGAAAGCAGAAGTGGTGCAGATGGCGGAATATAAATAGAAACAACGGTAAATGACGTACCAGCTGCAAGGCGAGCTGCCACAGCTTCTAGGGTAGTTCTCAATTGAATCGGCTTGGATGGTATGTTAGCGTTAACAAGAATAGCAACTCCTCCACGTGCAGGTGATACAGAGTTCCTATCTCGTCTGTAAATGGTATAGCCTGAAAATTTTGGCAAAACTTGGGGTGACAAGAATGTTTCCTGTAAGCATACACCTATGGGATTAAATTGAGCTATTAAATCTCTTACGTCATCAGAATGAGTGCTTAGTCCTCTGCAATTCCATTGTATGATATTGTTCATTATTTAGGTTTACCTGAGGGTGATTCATCTGACTGTTTTCTGTACGTGAGACATTTTTTCCGGTCCTTTTTTTGAGAATGTGGGGCGTCCAGTATCCGTGGTGTCCTCTGCATGGAGTTCTAGAATAGGTTCCTCATTGTCTAGCAGCTCATCTACATCCATGCTTTTGGAGGGAGATTCCGTTTTTTTCGAGACTGATTCTGATTTTAATTGTTCTTTTCCAGCTGGGGCTAGTGGGGTATGAGTAGGAATGCTGATTGGAGTATTTGTGGCTTCGCTAGTTCTTTTTGGAGGATTATCTTTCTTTGAGGTTGAAAGCGTAGATTTGAGCCAGTTCGCCAGAGAGGTGTTAGGTGGAACTGATACATCTGTTTGAGCTGCAGTAGAAACGAAGTTCCGAGTGCGAGCTGCATAGGAACGACTACTAGGCAGGGTCGACATAACTTGTCTACGTGCCTCAGGAAAGGTGACTTTATTTTCTATTTTGTACTTTTGAATTTTCTTTCCTGTAATCCAGAGCTCATGTTTTGGAAAAAGCTGGGTGGCTTTCTTTGCAGTTGGGACAAACAGGGGTGTTGACAGAGCAATCCGCTTGAGTATGATCTTTAGAGCCGCAGATGGGACATATGGCCTCACCTCTACATGCCTGCTGCGAATGCCCGTATTTCTGGCATTTGAAGCAGCGAACGGGATTCGGGATAAATGGTCTTATACGACAATTCAAATAGCCAGCTTTAATTGAGGATGGTAAGTCTGGCGTACTGAATGTTAAGATGATCGATCTCGTTGGAGTGAGATTTCCATCTTTTTTAGTCATAATCCGTTTTCACATTTATAACTTTTTGACTACTTAGTTCTTGAAGTAGCTCTTCTTCGGAGACTGTAATTAGGTCCCACTCACTGATTACACCCTTTGATGAATTTAAGGTTCTGTGTGGAGTAATTGATACTGTGAGCCCACAAAATGATGTTGTGTTTAAGAGCCGCTCAGAATGTTTAGCGGTGGCAGTTTCAATGAGGAGATCTCCGGATTGTAGTCTTTTCACCATTTTCGGTGATCCAGTAATTGATTCCAAATATTTTTGAATCAAGAACGGTGACAGTTTTCCTACAGGTTGGGAGGATAAGGAATGAATGACCAAGAAATTTGGTAATTCATCATGGCATTCATGTTCCCTTCTAAGCCTTTTGGGCTGGTTGGTGTCACGGTCGTTGTCAGAAATTTCTGACCTTGAGCTTGATGGCTCTAAAGGTGGATAATTTGTCGTATCCATGTTAGCTCCTTTTGGCCCTGGGGGTATATTTTTACCACCCAGATTACCGGCCCCGCCACGGGGAGGCAGGAGCAGTGCCGCTTGTGGCCAAGCGTATAGGTTAGTACAATTAGTAAGACTAATCTAATTAAAGAAAAAGGTTCTTTCCTTCTTCTGGGCTCTCTTCTTAGTGCTTTTAAGAAAAAGGGCTACTTAACGAAAAAGTTTAATAATCAAGGGAGAAAATAAAAGAGAACCTAGTCGCTTAGAGAAAAACGCTTTTGAATCGCACGAGAATCGCTTGGCCACGGAAACGCTTGGCACCCGGGGCCACTGAAGTTGTTGATAGCCTCTTACAGAGAATTATATAACGGCCTAACCAAAACACGAACACAACGATTAATAACTGAATTCGTTCGTAAAACCGGTGAAACATCAGCACCAGAGGAGACTCGTGCTGATTTTGCTCAAGAGATCACAGAAAGAATTTCATTAATAGAGGAAGAAGACGATGTCTACAACATTTCTAGTGATGGCAGTGATATTCCAGTCGTACGCAAACATATGCGCCGTTTATTATCAGAAAGTGAAAATGAATAAAATCTTATGTGTAAAACAGATTTTTTTTGTTCATGAAGAATTTTTTTTCATTTCATATGCATACAAATTTATTTTAATACATTTTAATTACATATTATTACATGTGTATTTTGTTTAAATAAAATAATAAGCTTAAAACAAATATTTTTATGTGTTTTTTTTTTAATTATTTTTACTGATTTTTTTAGATCCGGAACCAATCTTCTTTTCTTCCATAAATACAATGTCTTTTTTTACACGAATTTTTTTTACACGTATTTTTCAGGAACGTATCTATCGTGTAAAAACACAATTAGGTGTACTTCTATTCCACTGTTGACCAGAAACTCTCCAAGTCATTGGCCGTTGTTTGTTCCTCCATGATCAGGGGTTTCACTAAACCAGAGGGGGGGGGCAGAAAATGATGTCTGCTGAGACAAGTATCTTGGTGCCAGGCAGAACCGTGATTACTCTCTGAAGGTATTGTGTATCAGGCAGTATGTCTTCCCCTGGTCTGCAGTAGAGGGATATTACGTAGAACTCCCCCCAGTGAACTTATTATGTGAGCCCATGCCCAGGGAGAGCAGAGATGTGCGACTATAGTAACAGTAAGGCTGGGGTTACGGACCACCATGGCCACCCATGGTATCTCACCACTCACCTGGACAATCTTGTGTGATGGGGGGTATCCCCTGACCTTGTTGGCATAGACGTATGGCTCCTGCAGCAGAAGCACATTATAATTCTCCTCTTCGATCTTTTTTGTTAGTTGGGCAGCAACAGCTTTTGCTATTTGTGTTGAAGGAATTTCAGTTTGTTGTGATTGTAGGGTTTAAGTAGAGTTCCCATAATCTATTCTGAGTTGATATGCACTCTTGGCTCTGAGATAGACAGGGCACTTGTTATCATGCAGGGAGTGGTCGTGTTGCATTTTTGGCTTTTGCAGTTGGCACAAACCGCAGGTCTACTCAACCTGGGCACACGTGTGGGTGGTGTGGCCAAACACCTAAAACACTTGGGAACTGTCACGTGTTCTCTAAAATGATGTGAGCCCCAGTTTATATAGACTCTAGTGCGATGTGATTGGAACTGACATGCCTCCAGGGCCAGTTCCACCATCCAGTTGTGGGAGTTTCCAATCCGTAATTTTGTCTGATACTTGGGAGTAATTAAATCTGCTGGGTCTTCGTCCGGGAGGTCCCGTTGAAGATTCCTTTGGTACAGCTCTTCCTTCAGGGTACTGCAGACAATATCCTTGTCAGTGTTGAGGATTAGGATTGATGGTCCTTTGTTACGTGGCCGTTCCGCTGAGAGCCCTAGAATGGGGATTTTTCGTTGATGATTTTTTCAGCATCCTCTTTGGAGTCAGTTTTTATGATAACCCCAGTATTACAGGTTTTCCTGATGGACTTGATGCGGGTGTGACAGAAGTCATTAGATAGGTTAGCTAAGACCGACTTCTTAACTCCCGCGCTTGTTTTGGGTGCTTCTGGGGTCACTGATTTGAGTACCACTAGATGAGGCTTGGGAAGAAGAGTTTTTCTTTTCATCGGCTGAGTCATGTCCGGAAGTTTGGTTGTGTTTTTCCTCAGTGCATCAGCAAAGGTTGGAGCATACTGTGGCATTTGTTTTGCTCCACCTTCAAGGTATACCTCCAGCTTTGCTATGGCCCTTTCACATTCAACGTGTGTCTGCTGCAGGATGATTTCTAGTTTTGTCCATATAGTTACAATCTGGGCCCTGAGACATGTTGTAACTCTGTTGTTCTGATCTTTCATCAGATCTTCCAATTCGGTTCTGAGCTTTAGAGTTTTCTCAAGAACAGTACTGTCTGGCAGCAAAGGATTGAGAGGGGTGACTTTGGTTTTTTGCAGTCCTCAGTCAGCGTAAAGGGTAAAGTTAGTGTAAAGGTCTCATCTATTTGTAGGTGGAGTCATCTTCATTTGTGTGGACGTATTGTAGTAGCTGAGGCTTGGGAGGTTCTTTGTCCTCATGCTGGTGTCCCCCCCCCATCTGGTTGTCATTTGAGAGTGGGTGGAGGTCAGAACTCTGATACTGCTCAGTGAAAGACAAAGTTCGGTGAGGGTCAGCCTTGTGGTCGCTCATGGGACCTTTTTCCTTTTAGTTCATTGGTGTTTTGTCAATGGGGTGGGTGCACTTTAATCCTTAGTCTTTGGGTTTGTAGTTCTGCTTTGTGGTTCCCTGCATCATCAGGTAGCAGCTTCTGTCAGCTCCATGATTCTATGTCCTTTACTTGACTGTGTCCATATGTCCGTGAGCTGGTAGCACGTTCTGCGTGTTGTTTTATGGGACTGCTAGCTGTCTTCTTCTTGTAAATAGTTTTTGTGCATATTTACTGAAAGCTTTATATTCATCCTCAGATTCAAGGAGCGTAATAAGTATCCATCTTAGGTCTTCATATAATGTGCATTCGTACATCAAGTGTTTCCATGATTCTTCTTCGCCCCATCTTCAAAATTCCAAGCGCTGTAAGTTTGACCTTTATCGATCTGTACCCCATCAGCAAGAAGGTTGCATTTAGCCCTGGGGAAAACCAGGCTGGGGAATTGGGATACATTCTGTCTACGTGCGTTATGAATTTTTTTTGTTACTTCTCCCTTTGTAGATGCGGACCAATGGTTCTGCCACACGTGTTGTAAATGCGTCAACAGTTGCTTCTTGTCTGTATTGCAAGCATTTGCCAGGTCTGTGGTATATCCAAGCAAGTTTGTTGTTTTCCCTTTGGAAAGGTGGTATAATATACCGCAGCGCATGACCTCCAGGTCCAGCAGTAAGGCCCCAGCCAGGACCTGCAAGGCGTGCGTGCTCACTGTCCTGCAGGCTCTTGTTATGGTAAGGAGTATGGTTCGCTGTATAGTGTCGAGAGGTTTTCTATTAACCACAGTGATAACTTTCCTGTACCAGATGGGTGCTCCATAGGTGATCACAAGGATGAAAACCGCCTTGTAGTACAGAGACAGGGTGCATCTTTTTAGTCCCCAGTCTCATCTTGACACCCTGGCAATCATGGCCGCAAATTTGCTTATTTTTATTATTTTTATTTTTTTTTCTTTCTTTAGTATAGGAGGTGCGGTTTAAAGGACAGGTTGTTGTCTATGATAAGTCCGAGATATTTCACTTGCTTCATCAGTTTTATCGTGTTCCCTTGGAGCTAAATTTGGGGTGCTGTTCTGATATCAAATGTGCCCTTCAGAAGGATTGAGCAAGTTTTTGTCGTTGATATCTTTAGGCAGTGAGTCGTTGTCCATTGGGAATTCAAGTGTGTGGCCACATTTTGGCAGTGCTCTGTTAAATAGTGTTATTAGTGCGTGTTTATCGCAGATTTACCATTTGCCAACAATATGGAACCGAAGAACTAGTGATACTGGATCACCAGGTGACTCTGTCTGAAATATTGTGTAGAATTATTGAAATTATGAGCAATTTTTTATTCTTACATATGATAGCATGTGCACGTATGTAGCGTGTGTGCCTACAGCATACAATCTTGGACATTAACGTCCCAAGCAACTTCTCGTTCAAAGCGCACTAATCCATTACTAATACTCTATTATAGTATACCAATATGAGAAATAATAATAGTTGCTTCCTATTTAATGTTACTTTGCCCAATATATACTTGATTATCCATATTTTTATGTAAGCACGTTGCACGAACCCCTGCACAACAAAGAAGGCCTCCACTTTTGTTCTGCCATCACTGCCACATGCTTGGAAGCTCTATAAACTGTCAATATATGATATTAGTGCCCATGGAATATACACACAGATATGCCAATAATGTACTTAAATGTGTTTAGATGTATTAACCTGCTCCTTAACTTTACTAATTTTATCAATATGACTGTAAACAGAACACCACGTAGTTGAAATTCGCGTCAGATCGGCAATCTTTGAAAAATCAAGAGATTTTTGGGCCCTTCATTCTCCGTGAAATTAGATCGACAGAACATCACCAGACAGAGTAGGCCTCCTGTATAAAGGAAGGGGCAAATCATTATCATTAGTGACTATAAAGGTGTTTTTTATGAGTTTAGTGATTCCCCCCCTCTCTACAAACATTCATTGGAAGAAAACACAATTCTTTTCTATTGTTCTCACAGGAATAAATATTACCATAGTGTTCAGCACCCCACAAAACCTAAAAATAAATTAGCCCCATCCTTTAGAGGTCATTTTAGCACTTGGCTGTCTCCCTCCCCCACGCGACTAGGGGAAGAAGCCCAAAACTTTGCTTAAGCACTGCCAAGTGGAACATTGTGCTATGGACTTGTGGTTGATTTCTAATGCAAGCAAAAAAATAGTCACATTCAGACTGGGCAATTTAAATCTCAGTAACCTTAACCCTCTTGATTATCCGACATCCCACCAAACTACTAAGAACAATGGATAACTTAAGTGAAAACTCGGCTGACCCCACTTCAAATTCAAAAGAAAGACATGGGCAACAGACCACCCAAAACTACAATGATGACTCACAAATTATAGAACAAAACGGAGATGGTGAGATGGTCACACCAGAAACCAAAAAGAAGACTAAGAGTTTCGCTGTCCCAAAGTCTGAGCGGAAGATGAGATCACAGAGTGAAACGGAGCCCCAGGGAAAAGCAGGCATTCGACCAGAGAATATCAAAGATGCTAACAAACATAGACTAGTCCAGGCACATTCCTGGACCAGGTCCTGGCCCTCCAGGTTGGATTAGAAAACAAACTAAAAGAACCCACAAGCAGAATTACTGCTGTCCTATGAGCAGAAATTGTTGGCATATGGACCAAACTGGAGAGGGTCCTTCACAACGTCCATGATGAGTCAGAAAGGAATGTAGCCAAACTGGAGGTATACCTAGAGAGTAGAGACACTCAAATGCAACAGCACATTCCAACATACTTTGAAGCACTGAGGAAAACCAATCCAAAAGCACCAAATACAGTACAACCCGAAAAGAGGAAAACACTCCTACCAAAACTGCACCTGATGTTGCTCAAGCCAGCTGCGCCTGAAGCACCCAACACAAACACAAGTGAAGAAATAAAGAAAGCAATCATAGCAACCCTCTCAGAAGACCTCAGAAATAAAAGGATTAAATCAATCCGTAAGACCCGCAATACTGGAGTCATAATCGAAACTGAGTCAAAGGAAGATGCTCACAAGATCCTAACCAACACCAAGATCCCAACCATAGGACTCCTTGCTGAACCACTGCACAAAAAAGGGCCATCAAAGATCTTCAACGTTGAAAATGACATCAATCACACCACCCTCCAAGAAGAAATCTACCACCGAAACCTGCAGCAGTACATCTCGGGAGGAAAGCCAGAGGAACTCGTCACATCAAAATACCAGACTAAATCCAGGACTGAGAATGCTGCAAACTGGGTTGTGGAGCTTGCACCGCAAGCCTGGTAGGCACTCACTCATCATACAAGAGTTTATATAAATTGGGGCTCACACCATTTTAGGAAACACGTGGCTGTCACCAAGTGTTTCAAGTGTTGCGCTTCAGCCACATAACGTGCACAGTACACAGGTGGGGCAGACCTGTGGCCACTCTGCGACAAAGGGTCATATATATGATACATGTCCTAATAAAACCAGTGACCCAATCTGTGCAAACTGCCAAAGCCTAAAATTACCACACACCCACTCAATCTGTAACAACAAATGCCCTGTATATGTTAGGGCAAAGAGCACACAGCAAAAAAGAACTTAATATGGGGACTATGCCTAGACACTATAATAATACCAGGCTTAAATTTTTCCAAATTAACGCACAGCGAGCTAAGGCAGTAGCAGGCCTAATCAGAGAGAAGATCGAAGAAGAAAATATAGATATTCTCCTGATCCAGGAGCCCTACACCATTGCCAACAGAATAAAAGCTATTCTCTATCCTACAAGGTAGACCAGGTGGAAGGAGAGATGCCCTGGACGGCCATAGTCATGCGAAACCCTAACCTCCTGGTCACAAAGATTTCCCATCTCTGCTCGGTCTGGGTGGTGTGCGCCCACATAGTTACAATGCTCGGGGATTTCTACATGGTTTCCTTATACTGTCAGCCAGGAGACTATATCCTGCCAGCTATATAGCACCTTCAACGCCTTCTCACTGAGCTAGAAGCAGCAAAAATCCTAATCTGTGCAGATGTAAATTGCTGCTCTCCGCTCTGGCACAGCGAAACTCCAGAATGTAGGTGGGCAAAAAACGGTCATTGTCTAGAAGACTTCATAATAAACAGCAACTTGGTCGTCCACAATTGTCCTAACAATCTGCCAACCTTTTCCAGCACCCTCTGGGAAGCCACCATAGATGTCACTTTATTAACCAGATCCTTTGCAGGCTACATCACCGATTGGACCGGGCAGGAGGAGTGGACCACTTCCAACCATCGTGTCATTACCTTCAATATGAACAGAATAATAACCAGTAACCTGATCACAGGACAGAGACTCCAATGCTAAGCCACGGACAAGGCAAATTGGAACCTATTTATTGAGATGCTAACCGAAAAAGAGCAACATTTACTGGCTAAGAACCCCCAAGACCCTGATTGGTGCCAATGGGCAGTAACAGATGCAATCGTGAGTGCAGCTAATGAAGCCATCAGAAAAGAAATCCCCTTCCAGGAGCTGTCCCCTGGTGGTCCAGAGAACTTTGGGCACTGAGGCAAAAGGTAAATCGGAAATGACGTGCCATCCAGAGGGCAAGGAAGACCTGGCCACCTGCAGAAGTTGAATACCTGAGGCCACAATACTGTGAGACCAGGCATGACTACACAGCAATGATCAAGCAACGCAAAAAGCAGTCCTGGGAGCACCTGGTCTCAACAATAGGAAACACTGACCCCCGGGGAGTTGTTTATAAAGTGACAACAAACAAGCTCCCAGGAGGTGAGGTAACACAGTCAACGAGAACCCCACAAGGGCTAATGGTTACTCAGTTAGTAACATCCTCAACACCTTATTCAAACAACTAGATGAACAAAATTTGCCTGGACAATGAAAACTACCTCTCTACCTGGACAGAGGACCCTCTCACCATAACTAACCTCCATCTTGCAGTCAATAAAATAAGAAACAGAAAAACCCCTGGACTTGACCTGATAGAACCAGAAATCGTGAAAAAAGTAGCAGAATACACCCCAAACCTCCTTCTCAACCTCTATAACCACTGCTTACAATGGGGGTGTGGTTCCCATCAGACGGCGGATGGGGCATTTGCCTAATTCGGAAGAATCCTTCTAAACCTCAAGAACTTCCTGACTCGTATAGGCCCACTGCCCTACTCTTGGTGCTGAGTAAGGTGTTTGAACATTTACTCCATCAAAAAATAGACAACCATTACAGTGCTACAAGGATGCCTGCTCCGAATCAATATGGCTTCAAGCCAGGAAGATCAACTGTAGACGCATTGGAAAATCTCATGAGCGCAGCCAACAACTGTGACAAGAAATACCTCCTAGTTATCTCAGTTGACTTTGCCAGGGAGTTTGACACGCTTTGATGGCAAAGCGTCCTCGGCCGACTGCGACAAGCGCAACTCCCTAACCTCTATAACTGCATAAAAAAATACCTAACAAACAGAAGTGTAGTAGTCCAGGCGCCTTATTGCCAAGTGAAGAGGAAAATCTACCGAGGTTGTCCACAGGGCTTGATTCTTGGCCTGTTGCTCTGGACCTATGTCCTGAATGAGTTCCTGGGTATGGACCTTGGGGAGGTCCACACGCAGGCCTATGCAGACGATCTGCATAGGACTGCGTGCACTAATATTGGCTGCTGACTCAAGGGCGCAACTTCAAACCTATGCAAATCATGCCCTCACCACCCTTATGGACTGGGTACGATTCCAACACCTCACAATATCACCCAAAAAATCTCAATCCATCTTGCTAAAAGGCTCCCTGGCGCCAACAAGACCACCACAGATCAAAATCCATGGCATTACAGTCAAACTTGTCACTGACCTAAAGCACCTAGGAATATTAATAGATTAGAACCTATTCTTCCTCCCACACCTGAACTATATACAAAGAAAGATCAGGACCTACACAGCAATGGTGGCCCGGGTGACCCGCCAAGACTGGGTGCTGAAAAAATGCATGCTGGCTCTCTTTTATATAGCTGTATTCATTCCCATGATCACTTACACCTCTGAGACGTGGTTTCACAAGGCCTCCACTGTTGTCAGTAAGAGAAAATTGGAGTGCATTCACAGGCCAATTCTACTTAACATTACCAGGGCGTGTAACACGGTTAGCACGCACACACTGCAGGTACTGGCAGGGGTGCTAGCCCTTGATCTGGAGGTCACACGTGTTGGAATGTTCTACCAACTCAGTAGGGACAAACACGCTACCTATATCGACCATGCAACAGATCCATTAAGCAACAGACCCAGAGAGAAAAGAAGACTTCTGACCTACCTACAACAAATTTGGCAGGGAAGGTGGACAACTTCCTTTTATACCGGGCATCGACAGAGTATTTCCCAAGCCCTCGACCTGGTTTTCACCAAGACTACAAACTACCTATCTTCTAATTGGACATGGTGCCATCCGCAGCAAACTCACCATGCTAGGCATCAAAAACAACTCTCTATGTGCCTGTGGCTCCCAAGAAACCTGGGACCACTTGATGTTCGACTGCCATCTGTACGAAGATCTCCGAGCCCTTCTCATCACTCAGCTCCAGTACAATCCCAGGAACACTGCCCACTTGATGACGAACAGAACTACAAACCATTCACAAAGTTTGCCCAAGACTTGTTCACAAGGCACAGAATCCAACACAACCAAGAAACTTGACAACCACTTAGCATGACCAGAAGAACCTCATCGCTACGAACCCTGCACTGTACCTCAACCTGAACAGCAACACTGGCAAAACTAAATAAGAAACAACCACTATCCTGTTATCGAAAAAAAAAAAAAAAAAAAATCTGATTACAAAACTGAACATACTCTTCGCTTCCTCTACAAAGATCTGATGTAACAAACAGTAAACTAGACACTCGCCCATCAGGACCAAAACTGCATGTAACTAACTGTGCTGGTTGAAGCCAAAACTGAAGTCTTCCTCTTATCATGATAAGACAAGACAAGACAAACACCGGAACTGACTCCCCAATCAGACCACAGCTATGCTGCCACCTTGTCAGTTGACAGTCCAGGCTTGACACCTTGTGAAACCCACTTTGCCAGCTGAAGCCAAGACTGAAGTCCTATATTCTTCTTCTTACCATGATAAAACAAGGAAATCACCGAAATGGACAATCTGCAACCAAGACTTTGAATGCAGCTAAGCTGCCACCTTGCCAGTTGGCAATCTAGGTAGGGCACCTAGCCTTGCCCACTTTCTTTCCCTATCCTGGTGAGGGGCGATTTGTTCTCCTTTCTTCCCCGCCACACACCCACACTTTATCCTGGTGGAGCATGGGTATGCCCCACTGGAAATCATTGGGGTCGTCTTCTCTTTCGTCTCCATACTTCTGACTTCCCCCCCCCCAGCCTTCAGTCTCTCTCCCCTACTCTGTCTGTACACTAGCGCAAGTCCCACACGTCCAAATTTAAATTTTTTGACAAAATTAAAACTGCTTTCACCAGGCTTTTCCAATTCTACCGTTAACTCCCCAATTTTTTTTTTTTATAGACCCTAGCCACTGAAATCTCAGGAAATTAGGTGGCAGGGACTGCCAGAATAAAACAAATTACTGGTGTACCTGGTCTGCTTCCACAATGGCTTAGTGTGGGCAACCCCAGGGGCTCACATCTGGTGGGTATGGGCTTGGCACACCCAGGGACTTGAGCTGGATATCATCATACTTCTCTTTCTCGGTGATTCCCTTCTACTTCTGACTCTCTTTCTGGGGGTAATTCAGAAATTTTTTTTTTTTTTTAGCTGGTGCAGCATAACCCTCGGGCTTCCTTGCACCATATGGCTATTAATAATAATAATAACGTTGGGACCCACCAGTGTCCCAGGGGCTAAATGGCCAGAAGAACAACAGTACACAACACTACACATCACAATATCCATACAATTTTAAATCTCTGGCCTGTACAGTATCACACAACAATGTAAACTATGTGGAGATGAGGTAAACCCCTGGTGCCATTAGACCATAAACATGGTCTAAGTTCAATTCATTAGACCAAAGTTCAATTTTCTGAATGTCTGGTACAGGACATTTCAACTAACAAATCACCAGATTGGAGTTCCAGATAGTCCTTCCAAGACTTTTTGAATAAAAAATGGGAATTTCTTTCCTAATGCCTCTTCTCCAGTGGAGTGAATGATTAGGAATAAGTGCGTTGGTGTTGGTTTTGAACTGTCTGTCCTTTGCCTTTTGGCAATATTTTCAGAATCTTCAGCAGTTCGATTTAGGGGATTTCTCTGAAGTCCCTTGGGAAGTAGCACCTTTACTACTCATGTTTTGCTCTTTTTAGCCCTGGGAGTGTAACTTTCAACTCCCAGGTTTCTAGCCCCATCACGAGGAGGCAAGACTGGTGCTCCCAAGTGACCACCTAAGTAGGGTTGGGGGTTAGTTTGAGAAAGAGAAAAAAAGGTAGGTGACTTTCCATTCTGATAGTTTGTTAGGATCTTTTAGCAATACCTATTTATGAAGTACAGAAAATAAAGATTGCTATAAATGTAATAAACAAATTATAATGGTGAAGGGCACTATAGAATTACTTTAAATCACTCGATCACTTGGAAAAACACTTGACACTCGGGACCCTAAATGGGAAGCATTCAAAGATTCATCTTGGAATCTACTAGACTTTTCATACCTAAGAAATATTGTTTAAGGTATAGACCTAAAGGAATGTCATGAACTAATGTGCCAGAGAAGAAAAATGCAGGGGATACACATAAATTAACAGGTGACACAGAAGCCTATGGTAGATATAAGCTGGTCTGTAATCAAGTCACAAAGGAGGTTAGGCAGGCAAAGGCAGATTACGAGAAACATTTGGCAAAGGATGCAAAGAAAAACAGCAAAAGAGTTCTTACTTATGTAAACTCTAGAAGGAAGGGGATGAATTAGATTTATCCACTTGATATCAATAGTTCAACGGTTGATGATCCTGCTCAGATAGTTAACAAACAAACTGAGTAATTTGCATCAACATTTACACGTGAGGAGTTATTCAGAGAAGGGAATGCCAGGTGTATTAAACTCTGGCAGTGAGCTACATTATTTTGTAATAACTGAGAGCAAAGTGGAGCAGAAATTGTTGAAAATAAACATAAGAAATGCACCTGGGGTGGATGGGATCTAAAATGTTATATTAAAGGAGGCAGCAAAGGAAGTAAGTAAAGCTTTAGCCATAATTATGAAAGCTTCCTTGGACTCAGGGGAGGTACCCATGGACTGGAGATATGCAAATGTGATCCCAATTCACAAAGGAGGATCAAAGGGTGACACAAGTAATTACAGACCTGATAGTTTAACTTCTGTCCCAGGGAAATTAATGGAGGCACTGGTTAAAGAAACATTGTAGGTTCATGTAGACAAGACTTCAGTTATACTTCAGACACAGCACAGGTTTGTTAAGGGAAAGTCTTGTCTGACCAATTTGATTGGATACTATGATGTGGTCACAAAGGAACTGAATGCCAAAAATAATTTTGATATCATATACTTGGATTTCAGGAAAACGTTTGATACTATTGCACATGGAAGACTGCTATACAAATTGGAAAGATATGGCATTAAGGATAAGTTGCTACAATGGATAAAGGGATGGTTGAGTGGAGAAATAGAGAGAGGTAATCAATCGACGCTGCTCTTCATGAACTTCAAAATGGGAAGCATTCAAAGAACTTATCTTGGAAGCTACTAGGCTTTACATACCAACTAAGAAATATTGTTCAAGGTTTAGGCCAAAATGGATGTCAGATGAACTAATGAGGCATATGGCAGAGAAGAAAAATGCATAGGATACTTACAAATTAACACATGACACAGAAGCCTATGATAGACACAAGTTGATCTGTAACCAAGTTACAAAGGAGGTTAGGCAGGCGAAGGCAGATTACGAGAAATCCTTGGCAAGGGATGCAAAGAAAAACAGCAAAGAGTTCTTTACTTATGTAAACTCTAGAAGGAAGGGGATGAATCAGATTGGTCCACTTGATATCGACGGGTCAACTGTTGATGATCCTGCTCAGGTAGCTAACAAACTAAATGAATATTTTGCATCGACATTCACACATGAGGAGTCATTCAGCGAGGGGAATGCCAGAGGTGTATTCAACTCTGGCAGTAAGCTAGAGAATCTTGTAATCTCTGAGAGTAAAGTGGAGGAGAAATTGTTGAAGATAAACACAAGAAAGGCACCTGGGGTGGATGGGATCTATCCAGTTATATTAAAGGAGGCAGCAAAGGAAGTAAGCAAACCCCTAGCCATAATTATGAGAGCTTCTTTGGACTCAGGGGAGGTACCCATAGACTGGAGATGTGCAAATGTAACCCCAATTCACAAAGGAGGATCAAAGGCTGACACAAGTAATTATAGACCTGTTAGTTTAACTTCTGTTCCAGGTAAATTAATGGAGGCACTGGTTAAAGAAGCACTGCAGGATCATCTAGACAAGAATTCAGTTATAGCTCAGACGCAGCATGGTTTTGTTAAGGGCAGGTCTTGCCTGACCAATTTGATTGGATACTATGATGTAGTCACAAAAGAACTGGATGCAGGGAATAACTTTGATATTATATATTTGGATCTTAGAAAGGCTTTTGATACTGTTGCACATGGAAGACTGCTGCACAAATTGGAGCAGTGTGGCATTGGAGGCAAATTGCTGCTATGGATAAGGGGATGGCTGAGTGGCAGAAGACAGAGAGTGGTAATCAATGGACACTGCTCAACGTGGACTAATGTTATTAGTGGAGTTCCTCAGGGTTCAGTGTTGGGTCCGTTGTTGTTTTCGGTGTTTATGAATGATATTGATGATGGGATATCAAGTTTAATGTCCAAGTTTGCAGATGATACAAAGGTTGGCAGGGTTGTTAAGGACACTACTGACGCTATGCTGCTGCAACGGGATCTGGAAAGGTTGAACAGATGGGCTGAGAGGTGGCAAATGAAGTTTAACATTGACAAATGTAAAGTACTACATATGGGAAACAGTAATCCCAGAGCAACGTATCAACTCTGCGGTACTACACTGACAGTGGTGGAGAATGAAAAGGACCTGGGGCTAATTGTGCAGGCAGATATGAAGTTCTCTGAGCAGTGCAGACGAGCTGCAAGAGTAGCTCATGGTGTCTTGTCAATGATATACAGGAATTTTTCTAGCAGGGATAAGGAGGTGATTATTCCCTTGTATAAGGCAATGGTTAGGCCACATCTTGAGTACTGTATACAGGTCTGGAGGCCTCATTTCAAGAAGGATGTAGAGCTGCTGGAACGGGTACAGAGAAGGGCAACAAGATTAGTGAATGGAACAAAGGGTTGCTCTTACGAAGAAAGGCTTAAGTTTTGCAAATTACAGAGTCTGGAGACTAGGCACCGGCGAGGTGATCTGATAGAGGTGTATAAGGCTTTGAATGGTTTGAGCATGCTCAATGCCAATGGGATTCTTCATCTTGCTCAGAATAATCAACTCAGAGGGCATAAATTCAAATTGAGGAAGGATGGATGTCGGATAGATGTGCGGAAATTTGCCTTTGGCCAGCGGGTGGTTGGTTGGTGGAACCCACTTCCATCACTTGTTGTTTTTTTTTTTTTTTTTTTTTTTTTATGTGAACCCCAAACACGAGAGGTATTAGAACCTATAGTACTTAGTACCGTGCTTGGGTTGGAGGTTGAGAAGACGAAAGAAGATATTTGTTGACATTGGACTTGAACTTCTGTAGATTGTAATTTTCAGGAAATACGTATGAAGGAAGGTTGTTCCAGAAAACGGCAGTTGAATGAATAAATGAGGAAGATGAAAAGTTGGTTCTGTGGGTTTGAAGTTGGACAGTAAATGGATGTTGGCTGGTGGCGGCACGTGTTCGGACTGTTTTGAAAGAGAGAGCGGGAATTATAGAAGCCAATTCAGAAGAACAGTGCCCATGGAAATATCTGTAGAAGAGGCATGCAGCAGAAACAGTACGTCTATGAGAAAGCGAGTGGAGAGACTCTGTTAGAGATGAATCATTAATTAACCTAACTGCCCTCTTCTGAATAGAATCAAGAAGCCTGAGAGAGGTTTTGGGGGCACCACCCCAAATGTGGGAACAATATTCCATGGCAGGGCGGATTTGCGATTTATACAGAGTGAGCAGCTGTTTGGAAGAAAAGTAACGCCGAGAGCGAAAGAGAAAACCAAGTTTTTTAGATGCAGAGGAAGCAATATTTGTAATGTGCTTGTGCCAAGAGAGATTAGAAGTCAAGGTAATCCCCAAAAGAGATATATCCTTTTGCCTAGAAATTGGAGTGTCACTAAAGAT
The DNA here is from genome assembly GCF_048544385.1 of Mastigoproctus giganteus. Lineage (NCBI taxonomy): Eukaryota > Metazoa > Arthropoda > Arachnida > Uropygi > Thelyphonidae > Mastigoproctus > Mastigoproctus giganteus. Next base: position 67,314,800 of record NC_143575.1, read on the forward strand.
AAGCATAGGAGCAGAAGAATCCTTTTTGCGAGATATAAGACAAGACTGAGTTTTAGAAGGGTTGAAATCAACTAAGTTGTCTTTGCCCCACTGGAGAATTACCTGAAGATCGGCATTTAAGGAATTGGTAGCAGATTTTCGAGAAGTTGAAGCTGATTGAGCAGGGCAAGGTTTCTCAAAATGGAAAGTTGAATGCAATGTGCTATCATCGGCAAAACTATGGATAGGATTTCCAGTCAATGGAAGAAGGTCATTGATATACAAGAGGAAAAGAGTGGGGGAAAGAACTGAACCTTGGGGGACACCGGCATTAGTGGAGAAGTTAGAAGACAGAGAGCCATCTACCATCACCCTCAGTGAGCGATCAGAGAGAAAACTGGATAACCAATTACTAAAAACAGTTGGCAAACCATAAGATGGAAGCTTGTTTAGAAGACCTTTATGCCAAACACGATCGAAAGCCTTTGAGATGTCAAGAGCAACTGCTTGTGTTTCACCGAACCTTTCCATTGAAGTAGTCCATAAATGGGTAACATAAGCCAGAATATCACCAGTGGATCGACACCGACGGAATCCATACTGGCGATCGTTGATCAGACGGAAGGTTTCTAGGTAGTTTAAGAGTTGGCGGTTAATTGATTTCTACATTACTTTAGAAAGAGTAGAAGTAATTGCAATGGGACGATAATTGGATGGGAGGGATTTGTCACCCCTTTTAGGAACTGGCTGGATATGAGCAAATTTCCAAGCAGAAGGAAAAACACCTTTGGAATAAGAAAATGAAAAAAGGCGGCAAAGAATAGGAGTAAGTTCAGGAGCACAGATTTTGAGAACAAGTGGAGAAATACCATCAGGACCTGGAGCTTTCTTAGCATCAAGATTCATCAAAATCCTTCTGATATCCTTTTGACGGAAGACCACAGGAGGCATTGAATGGACCGTGTTGGGAATGGTGGGAGGTGTTTTACCAAGTTCATTAATACATGAGCTGGAAGAAAAATGGGATGCTAGCAGGTCAGCTTTATCCTTGGCTGAAGTGACAACAGAACCATCTGGTTTGGTCAGAGGTGGAAGCAGAGATGGGCAAAAGTTGCGGCCAATAGCTTTGGCAAGAGACCAGAATGCTCGGCTACCATTAGGGCAAGAAGCAAGTTTTCTACTCTTAGCCTGTTCAAACTCTAGTTTGGACTGATTAATAACTGCTTTACAATTGTTGCGAGCTTTGGTGTAGGCAGAAAATGAAACTGAAGAATTAGAAACAAGCCAATTACGATATGCAACATTCTTCTCTTGAACAGCCTTAGCACATTTATTGGAAAACCAAGGTTTAGATAAAGGACGAGATTTTAAAGTGGAGTGTGGGATAAAGGATTCCATTCCTGCAAGAATAATTTCACTGACACGATCTGAGCAAACGTTGACATCAGGAGTTTTGAAACAGTAATCCGACCAAGGAAAAGAAGAAAAGAAGTCTCGCAGGTCATCCCATTTTGCATTCTTGTAATGCCAAACAACACGAGGTTGGGAATAGCCATGAGATAAAGGTTCCATTGGAGAAGAGACAATCACCAAGTTGTGATCTGAAGTGCCTAAAGGACCTCTCACTTCGACCGTGTACTTAGAAGGGTTGTTTGTGAGAAAAGGATCAAGCGTATTGGCTGTATGATTAGGATTGTCCGGTATTCTTGTAGGTAAATGAACAATCTGTGCTAGGTCATTAGTAATTGCAAAAGCCTCAGCATCTCGACCTGCTGGGTCGGTGTGACTAGAAAACGGAAGCCAGCTGGAGTTGTGAACATTAAAATCACCAAGGAAAATTACCTCACTGTTAGGAAAGTTGGACTGGAGAAAGTCAAGTTGCAACGAGAGGAAGTCAAAGAGCTCCAAGTGATTAGTGGAGTTGGGAGAACGGTAGAGACAACAGATGAATTTGACACAATGAGGTAGAGAGATTTTAAGCCTGAGAAGATCAAAGAGAGGAGATTCCAAATTGCCAAGTCTGACGGAATATCAGAACAGACATATGCACAAGTACCACCTTTGAGGCGAAAGGAATCATACAGCGAATAATTTGGCCATCTGGGATGAGCAGTAGTTGAATCAACCGATAACTGAGATTCTGTCAGAAAAAGTACATGGGGTTTGGCAGACTGCAGGTGGAAATGGACATCTTTGAGATTAGAACTGATACCACGTATATTTGTTAAATGAATTAGGAAGTGCTTGGGAGGTTTAGATCTTTTCGCAGATAAGCTTGTTCTATTAGTTTGACAATTCATGGTGTATTCAATAGAAGAAAAAGTGGGTGGGACATGCTGTATGAAGTAATGAAATTTTTGGATATGGCGTACATGTGGGAAGAATATACCCAGATCCTTGACATAACGTGGCCTCGACAATGCTCTCCACATACACACTACTCGGACTCCCTCCAGTCACTATCTGGCAGAGTAGAGGTAGCAAGATTATACACTAGCTGATCCGGAAGCCTCCTAGAGAGTTACCAATAGGTTCGGTCCGGTGTACTAACTAGCGGCCGGCCTGCGAAAACCGTTTTAGAGCTGTACCCTCGAAATGTAAGGAATATTGGATCTCGCCACAACGTTCATCATAACCTCAAAAGTCATCAATCATACTGCATGATGGAAGAGATAGGGAAGGGTTGACCGGAACTTAGCTCTAGAGACTAAACATGGGTTCCACCACTTCAAGCCTCCAATAAGCAAAGTGGTGGTATTTCACCGGTTGATGAGAGTCATCTACCACCTAGTACTGCCTGGTAACATTGAGGGGCGGCATTCCTCCATGTGGTGTGGGCGCCACACCTCGACCCCTGCTTACGTTGGTTCACACCTGGGTGGTCACCCACCATGTGCTTGTGCATGGAGGTTATACCCAGGATTACTAACAGTCCCACCATCGTGAAGGTGCAAGCAGAGGATTTGGTTGTCACAGACCGTCCGGACTTCGCCGAAATTGGGTCCACTTGACTTGAGTGTCACCCGAATATCAGTTCCATCAGCGTTTTAGACTCCCAGGTAGCAAGTACAGCTTGTCTGGCATATCTGAGAGAATGTCTGTGACAACCTCAAGGACTGGTGAAGTTGATAGCCTAAACAAATTTAAAGCTCAACTGGACAGGTATTTTGAACGAACGGAGGGGTGAAATGGGTGTGGTGTGTGTTTTTTTTTTTTTTTTTTTTTGGCTGATGCTGAATAAGCTTGCTTTCTTGCATCATATGCCTCTACTAATGCTAATGCTATTCAGTAAGTCTTCAGATCTATTCTTAATATTATATCTTGGTATGAATGTGAACAAAAATATCATCTTTTGTTCCCTTAAAAGATAATTTCTGCTCTAGATCATTAACTTTTGTTTCAACAGACATCCCCTGGTCCAGTTCCATCTATGCTCTTTTCACAATATATTCCCATTTTCCTGACAATAGTTATCATCTAGGACCAGAGCTTTCTGCCTTGGAACATGCTGCTGTGTTATGTGATGCATGATTGTGGGCATTGGCATTGACTGAGTTGGGTAGCTTGCTTAATGTCACCCTCATTTTAATTTCTTTCAGGGTTCTTCAAGCTCTCATATTCGCCAATCAGAATGCTGAATTTGCTCTTAATCTCCTCACAGCAGCAGTTAATTCCAAGAAAAGTGAGTTCTTTTTTTTATGGAAAAGAGAAATCAAACTTCGGTATATAAAAAATGGTTGACTACTTATTAAATGGAAATTACATGAAACAAACAGAACATATCAGACAAAGACTTTTACGAGTATGCTATTTTTTTTTTTTTTTTCTGTCCAAATTCAGTGAAATCTAAATTCTCAAACTCGGCCTATTTTCAATATTTTTTTTAAGTTGTGAAAGCTAATGAGATTTATTTTCTATCAGATATTCTATCAGAATATCTGACAGAAAATTTCTATCTGATAGACTATCTGCAAGGATATTCTATTTTTTTTTTTTTTTTTTTTATCAAATATCCTTGCAGATATTCTGCAATTTTGCCTCAAACAAAGGCAAAAAGATTTATCCTACGAAACTTACTTACACAGATGCATAATAATTTTAAACTATAATTATTTTACTAAAAAGATATATATATACACACACACACACACACATATATATCAAGTAAAATACCTGTGCACAGTGACAAAGGTCAACAATACTGAGATGCTGAAATATTTTCATGGCAACTTCTCTTGGCAAATGGATATCAAAGAATGGAATGTTATCGATTTCATCCTGAATAAAAGTATATTACGTAAAAAATAAAAATAAATGAAATAACACAATCATAAATTAACAAAATACATACATGCACAATGACACAAAATTCTCTGTACAATGCATATGTATCATCAAATAAAACTGAGCTGTTAACTCAGTTTTAATTCAATTTTCTACAACTCAATTTAAATACAGTTCAATTTTAAATTTACAATTCCATTTTAAGCTCAGTTCTACAGTTTTTAAGTGCTGTGCCTAATTGTTGCAAGAAAGCAGCAATAAGTCACAGCACTTTACATGCTTATGAATCCTGCATACTCCTGTCACTAAGAAAAATGGCACTTGTAGACATTTAAGATTTTCCTTTCTTTCTGCTAAAACAAAGAATGTAACTGATTCACAGAGATTTTTGGCTTGTTTTCTTTTGATACCTGTAAAGAAATGAAAATGACCTTTTGTGGTCAGTGTTATTTTTCCAGAAAATATTGAAGCCTTGAAATGCAGCAATAGACCAGTCAGCTCACAAAAAGAAAGACAGCTATGAACAAGGAATATCTTAGTGCTCTGTTCAACAAATTAGCCTTAGCATTAGTAGAGGCATATGATGCAAGAAAGCAAGCTTATGCAGCATTAGCCATAAAAAAAAAAAAAAAACCCCTTCCACTTCACCCCTCCATTCTTTCGAAATACCTGTCCAGCTGAGCCTTAAATTTATTTAGGCTATCAACTTCCACAACAAGGGATGGAAGTCTGTTCCACCAACCAACTACCTGCTGGCTAAAGGCAAATTTCCGCACATCTATCCAACATCTGTTTTTCCTCAATTTGAATTTATGCCCTCTCAGGTGATTATTCTGAGCAAGAGGCATTATCCCATCAGCATTGAGCATGCTCAAACCATTCAAGGCTTTGTACACCTCTATCAGATCACCTCGCCGGTGCCTAGTTTCCAGACACTGTAATTTGCAAAACTTAAGCCTTTCTTCATAAGAACAACCCTTCGTTCCGTTCACTAACCTTGTTGCCCGTCTCTGTACTTGTTCCAGCAGATCTACATCCTTCTTGAAATGAGGCCTCCAGACCTGTATACAGTACTCAAGGTGCAGCCTGACCATTGCCTTATTCAAGGGAATAATCACCACCCTATCCCTGCTAGAAAAATTCCTGTATATCATTGATAAGACACCATGAGCAACTCTTGCAGCCCGTCTGCATTGCTCAGAGAACTTCATATCTGCCTGCACAATTACCCCCAGGTCCTTTTCATTCTCTACCACTGTCAGTGTAGTACCACAGAGTTGATATGTTGCTCTGGGGTTGCTGTTTCCCATATGTAGTACATTACATTTGTCAAGGTTAAACTTCATTTGCCAACTCTCAGCCCATCTGCTCAACCTTTCCAGATCCTGTTGCAGCAGCATAGCGTCAGTAGCGTCCTTAACAACCCTGCCAACCTTTGTATCATCTGCAAACTTGGACATTAAGCTTGATATGCCATCATCAATATTATTTATAAATACAGAAAACAACAACGGACCCAACACTAAACCCTGAGGAACTCCACTAATAATATTAGTCCACGATGAGCAGTGTCCATTAATTACCACTCTCGGTCTTCTGCCACTCAACCATCCCTTTATCCATAGAAACAATTTGCCACCAATGCCACACTGCTCCAATCTGTGCAGCAGTCTTCCATGTGCAACAGTATCAAAAGCCTTTCTAAGATCCAAATAAATAATATCAAAGTTATTCCCTGCATCCAATTCTTTTGTGACTACATCATAGTATCCAATCAAATTGGTCAGGCAAGACCTTCCCTTAACAAAACCATGCTGTGTCTGGGCTATAACTGAATTCTTGTCAAGATGATTCTGCAGTGCTTCTTTAACCAGTGTTTCCATTAATTTTCCTGGAACAGAAGTTAAACTCATAGGTCTATAATTACTTGTGTCAGCCTTGATCCTCCTTTGTGAATTGGGGTTACATTTGCTCATCTCCAGTCTGTGGGTACCTCCCCTGAATCCAAGGAAGCTCTCATAATTATGGCTAACGGATTGCTTACTTCCTTTGCTGCCTCCTTTAACATAACTGGATAGATCCCATCCACCCCAGGTGCCTTTCTTGTATTTATCTTCAACAATTTCTCCTCCACATTACTCTCAATTATTACAAGACCATCTAGCTGATTGCCAGTGTTTACTTCATCTATGGCATTCCCCTTCCTGAATAACTCCTCATGTGTGAATGTAGATGCAAAATATTGATTTAGTTTGTTAGCTACCTGAGCAGGATCATGAACAATTGAACCATCGATATCAAGTGGACCAATCTGATTCATCCCATTCCTTCTAGAATTTACATAAGTAAAGAACTCCTTGCTGTTTTTCTTTGCATCCCTTGCCAAAGATTTCTCGTAATCTGCCTTCGCCTGCCTAACCTCCTTTGTAATTTGGTTACAGATCAACTTATATCTATCATAGGCTTCTGTGTCACATGTTAATTTATATGTATCCCATGCATTTTTCTTCTCTACCATATGTCTCATTAGTTCATCTGACATCCATTTAGGCCTGAACCTTGAACAATATTTCTTAGTTGGTATGTAAAGCCTAGTAGCTTCCAAGATAAGTTCTTTGAATGCTTCCCATTTTGAGTTTGCTGTTGGTAACATCATCCGTTGGTTCCACTGTATAGAATTTAAATACTGTCTCAGACCATCATAGTCGCCTTTACGAAAGCGATAACCCTTCCCTTTACCCCTGATGGTAGTTACCTCCTTGAGTAAATCCCACTTCAGCACACTGTGATCACTGCCACCTAGTGGTTCCTGTATCTGCAGATTCTTAATGCATGAAGAATCACTACTGATAATCAAATCAAGAGTATTGCTCCCTCTAGTTGCCTCCCGAACATGCTGATTTAGAAAACAATCATCCAATAAATCCACAAAAGCCTTGCTAGTGTGTGAGTGACCAACCCACAAATTCCAGTCAATATCCGGGAAATTAAAATCCCCCATTATAAGACTCTTTGATTTACTGGCCCACTCTATTTCCCTGTACAGTTTCTTGTTATACTCATCAGAGTCATTAGGCCTATAGCACACTCCTACTCTCAATTTTGATCTCCCAATACTTATGTCACACCAAACTGACTCGACATTGCACTGTCCAGCGATGTCGACTGGCTTCACTTCCTTGGATTTTATGTGTTTCTTAACTAATAGCATAACCCCTCCTCCCTTCCTATCCTGTCTATCCTTTCTGTAGACATTGTACTCCACAAATTCCAGTTCTGCATTACTTATATCTGTGTGACACCACGTCTCTGATATCGCAACAATATCCGCCTTTGATGCTTTGAGCAATACCTCAAATTCATCAAATTTATTTACCAAACTCCGAGCATTGGTGTACACGCAAGTATACATGCACCTGTTCTTTTTCTTAGCTACCCTAACACAACCCATGTGTTTACTTGTACCCCAATGACTCACAGCAGTCTCTGAAATATCCTGCATCTTATTTTTCAAGCTGCTGCTCATTCCAATAGAAGCAGTGCAAGAATCACTTTTACCTCTGCCAGTGGCTAATGTTAATCTATTAGTCCTTGTATCTCCCCAATCTAGCAGTTTTCCGACCCACCTAACACTGCCTCGATGGCATCAGCAAACATTCTTGCACCCTTTCTATTTAAGTGTATCCCATCCCTGTAGAAGCAGTCTCTCTTGTTAACAAGTACAGACCAGGCTGAAAAAAATTCTACCCCTTGAGCCTTGCACAATCTTTCCAGGGCCGAATCGATCGACAGGGCTCTCATCATATACTCCCTCCTATCGTGTCTGGGCAGAATTGCAGACACTTTCAAATTCAACCCTAATTCACGGCTTTTTTTCAACAGTGACCTGTACTTGTTAAGTAATTTCGCCGGTCTCCTACTCTTAAATGCTTAAACTGAATTTGAAATTATTTCCATACAGCTTCACAAGCAAAATAGCTGTGAAAAGAAAGTTACCATGTGGGAAGTCAATTCAAATCATGATTTAACTAAACCTTTCTTCTTTACTTCTTCACAAGCCAAACCATTAACTCACAGTAGCACCCACATATGATTCAGAATGACTTCCTACTGCAGCTCATGGCAACTTCCTGTGGACACATAGTGGTATAAGAAAGACAGCACCAAGCCACATATAGCTGATGTCATGTTTGCTTCTTTATTTTTTTCACACAATTTTTGACCTTTGTTGTTGTTATTTGGTTTTTAGGAGCATTAACAACTAAGGCCATATTGCTCCGGGGATATGCGGTGGTCATTCCCTGACCTTTCCGCATCCTTCGTATTTGGTGGTCACAGGCTCGAACCCCGGTCTAATCAAGAAGCGTGTGCTACGCACTGCTGCTCCTGCCCACCTGGCTACGCAGGTGCCTATTGACCCTTGCATACTGTCATAGTGTTATTCTGATCCTCACAGCTGCAGGTATTTATCGCCATCTCTGAAGTCTATCACACACACACAAGGACTTGAGAGCGATGACTGATTCAGATGTGTTATCACATTATTAGAGAGGAACCTCAGAAACCTTTTCATCAAACAGAGGACATATTGAATGTGTAAAATAAGAATGTTTACAAAACATTCTTATTTACAATTAATGAATAAACAAGTTTCTTAGGAACGTTAAATTTTTTTTTGCACCACCCTATGTTATATACAAGTATTAAAAGGAAACCAATTATTAATACAGAAAAAGTTTAATCATACAAATTATATTTGGAATTTAATCTAGTTATAAGTCTGCTTTTATGGGGAAGTGTTTGTATGCTGACTGCATATTAAAATAATAAATTATTATATAATTCATATATATTCATAAAAATTAAGTCAAAAATGCTGCTCTTATATGTGTTGCAGCAATTTGTTAACAGAATTTGTCAGACTATTTTCACTATAGTACCCTATAGTTTCACTATAGTACCAACAGCAAATTCAAAATGGGAAGCATTCAAAGAATTAATCTTGGAAGCTACTATGTTTTTCAATATTGTTCAAGATTCAGGCTTAAATGGATGATGGATGAACGAATTAGACATGTGACAGAGAAGAAAAATGCATGGGATACATATAAAATAACAGGTGACACAGAAGCCTATGATAGATATAAGCTGGTCTGTAACCAAGTCAAAGGTGGTTAGGCAAGTGAAGGCAGATTGCGAGAAACCTTTGGCAAAGGATGCAAAGAAAAAACAGCAAAGAGTTCTTTACTTATGTAAAGTAGAAGGAAGAGGATGAATCAGATTGGTCCATTTGATATCGATGGTTCAACTGTGATGATCTTGCTTAGGTAGCTAATAAACTAAACGAATATTTGCATTTACATTCTTTTTTTTTTTTTTTTTTTTTTTGATTTGATAGTTGTTGGCGCATCGGCTTCTGTGGCCATATTGCACCTCCCAAGGTTTTTGCAGTACTTTGATCCAAGCCCGAGGCGGGAATCGAACCCGCGACCTTTGGGTTGCCGGGCAGGTACTTTACCCACTCGGCTAGCCCGGTCGGCTCATTTACATTCACACACGAGGAGTTATTCAGGGAGGGGAATGTCAGAGGTGTATTAAACTCTGGCAGTAAGCTAGATAATTTTGTAATAACTGAGAGTAAAGTGGAGGAGAAATTGTTGAAGATAAACATAAGAAAGGTGCCCAGGGTGGATGGGATCTATCCATTTATATTAAAGGAGGCAGCAAAGAAGGTAAGCAAACACTTAGCTATAATAATTATGAGAGCTTCCCTGAACTCAGGGGAGGTACCCATGGACCGGAGATGTGCAAATGTGACCCCAATCCACAATGGAGGATCAAAGGGGGAGACAGATAATTACAGACCTGTTAGTTTAACTTCTGCTCCAGGGAAATTAATGGAGGCACTGGTTAAAAAAGCATTGCATGATGATCTAGACAAGACTTCAGTTATAGCTCGGACACAGCATGGGTTTGTTAAGGGGAAGTCTTGTCTGATCAATCTGATTGGATACTATGATGTAGTCACAAAGGAACTGGATGCAAAGAATAACTTTGATATCATATATTTGGATCTTAGTAAGGCCTTTGATGCTGTTGCACATGGAAGACTGCTGTACAAATTGGAGAGATAGGGCATTAAGGGTAAGTTGCTACAATGGATAAAGGATTGGTTGAGTGGGAGAAGACAGAGAGTGGTAATCAATGGACACTGCTCTATATGAACTAATGTTATTAGTGGAGTCCCTCAGGGTTCAACATTGGGTCCATTGTTGTTTTCTGTATTTATAAATGATATTGATGATGGTATATCAGGCTTAATGTCCAAGTTTGCACACGATATGAAGGTTGGTAGGGTTGTTAATGACACTAATGACACTAATGACAGTACGCTGCTGCGACAGGATCTAGAAAAGTTGAGCAGATGGGCTGAGAGGTGGCAAATGAAGTTTAACATTGACAAATGTAAAGTACTACATATGGGAAGGAGTAACCCAAGAGTAACGTATCAACTCTGTGGTACTACACTGACAGTGATAAAGAATGAAAAGGACCTGGGGGTAATTGTGCAGGCAGATATGAAGTTCTCTGAGCAGTGCAGATGGTCTGCAAGAGTAGCTCATGGTGTCTTGTCAATGATATAAAGGAAATTTTCTAGCAGGGATAAGGAGGTGATTTTCCCCTTGTGTAAGGCAATGGTCAGGCCAAACCTTGCGTACTGTATACAGGTCTGGAGGCCTCATTTCAAGAAGGATGTAGAGCTGTTGGAACGAGTACAACAGCTCTACATCCTTAGAAGGGCAACAAGATTAGTGAATGGAACAAAGGGTTGCTCTTACGAAGAAAGGCTTAAGTTTTGCAAATTACATTGTCTGGAGACTAGGCACCTGTGAGGTGATCTGACTGAGGTGTATAAAGCCTTGAATGGTTTGCGCATGCTCAATGCTGATGGGATTCTTCCTCTTGTTCAGAATAATCACCTGAGAGGGCATAAATTGAAATTGAGGAAAGATGGTTATAGGATAGATGTGCAGAAGTTTGCCTTTGGCCAGAGGGTGGTTGATTGCTGGAACAAACGTCCATCTGTCGTTGTAGAAGTTAATAGCTTAAATAGATTCAAGGCAGAATTTGACAAACATTTAGAGCGAGTGGATGGGTAAAATAAGGCTTTTTTTTTGGTTTTTTTTTTTTTGGCTGATGCTATATAAGCTTGCTTTTTTGCATCAATGTGTCTATGCTAATGCTAATGCTAAATGCTAATTAGACATATTAAATTTTTAACCAATACTGCTATCACTATAAGATCTACTGTTATGGCAATGATAATGGATTTTACATCTGAGGTACAATTTCTGACAAAAGTATTCCTTGTGCACAAGACATTTTCACAACACTCAACATTCTAATTATAGAAGGGCGGACTGTAAAGTGATGTCTCTTAGTTCATAACCACAGCACTTAGTTGACACATAAAGTTGCAACTGGGTTCTCCATGTAGCTAAGTTTCTAGTTAACAAGTTCACAGTAGTATTTCTGTGTGAAGTTAGTTTTAAATGAGTTTTATTGAGTTTCTGACCAAAATTTTATAGAATTCTCATTTGAAAAAAAAAAAAAAAAAAAAGACTTTAATCAATTTAATCCTGTACAATGAGTAATTGAACAAGTTCATAAAAAGAATCAAATGAGTAGGGCTTGGCAATGCAACCATGGCACTAATTTTGTTGATTGGATTTGAAGTTGTTCCATATAATTCATATAATCCAAAAAAAAAAAAAAAGAGTAAAAAACTAGATAAGAAAGCAGGCAAATTATGCACCTCCCTTCTCACATAGGAAACTATCCAGTTGACCTTTGAATTTCTTAAAACTGTTGGACTCAACTATCTGTGAAGGCAACTTGTTCCAATAATCAAAAACTTATTATTAGCTATATGGTGCAAGGAAGCCTGAGGCTTATGCTGCAATAGCCAAAAAAAAAAAAAAATCCCTAGTTACCCTGAGAGAGAGAGAGAGAGAGAGAGAGAGAAGCAGAAGGGAATCACTAAGAAAGAGAAGAATGATGATATTCAGCTCAGGACCCTGGGTGTGCCAAGCCCATGCTCACCAGATGTGAGCCCCCAGGGTTATATATCCTCTAGTTCTGGAATTCTTTATAACAGTAAAAATTTCACCTTCATTCATTTTACTAACCCCCTCTCAGTGCCTAATAAATCAATCAGGTTCCCTCTAAGGTGCCTATTTGCTAATCTGTAACTTGCATAATCAGTCTTTCCACATATGGTTGTCTTTTTCACAATCTCACCATGCGAGTTAGCCATCTTTGGACCCTTTGAAGTAGCTCAATGTCTTTTTTTTAGGTGAGTTCTTCATACTTGGACACAGTATTCCAAGTGCAGTCATACAATTGCCTTATACAATGGGATTATGACCTTCCTATCTCTACAGGCTATTGTTCGATAAATCATTGATAGGGCACCATGGCCTTTCTTGGCTGCCTGTTTAACTGCTCAGAGAATTTCATATCAACACATATTATACCTCCCAGCTTCCTTTTCCTCTACAGCTTTTAATTGAACCCCACCACCAAGTGTATAAGTTATTTTGGGGTTGTTATTCCTCAATTTGCATTTTGCTTTGCATCATGCACCTTCTACGTTAAAACACAGCAACCACTTCTCTCGTCATTCTTGGTCTGTTCAAGACTTCCTGAAGGAGCACTACTTGACACTGATCATTATCTACTTGCCCAATCTTTACTATCACTACAAATTTTGACATCACACCACATATCGCTTTGTCAATGTCATTTATGAAAATCAGAAACGGTGGTCCAAGGACTGATTCTTGAGGAACCACACTTCTGACTTTACACTAATATGAAAAATATCCATTAATCACAACCCACTGCCATCTGCCAACCTGTAATAAATATTATAATCATGCTAGTAATTGAAACATGCTCCAACTTATAGAGTAACCTCATGAGAGGTTACTGCGTAAGCTGAACAACCATGAGAAGAGTGAAAAGACTTTGTAAGAGAGAGAGAGTAAGAGAGAGAGAGAGAGAGAGAGAGAGAGAGAGAGAGAGAGAGAGAGAGAGAGAGAGAGAGAGAGAGATCACTATAAATCAACGAGCTTGAGAGAGGTTTTAGGAGCACTATGCCAGATGTGGGAGCAATGTATCATGCTTTTCAAATTTATGTGGTCAGTAGGCTTTTAGAAGGAAAGTAGCCCGGAGAACAAAAAATCGAGTGTGCACCCTGTATGGATGAAAGATGTTTTATGTATAAACATCTTTTACGACACCTACTAAAATTTGAACAGATAGAAACGAAATCATGAATGATGCAATTTATGCTCACACCCACTACTTACTCAATCGAATCAATGTTAGCGATAAATAGCGACACACGCCTGCTGCTCACTTTACCGAATCAATGTTTGGAAGAGGTTAGGCCAACAGCCTAATTACCCATTTGATTGTAGCTATTTGCTGAATAGTATGATTTCTAACAATACAAGTATTTGTATTGTTACAATCATACTATCATGTTGGATCATGTTACTTTGCCATGCTTTGTTGCAAATTACACATGCAGCACTACGAAATCTGAAAAAAAACAACGGTATCCATGCATAATACACTATCAAAACTATAACTTGGGTCAGGATCTCAACAAATACAAGTGTGAGATGGCAACGCTGCACATTCCATTTTGCAATGAGGAAACAGAGATATTGTCAGAGATGAAATATGTCAAGATATATGGCAACAATGATCTGCTCATACCAGATCGTAAATTGTATGAATCGGATTTGGACATTTGCAAAACGATTGAAATATATAAGACAATATGTCAAGACAACGGCGACGCTGACCCTGACTAAGCATGCGGTAACAACCTGCATAGCCTTGTAAAATGACTGCGAGAAGAAGACCCATTTTGAAACGGGTTTTCTTTTACAATCATCCAAACAGTGAGATGAATGAGGATCTAAAGCTTACCACGCTCAACAGACTCGGCACAATTGCAAAGGAACACGAAAACTTGATGACCAACGAGGACTTCTGCAACTTAATGAGAATGACCAATGACAAGCAAAAGATTCTACTCATACATGTATCCAGCATAGAACACCTCAGAATCAGGTGAACATCGAGGGACGAGGGCAAACTAAGGGCAGAAATGAAAGTCAGGTGTGTTTGTCTTCCTCGTCATTGGATGGGACAGGAGGACATGTTCTGATAGTGAAAGCAACTGAGGGATCGAGATTGAAAAATAGTGATGAGGTGTGTTTAGCAGTAACTAAAGAGTTTAAAAGCAGCTTAAAGAAAATTAGGATAACGAGGCTTCGGAAGATTAGGGATAATGGTGTGGTATTGGAGATGTAAACAGAAAAGGAACTACAAGAGGTAAAGGAGTGCAAAAGCATTAAACGATTGGGTGTGATTCTCTCGACTCCAGGGCGAAAAATAATATTGTATGATGTGGAAAAAACAATCAACGAGGAAGACCTGTTAGAAGACTTATACAATAAAAATTTACTAAATATGAACATCTCTATGGAGGAAGTGAAGATGGAGATATTTGTCCATTTTTGTAGTATTAATAAAGCAAAAACAGGAAATAATTGGGTCCTCCAGGTGTCAAGGCATATTAGAAGTCATTTGTTACTGCATGGTAGGATTTTCATTGGCTTCATGTCATATAAGTTTAATGACTTTCATTTAGTTACTTTGTGCTACAATTGTCAGGGATTTGGTCATACAGCCAGAACATTGGTGAGGGGAATGAAGGGATCCTCTTACCAAGAGAGGCTTAAGTTCTGCGAATTGCAGTGGCTGGAGACTAGGCACCTGCGCGGTGATCTGATTGGGATCCTTCCACTTGTTCAGATTACGAACCTAAGGGGGCATAAATTCAAATTAAGAAAAGACAGATGTAGAATAGATGTGCGGAAATTTGCCTTTAGCAAGCGGGTGGTTAATTGCTGGAACAAACTTCCATCTGTCGTTGTGGAAGTTGATAGGTTGAATAAATTTAAGGAGGAACTGGACAGGCATTTGGAGGGAATGGTGTGATTTTTTTTTTTTTTTTTGGCTGATGCTGCATAAGTTCATACACTTGCTTTCTTGCATCACATGCTACTACTACTACACATTATCGCACAGACCCTATCTGCAGTCATTATTCAGGTATAGGACACTCCTACACATTCTGTACTCATCAGCGAGAACAACTGATCTGTTCCAATTGTAAGGCAAAAAATCGAGCTGCAAATCATTCTGTAAGGAGTAAACAGTGTCCAGAATACTTGAATGCACTTAAGTTGGTCAAAGAAAGAGCACGGCAATTTGATAACATTAATGGCAGATATTGATAATCACTTAATTCTTAATCAGTACAATGCAAAATCGAATGGTAACCTACGTATACTACAGATTAATGCTCAGAGATCAAAATCGATGGCTGATGAAATTAGACTAGTGTGCAGCAGCGAGAATATTGATATAGCCTGCATACAGGAACCATACTTAGTGAAAGGTCGGCGTACAAGATATCCACTTTCAGCATGTGTACTCTGTGCAGATGAACTAGACTTAAGAGTCGCAATTGTAGTGTTTAATAAGGACATAGTTATTACTGTTATAAATTCGTTGTGCTCTTCACAGATGGTGTGCATAGGGGTAGAATCAGATCTTGCATCATTCTATCTATGTTGTATATATTGTCATCACTCAACAGACATTAATTTCTACATCAGGTACATGAAACTGGTTCAAAATTGCTTGGGTAGTAATTCAGTAATATTTGCAATGGATTCTAACGCAAGATCAGCATCGTGGTTTGATAGAATTACAAATAATCGTGGGTGTCAACTAGATGAATTCTTGGCTTGTTGTGGATTGTTTATACAAAATCTACCAAGTTCAGATAGTACTTTCTTCACTGTTAATGGAGAATCAAATATTGACTTGACAATCTGTAACGTAAGGGCAGCTGGTATCATGGATGATTGGCGATTAAGAGCAGACTGGGTCTGCTCTGATCATCGGGCCATTGTATTTTCTGTCAGGGACATAACAAAACTAGCTCTGTCTCAGGAACAGTTACAACGATTTGCTATAAAAAATGCAAAGTGGAATAGGTTTGATGAATATATTCATGTCCGACTTGGGAATCTGGGTATTCGGGCATTCAATCAGATGTCTGGAGAGAATGCAGTGGAGTTACTTCAGTGCTCTCTCTTTGAGGCTTCCAGCACATCTATGAAGAAAAATAACTGACTAACTCACCAGACCACCAGTTAAATGGTGGTCTGGTGAGTTAAGCCAACTTCGGAAGCAGGTTCATAAAGTGCGGAAAAGGTACCAAAGAAGTAAACGTAACAATGGGGAGGAGGAAGTTAGTGTACTTAAAGAAGAGTATCAGAGGATACGAAGTGCATATGTGCGTATGATATCTAAATCAAAATTAACTGCCTGGAGAACGTTGGTTAGAACAGTGGGCAATGAGAACCCATGGGGAATTATATATAAGCTATGTACTGGCAAGACTAAAATATATAATGGAGATACAGCATACTCTATTGGAGGTGTTGACCAGGAAAGTACGAGTTGGAGAGAAAGTATGTCTGCGATTTTGGATCATCTGATTGCAGATACTATCTCTGAGCAAGACAATGAGGAACAGATGTTGGTGAAAAGGCTTAATCATGCTTACTCTGGGGTACATGACGAGGATCCCTTTAGCCTGGCCTGATTGAACTCTGTGATGCAGTACAACGCATAAGGAACAATAAATGCCCAGGGATGGACCTCATTGAAGGAGAGGTCATTAAACGGGCTCATTGACTGATACCAGGGATCTTTCTTGAAGCTTTTAATAGCTGCCTGCGTGACGGGGGCCTTTCCATCACCATGGAAGAATGTCCTATTAAAGCTGATACTGAAGGGACCATCTAGGCCAAAGAATGATCCACGATCTTGTCGACCTATTGCCCTCCTCCCTGGATTAGGAAAGGTGTTTGAAAGGATGCTGGCGAGACGAATTACTGACTATACTGAAAAAAAAAACTTAGGCTGGTCTGGCAGACAATATGGTTTTACTCCAGGTCGTGGAACAGAAGATGCGCTCTGGGCATTGCTAAACTATATATTAGGCTCGAACAGTAAATATGTCCTTGGAATCTTTATTGACTTTGAGGGAGCTTTTGACTCCATTCAATGGAGCAGCGTTCTTATGATGTTGAGACTTGCAGGCTGTTCAACTAAGATCTTTAGGGTGGTAAAGGACTACTTCACGCACCTTACAGTGACTGTTAAGTCGTCGGTTGATTCTATTGTACAAGAGGTGACCAGGGGATGACCAGAGAATCGGTTTTTGGACCACTAATGTGGAACCTCGTTTTGGAGGGCTGGTTGCGTAGGGACTTCGATCATACAGAGATGGTGGCATATGCCGATGATCTTGTGTTGCTTATTGAAGAAAATACACGGATGCAACTAGAAACCAGGTCACAGCAGGTTTTGTAACTGGTGTAGGTTACATAAACTGACTGTATCAGGAACCAAAGCCAGGACAATGGTCTTTAAGGATCAATTTTCGAGTAGAAGACCCCCAGTTGTTAGAATGAATGGGTCGAGCCTAAAATCGGCAAGGCAATTAAAATATCTAGGCATTATGTTTGACGGATCTTTGACTTTCGACTCACATGTTACTATCAGAAAAGGTGAGGAAATTTATTGGGATGATTACTGATATCACTAGAGTTGGATGGGGAATAAAAGGTAAGGCGCTGAACTAGCTATATGGATGTGTATTTATCCCCATGGTAACATATGATGCACCAATTTGGTTTGAATGTGTAAGTGGAAAAGTATTTACTAGAAAGCTCAGTTCCATTCAAAGAGTAATGCTCCTTAGGATGTGCATGATATGCAAAACTGTCTTGACCCCAGCTTTGCAGATTGTGACTGTAAAATTGCCTACTGATCTGCATTTATTGTATTGTGCATTGGCTTACTTCATCTGCCGTGGCATTCCCTTTTCTTTTCTGAATATACAGGTGGACATTTTGGCGGATCCCAGGAAGGAAAGGACAAGAATCTGGGATGGTTTGGTAAAAGTCTGGCAAGAGCATTGGAGTGTTTGTGATAAAGGGCAGATTACACAAAATTTTTTCCCAGATTTAAGAAATGCAGCCTTGATAAAATTCAAATGGTTTGCCCCAAACTTACAAGCTATGTTCTTATTAACTGGTCATGGTTCGATTAATGCAAAGTTGAATGATTTAGGAATTAATGAAAGATCTAGTTGCCATTGTGGCAAAAGAGAATCATGGGAACATATTATGTACAGCTGTGAGGAGTACTGCGATCTACGAATTGAATTGGTATCTCGGGTTAGTAATCTCAATCTTATGGCAGAAGGCTGTGAGACAATTCTAGTTGGTAAACTGGAGAACTTCTTGCCTTTCCAAACCTTTGCAACTGCAATATTTCTTAGGCGGAAGACTCTTCTGCATATGGAAGCCTTGGTTTTGTAATGTGGTATGGTGTATGTCCAATTACCTAGAATTCTGTGAAATCATGGAGGCTTGAGTCTTCTATATCCACTACAACTCCAGATCCTTGTGCTGGCATTTCTGTTCTCGGCAGCTCCTGGCGCTGGTATTTCTCTTCTCGGCAGCACCTGGCGCTGGTATTTCTCTTCTCGGCAGCTCCTGGCGTTGGTATTTCTCTTCTCGGCAGCTCCTAGCGCTGCTGGCTTTCTAACAGACTGTGAACAGATGCAGATCTTTCCAATGAAGTTTGGACTTTGTCTGAAATTTAATTATATGCATATTTTATTTTTTATGTAATTTGATTATTTTTCAATTTGTTCATATCAATCTTTTTTGGTCATGGCAGGTTTTTTCCCTCCCTGTACTTGGGCAAACAGGAGAGGGAGTGTATAAGAGTACTGCTAACTTATGTGTAACTGACAGCGGGGTTGCCATTGGTTGGCTGGGACAGCTTTAAGTAATAAATATCAATCAATATCAATCAATACTCATACATGTAATTTGGAGTCTGTTATTTCCCGATCACAAACTAATTCAAATATTCTTGACTGGCCCAGCTGGTTTGCAGAAAAACATTTATGATTTGACTCTTGACAGAAATATACAACCGCTTCAGTAATACGGATAGGTACTATAACGCCTACATTACATGCGCTTCAACTGGTAAGGCTGAAGCGCATGTAATGTAATGATCTTGGATGTATTCGGAGCTGGTTTATGCCAGCTCGGAGCACATCCAAGGTCACTGCCCTCAAGATATCCATTTCTCTGGTTACCAAAAGGTTTCTGCCACGAGTGGCAATGGTTAGCCCATAGCCACCTAAGTGGTATGCCCCAAATCATAAATGTTTTTCATCACAAAAGTTTTTTAGCTGGTTTATGCCAGCTCTGAGAACATCCAAGATCACCTCCAATGATTCTTTGTGCAATCTCCTCTTCTGACTCCATTTTTATTTGCTATGAAATGGAAATGACTTCATTTCTGTGTCCCAAAATCATGACAAATTGATTTTACTACCATCTGAAATTTAGTAGGTGCTGCCAAAGATGTTTATGCATCAAAAAGAAAACCCAGTCTTTTGTTGATGCAAAGAAAGAACTATTTCTGGTTGTTTTTGCCAGGAGACAGAAATTGGATTGATCTCCAATAGAGATATGTGATCTCGTCTAGAAATCTGTATTATTGAATATGGGATATACACACACATGAGCAACACACTCTTCTTTTGTGAGGTTCAAATGCAGGGCTGTCAAACTGGAAGATGGAATGTAGTGTGCTATCATCAGCAAAGCTATGAATAGAATTACTATTAATGATGGGGGAAACAGTTGAACCTTGAAAGATACCAACATTTGTTGAGATGTGAGTATTAATAGTGGTAAATGATGCAAGGAAAGCTTACAGAACATTAGCCAGAAGAAAAAAAAAAAAAAAAAAAAAAATTACCCACTTCACACATACACTCCCCTCCAAAATTTGTCCACTTATTCCTTGAATTTATTCAAATTACTACAGCAGATGGAAGTTTGTTCCAACAATCAAACACCCACTGGCTGAAGGAAAATAAATTTGCACACATTTTCCTGTAACTATCCTTCCTCAATTTCAATTTATGCTCCCTCATGTGTGTAATCTCAGAGAAAGAATGCCATCAACTAAGCTTACTCACTCCATTCAGGGCTTTAAACACCTCAATCAGATCTCCTTGCAGGTGCGTAGTCAAGATGCTGCAATTTTTATTATTAGCCATATGATGCAAGGAAGCCTGAGGCTTATGTTGCACCAGACAAAAAAAAAATTTCTGAATTACCCCAAGAGAGAAAACAAGAATCAGAAGTAGAAGGGAATTACCAAGAAAGAGAAGAATGATGATATCCAGCTCAGGACCCTGGGTGTTCCAAGCCCATACTCACCAGATGTGAGCCCCCAAGGTTAAATGTAAGCCCAAGCCTTTCTTGGTAATAGTGCCCTTCATTTCCCATCAATAATCTCATTTTCTCTACACCCTTACAGCAGATCTACATCCTAAAAAGAGGCTTTCAAACCTGTATACAGTTTTGAAACTGTATTTGCCTTGTACAAAGGGATAATCACTTGCCTTGTATAAAGGTAAGAAAGGTGTAAGGAAGCCTGAGGCTTATGCTGCACCAGCTTAAAAAAAAAAAAAATTCTGAATTACCCTGAGTGAGTGAGAGAGAGAAAGGAAGAATCAAAAGGGAATCACCAAGAAAAAGAAGAATGATGATATCCAGCTCATTTTTATTATTTTTGATATTATTATTATTATTAGATATATATCACGTATCAAAAAAAAAAAAAAAAAAAAAAGTAAAATTTTGACACTTTTGGGGGACATCGTTATTACAAAACGTAAAAATTTAGGTCCCTTGAACTTTGTATCAACGAGATTCGACTGTAGTACAGTAGGGTAAAAATCTGTCTACAAATTCAAAGAGTATCACATTTATGGTTGAAAACTGAACGGTATTTATGCAAAAAAAACAAGGAAAGAAATAAAACAGGGATATGTATTGTGGACGTAAAAATTCATTGTAATGTTTTTATACAAAATTAATATAGTGTACATAATAAATATACACAAAAAAATAAAAAGAAAAGGTTAGAAAACTTTTGTGTTAGGAACACCGTAATGGGAAATGTCTTTACATTTTTTTATATTATTCTTAGTACAGCGAGATATGGGGTACAGTATTTCCCTCCAATATAAAATTTGGAACTGGGATTCACTTAACCCGGTTAATAGTAAACAGTATCCCAGGAGGTTAGCAGGATACTTAATGATTTTGTAATAACTGAGAGCAAAGTGGAGGAGAAATTGTTGAAGTTAAACATAAGAAAAGCACTTGGGGTGGATGTTATATTAAAGGAGGCGGCAAAGCAACTAAGCAAACCCTTAGCCATAATTATCAGAGCATCCTTGGACTCAGGGGAGGTTTCCACGGACTGGAGATGTGCAAATGTATCCCCAATTCACAAAGGGGGATCGAAGGGTGACAACGAGTAATTACAGACCAGTTAGTTTAACTTCTGTTCCGGATAAAATAATGTAGTCACTGGTTAAAGATGCATTGCAGGATTATCTAGACAAGACTGCAGCAATAATTCAGACACAGCATGGGTTTGTTAAGGGAAAGTCTTGTCTGACAAATTTGATAGGATATTATGATGTGGTTACAAAGGAACTGGATGCAAAAAATAATTTTGATATCATATATTTGGATTTCAGGAAAGCTTTTGACACTGTTGCATATGGAAGACTATTGTACAAATTGGAGCAGAATGGTATTAAGGGTAAGTTGCTACAATTGATAAAAGGATGGTTAAGTGGGAAAAGACAGAGGGTGGTAATTACAGACCACTTAGTTTAACTTCTGTTCCGGGTAAAATAATGTAGTCACTGGTTAATACCGTTGCCTCATACAGAGGAATAATCACCTCCTTTTCCCTGCTAGCAAAATTCCTATATATCATTGACAAAACCCCATGACCTGCCCTGGCAGCCTGTCTACATTGCTCAGAGAACTTCATATCTGACTGCACAATTACTCCCAGGTCTTTTTCATTTTCTACCACCTTAAGTGTAGTACCACACAGTTGGTACGTTTCTCTGGGGTTACTTCTACCCATATGCAGTACTTTGCATTTGTCAAGGTTAAACTTCAGTTGCCACTTCTTAGCCCATCCGCCCAAATTATCTAGATCCTGTTGCAGTAGCACACTGCCATTACCGTCATTAACAACCCTGCCAACCTTTGTATCATCTGCAAACTTCGACATTAAGCCTGATATACCTTCATCAATATCATTGATAAATATACAAAACAACAGTGGACCTAACCGAACCCTGTGGGACTCCACTAATAACATTAGTCCAAGAAGAGCAGCACCCATTGATTACCACCCTGTCTTCTCCCACTTAACCATCCTTTTATCCATTGTAGCAACTTACCCTTAATACCATTCTGCTCCAATTTGTACAATAGTCTTCCATGCGCAACAGTGTCAAAAGCTTTCCTGAAATCCAAATATATGATATCAAAATTATTTTTTGCATCCAGTTCCTTTGTAACCACATCATAATATCCTATCAAATTTGTCAGACAAGACTTTCTCTTAACAAACCCATGCTGTGTCTGAGTTATTGCTGCAGTCTTGATGATCCTGCAATGCATCTTTAACCAGTGACTCCATTATTTTACCCGGAACAGAAGTTAAACTAACTGGTCTGTAATTACTCGTGTCACCCTTCGCTCCCCCTTTGTGAATTGGGGATACATTTGCACATCTCCAGTCCGTGGGAACCTCCCCTGAGTCCAAGGAAGCTCTCATAATTATGGCTAAGGGTTTGCTTACTTCCTTTGCTGCCTCCTTTAATATAACTGGATAGATCCCATCCACCCCAGGTGCTTTTCTTACGTTTAACTTCAACAATTTCTCTTCCACTTTGCTCTCAGTTATTACAAGATCATTAAGCACCCTGCTACAGTTTGATAACCTTCTGCCATTTTCAAACCTTAGTAACTCCTCATGTGTGAATGTAGATGCAAAATACTCATTCAGTTTGTTTGCTATCTGAGCAGGATCATCAACAGTCGAACCATCGATGTCAAGTGGACCAATCAGATTCATCCCCTTCCTTTTAGAGTTTATATAAGTAAAGAAATCCTTGCTGTTTTTCTTAACATCTTTTGCCAAGGATTTCTCGTAATCTGCCTTCGCCTGCCGAACCTCCTTTGTGACCTGATTACAGATTAACTAATATCTGCCATAGGCTTCTGAGTCGCTTGATAATTTATATGCACCCCATGCAGTTTTCTTCTCTGTTACGAGTCTCATTAGTTCATTTGACAACCATTTAGGCCTAAACCTTGAACAATATTTCTTAATAGGTATGAAACTTTTAGTAGCCTCCACGATTAATTCCTTGAATGCTTCCCACTTAGAATTTACTGTTGGTAACATCGTCAGTTGATCCCACTGTCCAGAATTTAAAAACTGTCGGAGACCACTGTACTCGCCTTTACGGAAGCAAAAACCCTTTCCTTTACCCCTTATGGTAATTAAATCTTTAAGTAAATTCCACATCAGTTCACTGTGATCACTGCCACCTAGTGGTTCTTTTATCTGCAAATTCCTAATACATGAATGATCACTGCTGATAACCAGATCACGAGTATTACTTTCTCTGGTTGCCTCTCGAACATGATGCTGCAGAAAACAATCATCCAATAAATCCACAAAAGTCTGACTAGCGTGTGAGTGCCCAACCCACAAGTTCCAGTCAATATCTGGGAAGTTAAAATCCCCCATTAAAAGACATTCCGATTTACTAGCCCACTCTATTTCTCTGTACAATTGTTCATTGTACTCATTCGAGTCATTAGGCCTATAACACACTCCTACTCTAATTTTTGCTTTCGCAATGCTTATGTCACACCAAACTGACTCAACAGTGCACTGTTCATCTATATCAACTGGATACACTTCTTTTGATTTTATGTTTTTCTTTATTAACAGCATAACACCTCCTCCCTTCCTATCCTGTCTATCCTTTCTGTACACATTGTACTCCCCAAATTCCAGTTCGGCATTCCTTATATCTGTGTGACACCACGTCTCTGATATCCCAACAATATCCGCCTTTGATGTCTTGACCAACACTTCAAATTCATCAAATTTATTTACTATACTTCTAGCATTGGTATACATCCACCTATTCCTACTCCCAGCCACTCTAACACATCCCATATACCCACCTGTTTCGCGATGACTGACATCCGTCCCTGAAACCCCCAACACCCCTCGCCCCTGGTCGCTACTTATTCTAATAGAAGTTGTGCAAGAATCACCTTCACCTCTGCCTACGGCTACTGTTAAACTATTAGTCCTTGTATCCCCCCAAGCTATCAGTTTTCCGACCCACCTAACACTGCCTCGATAGCATCAGCAAATATTCTTGCACCCTTTCTATTTAAGTGTATCCCATCCCTGTAGAAGCAATCTCTCCTGTTAACAAGTACAGTCCAGGCTGAAAAAAATTCTACCCCTTGAGCCTTGCACAATCTTTCCAGGGCCGAATTGATCGACAAGGCTCTCATCATATACTCCCTCCTATCGTGTCTGGGCAGAATTGCAGACACTTTCAAATTCAATCCTAATTCACGGCTTTTTTTCATCAGTGACCTGTACTTGTTAAGTAATTCTGCCGGTCTCCTACTCTTAATATCATTAGTGCCAACGTGTACAACTATATCACCTTTCGTGCCCTTAAAAGATGATATCTGCTCTACAACGTCATCAACCTTTGCCCCTGGCAGACATACCCTGGTCCTGTTCCATCTATCCTTTCTACAAAAGATGTTTCCCGTTTCCCTGACAATAGAGTCACCAACAACTATTAGTTCCTTTGGGACCAGCGCAATCTGCCTTGGGGGTTGCCGCTGTGTTGCGTGATGACCAAGTGAAAGCTCTGGCGTTGATGTGGGCAGCTGAGAGCCTGATGGGCCCCTCAATTTAGATCTTTCGAGGGCATCCACCCTGTCCTTCAAACTCTCATATAGGCCCACAAAAACGCTGAGTTGTCGCCTGATTTCCTTACACTCCTTACATCGCGCACACACAAAGACATCCCCCATGGCAATATCATGTTCCGTTCCAGATAGATCGGCAAACATTTCACAAGTTGCACATTTTTTAAGGCTGTGATGCGTTGGAGAATCGCCCCCCTCAGTTCTCCCACGAGTCACAGCACTCCTGCCACTTTGTGCCCGTTGCTTTGCTGCTCTAGTTTGGGGCATGATATTTTAAATTAATAAGATCAATAAATTAAATTAAATTAAATGCCAATACTACGCTATCTAATAGAAACAGTGAAGCGTATTACTGTTTCTATAATTATACGTTAGAGCTACCTAACTATCAATTAAAAATTTGAATTCCCGATCACTATATACAAAACAATGCCTGCAATATTCGAATGAAATAACGGTTTTATAAAGTATTACGTATATCTACAAAAACTGTTTATACAAATAAAAATAAAAATAACCAGCGTAATTAGAACTATAAGACAACGTATTAAGTACAATATAAAATAACAATTATGTAAATAATAAGCAAAAACGTATCGTTTTTTTTCGGAGCCTGTAACTCGCAGTTGTATTTTTTAAAGAGAGTCGCGCCCTCCTAATGTACAGAGAAGGGCAACAAGATTGGTGAGGGGAATGAAGGGATCCTCTTACCAAGAGAGGCTAAGTTCTGCAAATTCAGTGGCTGGAGTCTAGGCACCTGCGCTGTGATCTGATTGAGGTGTATAAGGCCTTGAACCTAAAGGGGCATAATTTCAAATTAAGAAAGGACAGATGTAGAATAGATGTGCGGAAATTTGCCTTTAGCCAGTGGGTGGTTAATTGCTGGAACAAACTTCCATCTGTCGTTGTGGAAGTTGATAGGTTGAATAAATTTAAGGAGGAACTGGACAGGCATTTGGAGGGAATGGTGTCATTTTTTTTTTTTTTTTTTTAATTTTGGCTGATGCTGCATAAGCTCATACACTTGCTTTCTTGCATCACATGCCACTACTACGATAAAGAAAGCTTTTTTTTTTTTTTTTGCCTTAGCTGTACTTGATTAAAGTATAACTATGAGATCAATGACCACAACTGTCGCCTTTAAATTGGCAAGAGAAATTTCAAGTTATAATGCGCGTTCAACATTCTAATGACAAGGGCCTGACAAACCGGTGTTTCTTATTACAGTTAAGGAAATCATATTTCTTTTGGGGCCAGCTGGTATTGTTCGATAAATAAACAAAAATTAACATACCAAATCACTTATAAGTGTATCAAGAAGAGTTTTGTTTTGATTTAATTCTGGGAACTCAGTTCTGAAAAGTTTTGCCCTGCCACCATATCTTTCACTATTTAAATTATTTTCTTGTTTAAATAGCGTTCTGTTTTTCCGCTTAAATCGGCACACATCGGTGTTTTTCAGGATCTCTCCTTGTAAAAGTCTATGGGCTATCTCGAATGCTCGTGGATCATGATTGTAATCATACTGAAAGCAACAGCATGAAGAACTGAATTTATTAATACATACAGACTCCAACTGGTGTTTCTCAGAAATAAAATGCCTGTTTCCAAGCGATGAGCTTTCTCGCAATTTCTCCATTGAATGCGAGTCGCTTCTCTCGGTGATTTCTCGTGGCACTGAATTACTTGGTAAACAAGGTGTGGAAGTATTTTTTATTGATAAATCTCTAAGCCATTCCTCTCGAAATTTACAAAGCTGACTCATTGCGATCTATTCGAAAACTGCAATAAGTTTCCTAATATTGTTAAACTATGAAGTTTGAAGATTCCAACAGTTCACAAAATATTCCAAGTATAAACACTGTTAACTGTCAGAATACCCCATGATCAGATACACAAAATCGGCAGATAGCACAGAGTGCTAATATACGTTACTATCTGTGTGATCACAGAGTACTTCTCTGTGCGTGATACTACACCACACAGTGGTGTCCAGGGTAATAAAGTTCAGACAAAACGTGATTCGAATTTCAGTTTACGCAGTTACGAGATAACTTTTAGTAATTTGTTTTCTTTATTTATTTCTCTGACTTTGATGAGCAGTGAGATTTTTAAAAACTGTACAAATTCATTGGAACATTAAATACGTTTCAAGCTGGATGTATAACTTTGTTTTTTTTTATTTAAAATTTTAGATACGAGTATCTGGTTATCAACACTAGGATATTTCCGTGCTTGTGGGGTCACTTCGTAGATCATGGCGTTGATTGCGTCGTTTTTGTGGAGGTTAAGCATTCATGTGTTTATTCTTTATGTGATATAATGTATTCAGTTATTTATT
This sequence comes from Mastigoproctus giganteus, assembly GCF_048544385.1. NCBI lineage: Eukaryota > Metazoa > Arthropoda > Arachnida > Uropygi > Thelyphonidae > Mastigoproctus > Mastigoproctus giganteus. The sequence goes on from NC_143575.1 coordinate 67,342,523, forward strand.
TATAACATAGAAATTTAGTGTTGATCTATGTATTGAATTTGCACAAGTATTATGGGGTCAAGAATATTATTAGTTCATTTTTCTTTCATTAAGTTAAACTTAGTTTAAGATTTATCCTGCCGTTTCCCTGCTTAGTGGTGAAAACCTATAAAACTAATTCTGACACTGCTGTTATTCCTCATATGGAGCCCATACGCCTTCCTCTAAATTGTACACAACCCATTGATAATGTAGCGCTAATATATTGGCTGCCGAAAATTCAGGATTGCAAACTCTTTCTAGCCTTGAAACCGCATTGAAATATAAAAAGAAACCTGCTTTTTTTTTTTTTTTTTTTTCCCATAGGAAATTAGATTGGCCAATTGGAATTAGAATGGTTAAACAGCAGTGAATTTGATGTAACTTAAGTGACTATGAATAGAGCTATAATCGCCATAATGTCCATAAATAACCCAGCCCACATACTAATGTAGACTCTAAGGTTACCTATGTAAACTCTAGAAGGAAAGGGATGAATCAGATTGGTCCACTGGGTATTGATGGTTCAACAGTTGAGGATCCTGCTCAGGTGGCTAACAAACTAAATGAGTATTTTGCATCTACATTCACACATGAGGAGTTATTCAGGAAGGGGAATGTCGTAGGTGAAGTAAACTCTGGCAGTGAGCTAGATGATTTTATAATAACTGAGAGGAAGGTGGAGGAGAAATTGTTAAGGATAAACATAAAAAAGGCACCCGGGGTGGATGGGATCTATCCAGTTATATTAAAGGAGGCAGCAAAGGAAGTAAGCGAACCCTTAGCCATAATTATGAGAGCTTCTTTGGAATCGGGAGGTACCCATAGACTGGAGATGTGCAAATGTGACCCCAATTCACAAAGGAGGATCAAAGACTGACACAAGTAATTACAGACCAGTTTAACTTCTGTTCCGGGTAAAATAATGGAGTCACTGGTTAAAGATGCATTGCAGGATCATCTAGACAAGACTGCAGGAATAATTGAGACACATAATGGGTTTGTTAAGGGAAAGTCTTGTCTGACAAATTTGATTGGATACTATGATATGGTTACAAAGGAAATGGATGCAAAAAATAATTTTGATATATACTTGGATTTCGGGTAAGCTTTTGACACTGTTGCGCATGGAAGACTACTGTACAAATTGGAGCAGAATGGTATTAAGGGTAAGTTACTACAATGGATAAAAGGATGGTTGAGTGGGAGAAGACTGAGGGTGGTAATCAATGGGTGCTACTCTTCATGAACTAATGTTATTAGTGGAGTCACACAGGGTTCGGTGTTGGGTCCACTGTTGTTTTGTATATTTATCAATGATATTCATGAAGGTATATCAGACTTAGTGTCGAAGTTTGCAGATGATACAAAGGTTGGCAGGGTTGTTAATGACAGTAATGGCAGTTTGTTACTGCAACAGGATTTAGAAAATTTGGACAGATGGACTGAGTAGTGGCAACTGAAGTTTAACATTGACAAATGCAAAGTAGTGCATATGGGTAGAAGTAACCCCAGAGGAACGTACTAACCGTGTGATACTACACTGAATGTGGTAGAAAATGAAAAAGACCTGGGAATAACTGTGCAATCAGATATGAAGTTTTCTGAGCAAAGCAGCCTGTCTGCTTTGCTCAGGCTGCTAGGGCAGGCCATGAGGTTTGGTCAATGATATACAGGAATTTTGCTAGCAGGGAAGAGGTGATTGTCCCTTTGTATAAGGCAATGGTCAGGCCACGCCCTGGGTACTGCGTACAGGTCTGGAGGCCTCATTTTAGGAAGGATGTAGATTTGCTTGAGCATGTACAGATAAGGGCAACAAGATCGGTGAGGGGAATGAAGGGATCTTCTTACCAAGAGGGGGCTTAAGTTCTGCAAATTGCAGCGGCTGGAGACTAGGTACCTGCAAGGTCATCTGATTGAGGTGTATAAGGCCTTGAATGAGCAATTCAATGTTGAGCGTGCAGAATTCTGATGGGAATCTTCCCCTTTTTCAGATTACGAACCTATGGGGGCATAAATTCAAATTGAGGAAAGACAGAAATAGAATAGATGTGCGGAAATTTGCCTTTAGCCAGCGGGTGGTTAATTGCAGGAACAAACTTCCATCCCTCGTTGTGGGAGTTGATAGGTTAAATAAATTTATGGAGGAACCGGACAAACATTTAGAGGGAATTGTTTTGTAACTTTTTTTTTTTTGGCTGATGCTGCATAAGTGCATACACTTGCTTTCTTGCATCACATGTCACTACTACTACTATAAGTAATTATATACCTATTAGTTTAATTTATGTTCCAGGTAAAATAATAGTCAATGATTAGATAAGTAGTGCAGGATCGATTATGTAGACAAGACTGCAGTTATAGCTCAGACCCAGCATGGGTTTGTTAAGGGAAAATCTTGCCTGACCAATTTGATTGCATACTACGATGTGGTCACAGAGGAACTGGTTGTAAAAAATAATTTTTATATCATATACTTGGATTTCAGGAAAGCCTTTCACACTGTTGCACATGGAAGACTACTGTATAAATTGGAGCAATATGGCATGTAGGGCAAGTTGCTGCAATGGATAAAGGAATGGTTGAGTGGGAGAAGTCATCATCAGTTGTTTTCAATCCACTGAAGGCCTCTCCAGCAACTTTCCACTTTCCTCTGTTTTGTGCAATGGTCATCCATATACTACCCACGAACTCGTGAATTTCATCTATCCATCTCCGTTGTTGTCTTCCAGTTTTTCTTTTAGCTCCTCTTGGATACCATTCTAATATTTTCTTAGTCCATCTGTCATCATGCCTTTGAGCGACATGTCCTGCCCAAGTTCATTTCAGTTCTGTAGTTTTTATAAGAATGTCCATTATTTGTGTTTGCTGCCTAATCCATGTGTTTTGCTTTTTATCTGACAGTCTGATTCCTAATATAATTCATTTCATTCTTCAATGTGTTCAGCTTCTCTTCCATTTTTTTTATGAGTGCCCAAGTTTCACTTCCAAAAGTCATGCTGGAGAGTATACATTGGTTCGTTATTTTACATTTCAGACAAATTGGGATATTGCTTCTCGGTATGTGACTATTTCCTGAATGGTATCCATCCGAAATTTATCCTTCTCTTGACTTCCAGCCATTTAGGGTTGAATTTGAAAGGGTTTCTTAGGGTTGAATTTGAAAGTGTCTGCAATTCTGCCCAGACACGATAGGAGGGAGTATATGATGAGAGCCTTGTCGATCAATTCGGCCCTGGAAAGATTGTGCAAGGCTCAAGGGGTAGAATTTTTTTCACCCTGGACTGTACTTGTTAACAGGAGAGATTGCTTCTACAGGGATGGGATACACTTAAATAGAAAGGGTGCAAGAATATTTGCTGATGCTATCGAGGCAGTGTTAGGTGGGTCGGAAAACTGCTAGCTTGGGGGGAGACAAAGACCAATAGATTGACAGTAGCCACTGGCAGAGGTGAAAGAGATTCTTGCACTGCTTCTATTAGAATTAGCAGAAGCCTGAAAAACAAGATGCATGGTATTTCAGAGACTGCTGGGAGCCATTGCGGTACAAGTAAACACATGGGTTGTGTTAGGGTAGCTAAGAATAGAAACAGGTGCAGGTATACTTGCGTGTACACCAATGCTAGGAGTTTAGTAAATAAATTTGATGAATTTGAGGTATTGCTCAAAACATCAAAGGCAGATATTGTTGGGATATCAGAGACGTGGTGTCACACAGATATAAGGGATGCAGAACTGCAATTTGGGGAGTACAACGTCTACAGAAAGGATAGACAGGATAGGAAGGGGGGAGGGGTTATGCTATTAGTTAAGAAACATAAAAACCAAGGAAGTGAAGCCAGTCGACATCGCTGGACAGTGCAGTGTCGAGTCAGTTTGGTGTGACATAAGCATTGAGAAATCAAAATTGAGAGTAGGAGTGTACTATAGGCCTAATGACTCTGATGAGTATAATAAGAAACTGTACAGGGAAATAGAGTGGGCCAGTAAATCAGAGAGTCTTATAATGGGAGATTTTAATTTCCCAGATATTGACTGGAATTTGGGGGATGGTTACTCACACACTAGCAGGGCTTTTGTGGATTTATTGGATGATTGTTTTCTACATCAGCATGTTCGGGAGGCAACTAGAGGGAGTAATACTCTTGATTTGATTATCAGCAGTGATTCTTCATGCATTAAGAATCTGCAGATAAATGAACCACTAGGTGGCAGTGATCACAGTGTGCTGAAGTGGGATTTACTGAAAGAGGTAACTACCATTAGGGGTAAAGGGAAGGGTTATTGCTTCCGTAAAGGCGACTACGATGGACTGAGACAGTATTTAAATTCTATACAGTGGGACCAACTGATGATGTTACCAACAGCAAATTCAAAATGGGAAGCATTCAAAGAACTTATCTTGGAAGCTACTAGGCTTTACATACCAACTAAGAAATATTGTTCAAGGTTTAGGCCAAAATGGATGTCAGATGAACTAATGAGGCATATGGCAGAGAAGAAAAATGCATGGGATACATATAAATTAACACATGACACAGAAGCCTATGATAGATACAAGTTGATATGCAACCAAGTTACAAAGGAGGTTAGGCAGGCGAAGGCAGATTACGAGAAATCCTTGGCAAGGGATGCAAAGAAAAACAGCAAAGAGTTCTTTACTTATGTAAACTCTAGAAGGAAGGGGATGAATCAGATTGGTCCACTTGATATTGATGGGTCAACTGTTGATGATCCTGCTCAGGTAGCTAACAAACTAAATGAATATTTTGCATCGACATTCACACATGAGGAGTTATTCAGCAAGGGGAATGCCAGAGGTGTATTCAACTCTAGCAGTAAGCTACAGAATCTTGAAATAACTGGGAGTAAAGTGGAGGAGAAACTGTTGAAGATAAACACAAGAAAGGCACCCGGGGTGGATGGGATCTATCCAGTTATATTAAAGGAGGCAGCAAAGGAAGTAAGCAAACCCTTAGCCATAATTATGAGAGCTTCCTTGGACTCAGGGGAGGTACCCATAGACTGGAAATGTGCAAATGTGACCCCAATTCACAAAGGAGGATCAAAGGCTGACACAAGTAATTATAGACCTGTGAGCTTAACTTCTGTTCCAGGAAAATTAATGGAGGCACTGGTTAAAGAAGCACTGCAGGATCATTTAGACAAGACTTCAGTTATAGCTCAGACACAGCATGGTTTTGTTAAGGGGAAGTCTTTCCTGACCAACTTGATTGGATACTATGATGCAGTCACAAAAGAACTGGATGCAGGAAATAACTTTGATATTATATACTTGGATCTTAGAAAGGCTTTTGATACTGTTGCACATGGAAGACTGCTACACAAATTGGAGCAGTGTGACATTGGAGGCAAATTGCTGCTATGGATAAAGGGGTGGTTGAGGGGGAGAAGACAGAGAGTGGTAATCAATGGACACTGCTCATCGTGGACTAATGTTATTAGTGGAGTCCCTCAGGGCTCAGTGTTGGGTCCATTATTGTTTTCTGTATTTATAAATGATATTGATGATGGTATATCAAGCTTAATGTCCAAGTTTGCAGATGATACAAAGGTTGCCAGGGTTGTCAAGGACACTACTGACACTATGCTGCTGCAACAAGATCTGGAAAGGTTGAGCAGATGGGCTGAGAGGTGGCAAATGAAGTTTAACATTGACAAATGTAAAGTACTACACATGGGAAACAGCAACCCCAGAGCAACGTATCAACTCTGTGGTAGAGAATGAAAGGGACTTGGGGGTGATTGTGCAGGCAGATATGAAGTTCTCTGAGCAGTGCAGACGGGCTGCAAGAGTAGCTCATGGAGTATTGTCAATGATATACAGGAATTTTTCCAGCAGGGATAAGGAGGTGATTATTCCATTGTATAAGGCAATGGTCAGGCCACACCTAGAGTACTGTATACAGGTCTGGAGGCCTCATTTCAAGAAGGATGTAGAGCTGCTGGAACGAGTACAGAGAAGGGCAACAAGATTAGTGAATGGAACAAAGGGGTGCTCTTACGAAGAAAGGCTTAAGTTTTGCAAATTACAGTGTCTGGAGACTAGGCACCAGCGAGGTGATCTGATAGAGGTGTATAAAGCCTTGAATGGTTTAAGCATGCTCAGTGCTGATGGGATTCTTCCTGTAGCTCAGAAAAATCACCTGAGAGGGCATAAATTCAAATTGAGGAAAGACAGATGTAGGACAGACGTGCGGAAATTTGCCTTTAGCCAGCGGGTGGTTGGTTGGTGGAACAGACTGCCATCCCTTGTGGTGGAGGTTGATAGCCTAAATAAGTTTAAGGCTCAGCTGGACAGGTATTTTGAACGAACAGAGGGGTGAAGTGGAAGTGGGTTTTTTTTTTTTTTTTTTTTTTTTTGGCTGATGCTGTATAAGCTTGCTTTCTTGCATCAAATGCCTCTACTAATGCTAATGCTAATTTATCATTATTACAGCTAATGACTTGTCCCAGTTAAGTATATGAATCGACCTTTTCAATCACTGCTCCTTCAATGGTTATATTGTTGAACGGTAAATTGTTGAAGATAAGCACAAGAAAGGCATCTGGGGTGGATGGGATCTATCCAGTTATATTAAAGGAGGCAGCAAAGGAAGTAAGCAAACCCATAGCCATAATAATGAGAGCTTCCTTGGACTCAGGGAAGGTACCCATAGACTGGAGATATGCAAATGTGACCCCAGTCCACAAAAGGAGGATCAAAGGCTAACACAAGTAATTATAGACCTGTGAGTTTAACTTCTGTTCCAGGAAAATTAATGGAGTCCCTCAGTGTTGGGTCCATTATTGTTTTCTGTATTTATAAGTGATATTGATGATGGTATATCAAGCTTAATGTCCAAGTTTGCAGACGATACAACGGTCGGCAGGGTTGTTAAGGACACTACTGATGCTATGCTTCTGCAACAGGATCTGCAAAGTATGAGCAGATGGGCTGAGAGGTGACAAATGTAAAGTACTACATATGGGAAACAGCAACCCCAGAGCAACGTATCAACTCTGTGGTACTACACTGATAGTGGTAGAGAATGAAAAGGACGTGGGGGTAATTGTGCAGGCAGATATGAAGTTCTCTGAGCAATGCAGACGGGCTGCAAGAGTAGTTCATGGTGTCTTGTCAATGATATACAGGAATTTTTTAGCAGGGATAAGGAGGTGATTATTTCCTTCTATAAGGCAATGGTCAGGCCACACCATGAGTACTTTATACAGGTCTGGAGGCCTCATTTCAAGAAGGATGTAGAGCTGCTGGAACGAGTACAGAGAAGGGAAACAAGATTAGTGAATGGAACAAAGGGTTGCTCTTACGAAGAAAGGCTTAAGTTTTGTAAATTTCAATGTCTGGAGACTAGGCACTGGCGAGGTGAACTGATAGAGGTGTATAAGGCCATGAATGGTTTGAGCATGCTCAATGCTGATGGGATTTTTCCTCTTGCTTAGAATAATCACCTGAGAGGGCATAAATTCGAATTAGCATTAGTAGAGGCATTTGATGCAAGAAAGCAAGCTTATGCAGCATCAGCCAAAAAAAAAAAAAAAAACCACTTCCACTTCACCCCTCTGTTCGTTCAAAATATCTGTCCAGCTGAGCCTTAAACTTATTTAGGCTATCAACTTCCACGACAAGGGATGGAAGTCTGTTCCACCAACCAACCACCCGCTGGCTAAAGGCAAATTTCCGAACATCTATCCTACATCTGTCTTTCCTCAATTTGAATTTATGCCCTCTCAGGTGATTATTCTGAGAGAGAGGAAGAATCCCATCAGCATTGAGCATGCTCAAACCATTCAAGGTCTAATACACCTCTATCAGATCACCTCGCTGGTGCCTAGTCTCCAGACACTGTAATTTGCAAAACTTAAGCCTTTCTTCGTAAGAGCACACCTTTGTTCCATTCACTAATCTTGTTGCCCTTCTCTGTACTCGTTCCAGCAGCTCTACATCCTTCTTGAAATGAGGCCTCCAGACCTGTATACAGTACTCTAGGTGTGGCCTGACCATTGCCTTATACAAGGGAATAATCACCTCCTTATCCCTGCTAGAAAAATTCCTATATATCATTGACAATACACCATGAGCTACTCTTGCAGCCCGTCTGCACTGCTCAGAGAACTTCATATCTGACTGCACAACCACCCCCAGGTCCCTTTCATTCTCTACCACTGTCAGTGTAGTACCACAGAGTTGATACGTTGCTCTGGGGTTTCTGTTTCCCATATGTAGTACTTTACATTTGTCAATCTTGAACTTCATTTGCAACCTCTCAGCCCATCTGCTCAACCTTTCCAGATCCTGTTGCAGCAGCATAGTGTCAGTAGTGTCATTGACAACCCTGTCTACCTTTATATCGTCTGCAAACTTCGACATTAAGCTTGATATACCCTCATCAATATCATTTATGAATACAGAAAACAATAATGGACCCAACAGTGAGCCCTGAGGGACTCCACTAATAACATTAGTCCACGACGAGCAGCGTCCATTGATTACCACTCTCTGTCTTCTCCCCCTCAGCCACCCCTTTATCCACAGCAGCAATTTGCCTCCAATGCCACACTGCTCCAATTTGTGCAGCAGTCTTCCATGTGCAACAGTATCAAAAGCCTTTCTAAGATCCAAGTATATAATATCAAAGTTATTCCCTGCATCCAGTTCCTTTGTGACTGCATCATACTATCCAATCAAATTGGTCAGGCATGACTTCCCCTTAACAAAACCGTCCGAGCTGTATCCGAGCTATAGCTGAAGTCTTGTCTAAATGATCCTGCAGTGCTTCTTTAACTAGTGCCGCCATTAATTTTCCTGGAACAGAAGTTAAACTCACAGGTCTATAATTACTTGTGTCAGCCTTTGATCCTCCTTTGTGAATTGGGGTGACATTTGCACATCTCCAGTCTGTGGGTACCTCCCCTGAGTCCAAGGAAGCTCTCATAATTATGGCTAAGGGTTTGCTTACTTCCTTTGCTGCCTCCTTTAATATAACTGGATAGATCCCATCCACCCCGGGTGCCTTTCTTGTGTTTATCTTGAACAATTTCTCCTCCACTTTACTCTCAGTTATTACAAGATTCTCTAGCTTACTGCTAGAGTTGAATACACCTCTGGCTTTCCCCTCGCTAAATAACTCATGTGTGAATGTCGATGCAAAATATTCATTTAGTTTGTTAGCTACCTGAGCAGGATCATCAACAGTTGACCCATCGATATCAAGTGGACCAATCTGATTCATCCCCTTCCTTCTAGAATTTACATAAGTAAAGAACTCTTTGCTGTTTTTCTTTGCATCCCTTGCCAAAGATTTCTTGTAATCTGCCTTCGCCTGCCTAACCTCCTCTGTAACTTGGTTACAGATCAACTTGTATCTATCATAGGCTTCTGTGTCATGTGTTAATTTGTATGTATCCCATGCATGTTTCTTCTCTGCCATATGCCTCATCAGTTCATCTGACATCCATTTAGGCCGAAACCTTGAACAATATTTCTTAGTTGGTATGTAAAGCCTAGTAGCTTCCAAGATATGTTCTTTGAATACTTCCCATTTTGCATTTGCTGTTGGTAACATCATCAGTTGGTCCCACTGTATAGAATTTAAATACTGTCTCAGTCCATCATAGTCGCCTTTATGAAAGCAATAATCCTTCCCTTTACCCCTAATGGTAGTTACCTCTTTGAGTAAATCCCACTTCAGCACACTGTGATCACTGCCACCTAGTGGTTCATTTATCTGCAGATTCTTATTGCATGAAGAATCACTGCTGATAATCAAATCAAGAGTATTCCTCCCTCTAGTTGCCTCCCGAACATGCTGATGTAGAAAACAATCATCCAACAAATCCACAAAAGCCCCGCCAGTGTGTGAGTGACCAGCCCCCAAATTCCAGTCAATATCTGGGAAATTAAAATCTCCCATTATAAGACTCTCTGATTTACTGGCCCACTCTATTTCCCTGTACAGTTTCTTATTATACTCATCAGAGTCATTAGGCCTATAGTACACTCCTACTCTCAATTTTGATTTCTCAATGCTTATGTCACACCAAACTGACTCGACACTGCACTGTCCAGCGATGTCCACTGGCTTCACTTCCTTGGATTTTATGTATTTCTTAACTAATAGCATAACCTCTCCTCCCTTCCTATCCAGTCTATCCTTTCTGTAGACGTTGTACTCCCCAAATTCCAGTTCTGCATTCCTTATATCTATGTGACACCACGTCTCTGATATCCCAACAATATCTGCCTTTGATGTTTTGAGCAATACCTGAAATTCATCAAATTTATTTACTAAACTCCTAGCATTGGTGTACACGCAAGTATACATGCACCTATTTCTATTCTTAGCTACCCTAACACAACCCATGTGTTTACTTGTACCGCATGACTCCCAGCAGTCTCTGAAATATCCTGCATCTTGTTTTTGAGGCTTCTGCTCATTCCAATAGAAGCAGTGCAAGAATCTCTTTCACCTCTTCCAGTGGCTACTGTTAATCTATTCATCTTTGTCTCCCCCCAGTTGAGGAAAGACAGATGTAGGATAGATGTGCAGAAATTTGCCTTTAGCCAGCGGGTAGTTGTTTGGTGGAACAGACTTCCATCCCTTGTTGTGGAAGTTGATAGCTTAAATAAATTTAAGGCTCAGCTGGACAGGTATTTTGAATGAATGGAGGGGTGAAGTGGAAGTTTTTTTTTTTTTTTGCCTGATGCTGCATAAGTTTGTTTCTTGCGTCATATGCCTCTACTACTGCTAATATCCCTTTCCGTGGAATACCTGTTCATCACTACTTTTGTTTTAGCCATATTCAACTTTAGTCCGAAATCCTTACTAACTCTGCATAACTGATTAAGGTTTTCCTCCTAATCCTATAGGATCGTGGCTTTTGATCATGATGTCATCTGCAAATCGGAAATGGTTTCGGTACTCTCCATTTACATTGACTCCTTTCTGCGACCAGTCTAATCTTCTGAAAGCTACCTCACGAGCAGCAGTAAACTATTTCGGAGATAGTGTCTCCTTGTCGAACTCCTTTCTCAATTTTAAATTTGCTACTGTCTTTGTCTAGTCTAATAAAGAAGGTAGCGTTCTCATATATTTACCTCAAAATCATAATGTATGGGGTATCTATGCATTGCCTCTCCAGTGCCCGGAACATTGCCTTATGCTGTATGGAGTCAAATGCCTTTTCATAATCCACAAATGCCAGGCATAATGTTGTTATATTCATTTGCTTTTTCCATTAGCTGTGATATTACGTGAGGTTATCCATAATTGAAAATCCTGTCCTAAAGCCAGTTTGCTCTTTCGGCTGATTCTCATCAAGTATTCTTTCTAATCTGTTAGTAATGACCCTTGTGAACAACTTCTAGATGTGGGATAACAAGCTAATTGGTCTATAATTTCCAATTTTTGATTTATCTCCTTTCTCATGCAACAAAACTATCATTGCATTATTTCACTCCTTGGGCATCACACCTTTTTTTTTTAATGCATTTTGTGAAAAGTCTTGCCAGTTTTTGTGTCATGTCTATTCCTCCCAATTTTAAGAACTCTACAGTAAGTTCATATTCCTCCTGGGCTTTCTGATTCTTCCTTTTCTTCAACGCATGTTCTACCTCATCAGAAAGGATATCAGGTATGTTGTATGTGTTACTATTTTGCAATCCATCTTCCCCGCTGCTGGCATCATTCCCTCTGTTCTTGTGTAATTCTCTATAGTAGTCTTCTGCTATTTGAATTATGCTTTCTCTGCTATTTATAAGTACACCATCGCTATTCTTCAGTTTCTGTATTATTTGTTTTCCTGTATTACTGCTTGTGACTGCTGATTTAAGTCCTCCGTTTTCCCTTAATGCTTGTTCTATTTTTCTTGTGTTAAATCGTATGTCCTCTCTCACTCTTTATAATGACTTTGCAAAACTATGTATACTCAATTTTGTCCTTGTCAGTGATTATCTTGCTGTTCATTTGTTGTCTTCAATTCATCATGATGTGTTTCTTGAGTAATTTTTTCTTCTTTGGATTTATTTTTACCTATAGATTTCTTAGGCGTTATCACTTTCAGAAAGTTGTATTCCTCATCGATATCTTGGTCCTTAAAGGTCTGCAGAAGTTCAGACTTGTTCTTAAGTTCCAGTACATGTAATTGTGCAATCTGATGTGAAGTTTTCTGAGCAATGCAGACAGGCTGCAAGGGCAGGTCATGGGATTTTGTCAATGATATACAGGAATTTTGCTAGCAGGGAACAGGTGGTGATTATCCCCTTGTATACACCTTGAATACTGCATACAGGTCTAGAGGCCTCATTTTAGCGAGGATGTAGAGTTGCTAGAATGAGTACAGAGAAGGGCAACAAGATTTGTGAGTGGAATGAGGGAATCTTCTTACCAAGAGAGTCCTAAGTTCTGCAAATTGCAAGGTGATCTGATTGAGGTGTATAAGGCCTTAAATGGGTTCAGCACTGAATTCTGATGGGATTCTTGCACTTGCTCAGATTACAAACCTAAGGGGGCATAAATTCAAATTGGGGAAAGACAGTTGTAGAATAGATCTGCAGAAATTTGCCTTTAGGCAGCGGATGGTTAATTGCTGGAACTAACTTCCCTCTGTCGTTGTGGAAGTTGATAGGTTAAATAAATTTAAAGAGGAACTGGACAAACATTTAGAGGGAATGGTGGTGTGAATTTTTTTTTTGTTTGGCTGATGCTGCATAAGCTCATGCGCTTGCTTTCTTGCATCACATGACTCTATTATTGTTACATACTGCCTTTTCTTGTCTGTTATCTCCAAGACCTTCGTATTATTTACTTGAGTCAGTTTTTTTCTTTTTTTTATCTTACATCTATATTAAGTGTGCATATTACCATTATTACCATTCTGTGATCACTTCCAACATTTACCTTGTTCAGGTTGGTAACATCATTCACAATATATCTTCTGTTAGTGAGGATGAAGTCTGTTTCATTTGTTTTTAATCCATTTGGGCTCTTCCATGTCCACTTTCTGTTCACCCTTTTTTTGAAAAAAGTGTTCATTACTGACATGCCTTGCAATTCTAAATTCCACTTGTCTTTCACCAATGCCAAAATTTCCTATAGTTTCCCTTTCTGCATTGTTTTGTCTCTTTCCAACCTTAGCATTGAAAGCCCCATAATGAGTTTTCTGTTCATCTAGAAATCTCTCAATTTCATTGTACATTTGTTCAACTTCTTCATTGTCATGGCTTGAAGTTGGTGCATAAATCATTATAACCTTTAGTTTGTACTTCTTAGAAATCCTGAGAAGCAGTCTTGACACCCTTGGTGTCAAGGGAGAAGACAGAGTGGTAATCAATGGACATTGCTCTTCGTGTTATTGGTGGGGGAGCCCCCCCCCCAGTGTTCGGTGTTGAGCCCATTGTTGTTTTCTATATTTATGATGAAGGTATATCAGACTTGTCCAAGTTTGCAGATGATACAAAAGTTGGCAGGGTTGTTAAGGACAGTAATGGCAGTGTGCTACTGCAACAGGATCTAAAAAAGTTGAGAAGATGGGGTGAGAAGTGGCAACTGAAGGTTAATATTGACAAATGCAAAGTACTGTACATGGGTAGAAGCAGTGGTGGGATTCAAATAATTTAACAACTGGTTCGCTGCCCTAATGACCGTTCTAAGTATAAAAAAACTATATACCGAAAGGTAGTTTATTATTTCATGCAGTTAATACTTAAATAAGAACAATAAAAGAGGTCCACAAAACTAGATTATGTTATAAGAAAGAGTTTTAAAATATTAATGAAAAAATATTAAATAATACCTGACAATAAAACTGTTATTTAAGATATTTCCATATTGCTTCTTGATTGGCATCCTCACTTGCAATTTTCTTCACTTTTATCCGAGCATCATCGGCTTAGTGATTTATCCTTAACTATCTTTTCACTGTAGGAGTAGGATCCCATTCCTTTAGAGGTAGGCCGATTAGACTAATAGTCATTGTGTTTGAGGCGACTTCTCTTCTCTGAACATATGTTCATCTTTGAAAAACCCCTTTTCGCTTCTGCTGAACTTAACAGCAGTGGTTCTGACAATATTTTTAGCTCTTTGAACAGTTTCAGGAATTGCATAATTCTGGGAATTTTTTAAAACGTTTTCCACGAAATCGCGATAATCATTAATATCAGTTTGGTAATTAAAAATGTCATTAAATAAGAGCAATTGTTCTTCAGCTGCTTTCCATGGAACTACTTCTTCAATATTACAGTAATCTGGCTCCAAAAAATTGAGAAATTGTAATTTATTCCTATCTTGAAATTGGCTACAACTTGCTTTTAAATGTTCACAATCCATTAGTTTTTTTTTTTCAAATTCGTTACGATGTTTTCTAAAAGTCTTTCTCGAGGAAGCCCGAAAAATCGATGATTTCTACAAATTTTATATTTTTGAAGGTTTCCGAAGTAATTAATTCATCAACTTTTTTTTCATGTGGACCCTTTTCCTTTCCAAGCATTTGAAATGCTTTAATAGATCTTATCACGAGTTTGAAAAACTCGTGATAAGATCTATTAAAGTATATAATATATATTTTCAAGACAGGCAGCTATACCTAAGTACTTTTTATTTGAATAAAAATAGTGATGTAGTGCTGGATAAGTGCGCCACACAGCTAGGGTTAACCTTAAGGTACAGGCAGCCCATCTTGGTCCCAAAACTCTACCAATCTTTATAATTTAAATTCCAAGTTGTTTGGATATTTTGGAAAGTTCAATTTGGTTCTTATCGGATTAATGAAAAATAGTATATATCTTATCAATAAATATTTTAAAATGATTTACTTGCTTTATTTCCTTTATCGAATCATCTAAAACAAGATGGAGGCGATGATTTAAACAGTGCCATATTATTATGTTTGGAAACTCTTTTGCAATCCTAGTGCTCACTCCAGTTTTCTCCCAAGCATAACACTGGCACCATCGGAGCAAAATCCTATTAAATTTTTTTCTAGGTAGTTCTTAGTAAACCCAACATTATTTAAACTTTCCATAACTGAAGAACATATTGTCTCTGCATCTTGTTTTTCCAATTCAACTAGTTCAGCGAAAATTGTTGGTGATGTAACTGAATCCTCATCTTTTAAGAAAAGTATAATAACTGGTTTGCAGAATATCATTGAAGCTTCGTCAACAATCAAACATATTTTCAGATTATTTTCAATAATTTTATTAAATATTTCTTTTTTAATTTCCTTTGCAGTGAAATCAACTACTTTCACAGCAGTTTTACGAGAATATAATCCTACTCCCATATCTAATCCATTTTTAATTTGTATTTCTATCTCATCTTCTATGTCTGAAAACGGTTTATATCTTTTTGCCAGGCTGTAAACTGCATTAAATACTCTACAAGTAGCGCTTAAATATTTTTCATTCATCCTTTTGTTATTGAATCCTGCTCACATTGTTTTAAGTTCTCTTTACAAATGTTATGTACTTTACAAATGTTTTGATGAAAAATGTTCTTTCATTTTTTTTTTTAGAGAAGCTTTTTGTACCTCTTTATTTTTCCCTGATGCCTCAATCTGAAAACATTTCCATTCTTTTGACACATGAACACTTTTCTCTTTTATAAAGTCATATTTTGCACAATACTCGCAACCTAACTTTTTGTTCAAAATTACCAGTCCGTCATATTTTTCTTTAAAATTATATTGTTGCACTGTCCAGCATTTAAGAAGATTATTTTCAATTTTGGAGTTATCTTTTTTTATTTCAATAATTGACATGGTGCTTTCTTCAAGTTGGAGTGGTTGTGCTTGTGACTGTTTTGTACCATCCAAGGCCAATTGTGACCAAGGCCAATTGTGATACAACAAATTCTGATTTTGGTTTCTTATTGAAAAAATCTGTCAAACTCTGTTGCCTTTTCATCCTTTTAAGGGCTACTGCAAAAAATTTTTAAAATGTTTTATTTTAATATATTATAGAGCAAGAGCGGATATGTGCCTCTATATTTGAACATTTTTACTGGTTCTGTCCACATGTGGTCATATCATAAACTTTTATAAACAAAGCACTGTGCTTATACCATTGATAAACATCAGTCAGAACATACATTTTCTTCATTTTATCGATACTAAACGAAAATTTCTTGCTGAATTAATAAATGGCATAGGCTATGCAGATTAAATACGATAGAATAATGTGTACGACAAATGTGTTTGTCATGGGAAAGTTGTGATAAAAACGTCTTAATTACCACGTGCACACTGGCGTAAGGATTCCAACATGGAAGAACATTCCTCCACTGCTTCCGAAATGGGCAATAAGATATATAAAATATATCTTATTGCCCCTTGAAATATATATTTCTATTGATTCGTTCCTATTGTTTTTATTGATTGGGTAACACCAACGCACTCATAATATCTTGTGTGAATTTAGGGCGTAACACAAAGCTGAAACAAATGACAGTGTGTCACCCCCTGGTTGTTTGGCACTTTTTTCTCTTTATGTTATATGTTTGTTTACTTAAGTAACAAATACGAGGGAATAAAAATGTAGTATTTCATCAAAAGTATAATGAGTTTTATGAAATGAATAAATAAATATTACAAGCATAATTCTGTCTAATTTTTTTTCACCTATGGACGGAATGAACATTATTATGGGCACTTGGAATACGCTGTTGCGTAGATGAATGTTAAAAAAGAGTAAGGAATGTAAATCTGTGATTTCCACATTGGGTGGCTGCCCAGGCGCCCACTTTAGAGAAAACCCGATCACAAGTGCCATTTTAACAACCAGTTCGCCGAACTCAACAAAAAATTAGGTATCGCTTCTGCCGAACCGGCTGAATCCCACCACTGGGTAGAAGAAAAATGTACCAACTGTGTGGTACTACACTTAGGGTGGTAGAAAATGAAAAAGACCTGGGAGGAATTGTGCAGTCAGATATGAAGTTTTCTGAGCAGACAGGCTGCCAGAGCAGCTCCATCGGGTCTTGTCAATGATATACAGGAATTTTGCTAGCAGGGATGAGGAGCTGATTATTCCCTTGTGTAAGGCAATGGTCAGGCCACACCTTTAGTACTGCATACAGGTCTGGAAACCTGATTTTAGGAAAGATGTACAGCTGCTGGAACGAGTACAGAGAAGGGCAATGAGATTGGTGAGGGGAGCAAAGGGTTGCTCTTAACAAGAACAACTTAAGTTCTGTAAATTACAATGTCTGGAGACTAGGCACCTGCAAGATGATCTAATTGAGGCATGGTTTGAGCAAGCTCAGTGCTGAAGGGATACTTCCTCATGCTCAGATTGTGCACCTGAGGGGGCATAAACTTAAATTGAAGAAAGATAGTTGTAGAAAAGATGTGCAGAAATTTGCCTTTAGCCCGTGGGTGTTGATTGTTGAAACAAACTTCCATCGGTCGCTGTGGAATATGATAGCTTAAATAAATTCAAGGAAGACCTGGACAGACCTGGAGCGAATGGGGGTGAAATGGGAAGAGTTTTTTTTTTTTTTTTTGGCTGTTGCTGTATAAGCTTGCTTACTTGCATCATATGCTAATGTGGAATGGATCACTTTCTAGCTAGACTTCTCTCAGCAGTTGGAACTGCCAACATGGATGAAGTTAAAATCAATTTGGTTTCAGATTTCTTGCAACAGTGAAACACTAACCTTTATATTAGTAGGGTTGCCAGGTGTCTGTTTTTTGGGCTATTGTTCTGTAAAAAAATTAAGTCAGAACCAGACAAACGTATCAATCATTCTAATACCAGTTAAGACTTTTCAGTGCACACCACCATTATTGAAAGGTTGGAGAAATAGAAGACTGACAGGTGCCAGTCTTCTACCACCTGCATCTTTGTACAAACTGTGTACCAAATCCTCAGTTGTTAAATATTACTGCCAGTGATGCAGGATGAGCTAGGTAAATACTCAAGGCAAGGTAATTAAGAGTAGCTAAAGACTTCTTGTGACCTAAAAAATATATATATTTGCTAATTGCCTGGTAGAGCCCATAACTCATACAAGAAGGGCTCCTAACAACCTTAATTAACAATATAACAGATAAGATTATTTGAACCATTCATGTATATGCAACTTAAGAGTCTCATATCAAAACGTTATATATAAAATTTTTAATATTTTTCATAAGCTGTTAGCATTAATTTTTTCACTCATAAATTTTAATAGTTCTTAATGTTTCACATTATAAAGGTTATTATTTAACACTTTTTACTTTCAATTTACTTTTTTCAGTGCCCAGCATTTAAACATTTATATGTCCTAATTGATTAGTTCCACATAATTCTCAATTTAGAACTCAAAACATACTGTTCAATCTTTAACTAAATTATTCTCAGTAGGGGAATACTTGTAATTTAGTTAAGTTTGAAAGCTGCTGTTGAATGAAAGCTTCTACTCTAATCTGTTCTTATTATGGGTATATTGTAGTGTTAATCAGAGTGATCTGTATTTTGCTATTTCATTAATTACTGCAGATTTTAACATATCTGATATGATCTTTCTGTCAACATCTTGATATTATAATTCATTATAATTATGATACTCATTAAGTTTTTGACAGTGTTTTCATTGTTTGTCTGTTGGAAAACTCGCTTCATTAAAGGGTTTAAATGACGAATGTAGTGTGTTTTTACATACAAACTAAAAAAAAGGTCTATTCTCTGTAAACACAAATTTTTGTATTAGTATTATTGTGGCAAACCATGCAAGAAAGCTAGTTTATATAGCATCAGTCAAAAAAAAATAATAATCACTTCTATTACACCAAACAGCATATGCAAGAGGTATTGAAGGCAGCAAATTATGGGTCATATCTTGTTATGGGAGTGAAAGTAAGTTTACTTTATAGATTTTGGGGTGCTAACCATGGAAATGGGGCTTAAAATGACAGGTTGACTCTTGTTTTTGTAAAAAGTAGTTTTTTATATTTATACAAGGTATTTTTTATTTATATGGCAGTAAGATGTAGCTATGAACATACCTGTATCAAACACAGGACCTTTTCTCCTTTCACTTGTATTCGGCTTAAGAAGTATCCCTTTTCACCATCTAACAATAATCGGCTAATGGCAGCACTCCATTTGCTTTTGTATCTTTGTTCCATTGCTGCGATTTCTTGATGGGATCATTCACCCTGTTCATTGCTGACCGCACCACAGTTTGGCAGGAAGAAATTCAAGTGTGATTGCAAGAAATGCATCTTCAATGACATGTAGCACCCCAGTTTTTCGTAAGATGTTATTGTTATTTGGTTTTTAGGAGCATTAGCAACTAAGGCCATATTGCTCCGGGATATGCGGTGGTTATTCCCTGAATGACCTTTCCGCATCCTCCGTATTTGGTGGTGACGGGCTCGAACCCCGGTCTAATCAAGAAGCGTGTGTTACGCACTGCTGCTCCTTCCCACCTGGCTACGGAGGCGCCCGTTTCGTAAGAAGTAACGAGATCTTCCAAAAGCGACCTGTAGTTGCTGGCTTTAACATTCCCTAGAAACCCGGGTCGAAACATTTTGAAAGGCTTTCCATGCTGATTTCTCACTGTCACTAAGGGCACATTCAAACTGTTCATCTTTGAAAAGTTGCCTTATTTGTGGATCAATGAAAATGCCTGTCTTAATCTTCTCTGTACTAAGTCTTGGTAATTTCTCTTGCAAGTATGTGAATGCAGGACAGTTCACTTCCAAAGCCTTCACAAAATTTTTCATGCACCCCAGTTTGATGTGGAGTGGTGAAAGCAAAACTTTATTTGGATCTACCAGAGGTTCAAATGCTACACTCTTCATTCCAGGTGTTAAGGATTTTCATTGAGGCCAACTCCTCTTCTCGTAGTGCATACCCTTGGCATGACTACCCCACTCGCAGAGAAAGCAACAATATTTAGTGTAACCCTTTTGTAGTCTTAATAAAATGGCGGTTACCTTTAAATCACCAGATATTTGCCACTCATACTTCTGATAGTGTACGCCTAAGAGGATGTTCTTCATGTTTGCGTACGTTTCTTTTTTGTGGACAGCATACACAAGAGGTATTGAAGGCACAATATTTCCATTGTGTAATAACACAGCCTTAAAGCTAACCTTAGAAGCATCTATAAATAGTCACCATTCTTCGGGATTGTGCCTCATGTTCATTGCTGCCATTAGACCATTAACATCCTTACAAACAGCGAGTTCACCTTTTGTTTCATAGAATTTATCATATTCTTTATTTCGAGTATGAAATGTTGTCACTTTCACAGAATGATCTAGAACAGTGGGGTCCAACTACGGCCCACGCGGAAGGTGGAATAAAACAGCATTTTAGAGTTGCGCCACTACGTGTACACGCATGCAAGTGTCGAGCTCGACTGTATTAAACGTGCACCTGCAGTTCAGTGCAGTTATACGAGTAAGTACGCTAAATGCAGTTATGTGTGTATCATTCTTTTTATATGAAATTCTGCTAACACAAAATCAAGGAAATTCATCTATTGGGAGCCACACTGGAAATGAAAAAAAAAAAAAAACTGGTGTAAAACTGATAACATTACAATGTAAATTTCAGCAAAGAAAAACAGCAAAGACTTCTTTACTTGTGTAAACACTAGACAGAAGGAGATAAATCACATTGGTCCACTTGATATCGATGGTTCAACTGTTGATGATCCAGCTTAGGTTGCAGACAACCTGAAAAAGTATTTTGCATCTACATTCACAAACACATGAGAAATTCTTTAGAGAAGTAGATGCCAGAAGTTTATCGAACTCTAACAGGCAGCTTACCTGTTAGATTTTGTAATAACTCATAGGAAAGGGGAAGAGAAACTGTTGAAGTTACACATAAAAAGGCACCTGGGGTGGATGGGATCTATCCAGTTATATTAAGAATGTCTTCTAATGGAGAGCCGTAGGCAGCTAAGGAGGCAGCCAAATAATAGTAAAGCAAACCGTTAATGATAATTATGAGAGTATCTTTGGAATTAGAGGATGTTTCCTGTGGACTGGTGAAGTATGAATGTATCCCCAGTTCACAAAATTGGTGGGGATCAAAGAGCGATATGAGTAATTACAGATCCTGTTAGCTTAATTTCTGTGCCATGGAAAATAATGAAGTCGAAGAAGTAATGCAGGCCCATCTAGACATGTATGCAGTTATACTTCAGAAACAACATGGATTTGTGAAAGGTATATCTTGTCTGACCAATTTGATTGAATTCTGTGATGCGGTAACAAAGAACTGGATGCAAAAAAATTTTGTTATCATATACTTGTATTTCAGGAATGTCTTTGATACTGTTGCACATAAAAGACTGCCCTACAAATTGGAACATTGTGGCATTAAGGGAAAGTTGCTGCTGTGGATAAAGGGTTAGCTGAGTAGAAGACAGAGAGTGGTTATCAATGGACACTGCTTTTCATGGAATAATGTTATTCATAGAGACCATCAGGGTTTGGTGCTGAGCCCATTGTTATTTTCTTTATTTATTAATGAAAAAATGATGAGGGTATCAGGTTTAATGTCTAAGTTTGCAGATGATACAAAAGTTGGCAGGGTGGTTAATGAAAGTAATGAAGGTATGCTGCTGCTGCAACAAAATCTAGAAAAATTAGGCAGATAGGATGAGAAATGGCAATTGAAGTTTAACATTGACAAATACAGAGTACTGCATGTGGGTAGCAGTAAACCCAGAGTAACTTACCAACAGTGTGGTACTTGATCTGATTATCAAGTATTACACTCAGGTAGTGGAAAATGAAAAAGAACTGGGAGTAATTGTGAACTTCAGATATGTAGTTCTCTGAGCAGTGAAGACAAGGTGCCAGGACAGCTCAGAGTTATGTCAATTATATACAGGATTTTGGTGTCAGGGATATGGAGGATTATTCCATTGTATAAGGCAATGGCCAGACCACATTTTGAGTACTGCAAACGGGTCTGTAGGCTTCATTTTAGGAAGGATGTAGGGCTGCTGACCAGGTACAGTGCAGGGCAACTAGATTGGTGAGGGGAACAAAAGAGTGCTCTTGCCAAGGATGGTTTCTGTCTGCAAATTGCAGCATATGGAGACTAGGCACCTGTGAAGTGATCTGATTGAGGTGTTGAAGGCTTTGACTGGATTGAGCAAGCTCAGTGCTCATAGGTTTCTTTCTCTTGCTCAAACTACACACATGGGGAGCATAAATTCAAATTGAGGAAGGATGGTTGCAGAGTAGATGGCTGAAACTTTGCCTTTAGCTAGCAGGTGGTTTATTGCTGGAACAAACTTCCATCTGTTGTAGAAACAGATAGTTTAAATACATTCAAGGAAGCACCAGACAAACTGTTGGAGGGAATGGATAGATGAAATGTGAGAGAATGTTTTTTTTTTTTTTTTTTTGGTGATGCTGTATAAACCTGCTTTCTTGCATCATTTGCCACTACTAATACTAATCACAAAGAGAGAAATTCATTTTTTGTACAAGCCAAAAAAAAATTCACTATCCAGGGTCATATACTGTTCGAAGTCTGCATTTCCTGTTTTGAGCTGCAATAAAAATATATACCCTATTGAAAAAATTGATTTACTCTCTCTCTCTTTTGGTTTTACTATAACTTGAGAAGCGGGTTCCCCCCACAATGAATACTGTCCAGATTGCAAGCCATTACTGCTCCACTCTATCTTCTAAATTACATTGTCTTGAGATTATCGAATTTTGGAATATTGGCAAATACTTATATCTGTTAGAAGCAGAAAACAGTTTATATTCCCGCATCATAACAAATTATCTTTGATAACATGAAGGGTAACTTCCTGTTTGAATTTAGTGCAAGGGACTTCTCAAAATAAAACACCTATTGTAGTAGTAATAGTGGCATGTGATGAAAAAGCAAGCGTATGCGCTTATGCAGCATAAGCCAAAAAAAAAAAAAAAACATTCGCACAACCATTCACTCTAAATGTATGTCCAGTTCCTCTTTAAATTTATTTAACCTATCAACTTCCACAACGACAGATGGAAGTTTGTTCTAGCAATTAACCACCCACTGGCTAAAGGCAGATTTCTGCACATCTTTTCTACATCTGTCTTTCCTCAATTTGAATTTATGCCCCCTTAAGTTTGTAATCTGAACAAGTGGAAGAATCCCATCAGATTTGAGCGTGCTCAACCCATTCAAGGCCTTATACATCTCAATCAGATCACCTCGCAGGTGCCTAGTTTCCAGCCGCTGCAATTTGCAGAACTTAAGCCTCTCTTGGTAAGAGGATCCTTTCATTCCCCTCACCAATTTTGTTGCCCTTCTCTGTACAAACTCAAGCAAATCTACATCCTTCCTCCAGACCTGTACGCAGTACTCAAGGCATGGCCTGGCCATTGCCTTATACAGAGGGACAATCACCTCCTTTTCCCTGATAGCAAAATTCCTGTATATCATTGACAAAACCCCATGACCTGGCCTGGCAGCCTGACTGCACAATTACTCCCAGGTCTTTATCATTTTCTACCACCTTAAGTGTAGTACCACACAGTTGGTATGTTCCTCTGGGGTTACTTCTACCCATATGTAGTACTTTGCATTTGTCAAGGTTAAACTTCAGTTGTTACTTCTTAGCCAATCTGCCCAAATTTTCTAGATCCTGTTGCAGTAGCACACTGCCATTACTGTCATTAACAACCCTGCCAACCTTTGTATCATCTGCAAACTTCGACACTAAGCCTGATATACCTTCATCAATATCATTGTTAAATAGACAAAACAACAGTGGATCCAACACCGAACCCTGTGGGACTCCACTAATAACATTAGTCCACGAAAAGCAGCACCTATTGATTACCACCCTTTGTCTTCTCCCATTCAACCATTCTTTTATCCATTGTAGCAACTTACTCTTAATACCATTCTTCTCCAATTTGTACAGTACTCTTCCATGCACAACAGTGTCAAAAGCTTTCCTGAAATCCAAATCATCATCATCATCATCAGCCATTTTCAATCCACTGCAGGATGAAGACCTCTCCAGCAACTTTCCAGTTCCTTCTGTTTTGAGCACTGGCCATCCATTTACTACTCAAAAACTCATGAATTTCATCTATCCATCTCCGCCTTTGTCTTCCAGGTTTTCTTCTAGCTCCTCTTGGGTACCATTCTGTTATTTTCTTAGTCCATCTGTCATCATGTCTTCGAGCTATGTGTCCTGCCCAAGACCATTTCAGTTCTTTAGTTTTGATAAGAATGTCCTTTACTTGAGTTTGCTGCCTAATCCATGTGTTTCTCTTCTTATCTAACAGTCTGATTCCCAATATAATTCGTTCCATTCTTCGCTGTGCAGTTCTTAGCTTCTCTTCCATTCTTTTGGTGAGTGCCCAAGTTTCACTTCCATAAGTCATGGTGGGGAGTATACATTGATTCATTATTTTACGTTTCAGACAAACTGGGATATTGCTCTTCAGTATGTGACTATATTTCCTGAATGCTATCCATCCAAAATTTATTCTTCTCTTGACTTCCAACCATTTATCATTATTACAGCTAATAACTTGTCCCAGATAAGTATATGACTCCACCTTTTCAATTACTGCTCCTTCAATCATTATTTCCCTTTCCGTGGCATACTTGTTCATCATTACTTTTGTTTTAGCCATATTCATCTTTAGTCCAAAATCCTTACTAACTGTGCATAACTGATTAAGATTTTCCTCTAATTCTTTGGGATCGTGGCTTATGACCACAATGTCATCTGCAAATCGTAAATGGTTTAGGTACTCTCCGTTCACAATGACTCCTTTCTGCGACCAGTCTAATCTTCTGAAAGCTTCCTCAAGGGCAGCAGTAAACAGCTTCGAAGATATTGTGTCTCCTTGTCGAACTCCTTTCTCGATTTTAAATTTGCTACTGTCTTTGTCTAGTCTAATAAAGGATGTAGCACTCTCATATATTTTCTTCAAAATCATAATATATGGAGTATCTATGCCTTGTCTTTCCAGTGCCCGAAACATTGCCTTATGCTGTATGGAGTCAAATGCCTTTTCATAATCCACAAATGCCAGGCATAATGGTGTTTTATATTCATTTGCTTTCTCCAATAGCTGTGATATTACGTGAAGGTGATCCATAGTTGAGAATCCTGTCCTAAAGCCAGCTTGCTCTTTCGGTTGATTCTCATCAAGTATTCTTTCTAATCTGTTAGTAATGACCCTTGTGAACAACTTGTAACAAGCAATGGGATAACAAGCTAATTGGTCTATAATTTCCAATTTCTGATTTATCTCCTTTCTTATGCAGCAAAACTATGATTGCATTATTCCACTGCTTAGGCATCACACCTTTTCTAATGCACTTTGTGAAGAGCCTTGCCAGTTTTTGTGTTATGTCTCTTCCTCCCAATTTTAACAACTCTACAGTAACTTCATCTTCCCCCGGGGCTTTCCGATTCTT
Source organism: Mastigoproctus giganteus (assembly GCF_048544385.1). NCBI lineage: Eukaryota > Metazoa > Arthropoda > Arachnida > Uropygi > Thelyphonidae > Mastigoproctus > Mastigoproctus giganteus. The sequence continues at coordinate 67,367,961 of NC_143575.1, forward strand.
CATTTTCTTCAATGCATGTTCTACCTCATCAGGAAGAATATCGGGTATGTCGTATGTGTTGCTACTTTGCAATCCATCTTCCCCACTGCTGGTATCATTCCCTCGCTCCTTGTATAATTCTCTATAGTAGTCTTCTGCTATTTGAATTATGCCTTCTCTGCTGTTTATAAGTACACCATCGCTATTCTTCAGTTTCAGTATCATTTGTCTTTCTGTATTACTGCTCATGGCTGCTGATTTAAATCCTTTGTTTTCCCTTAATGCTTGTTCTACTTTTCTTGTGTTAAATCTTCTTATGTCCTCTCTGAGTCTCTTTCTAATGGCTTTGCATAACTCAGTATACTCAATTTTCTCCCTGTCAGTGTTTTTCTTGCTCTTCATTTGTCGTCTTTGGTTCATCATGACAAGTGTTTCTTGACTAATTTTTTCTTCTTTGGATTTCTGTTTCCCTGTAGGTTTCTTGGGCTTTATCACTTTCAGAAAGTTGTAATATTCCTCGTCGATATCTTGGTCCTGAGCAGTCTGCAGAAGCTCAAATTTGTTCTTAAGTTCCAGTACATACTGCTTTTTCTCCTCCTCTGCTATTTCAAAGACCTTTGTATTATTTACTCGAGTCAGTTTTTTCCTTTCCTTTCCTACATCTATATCAAGTGTACATCTTACCATTCTGTGATCACTTCCAACATTTACCTTATTCAGGATGGTAACATCATTCACAATATATCTTCTGTTAGTGAGAATGAAGTCGATTTCATTAGTTGTTAATCCATTTGGACTCTTCCATGTCCACTTTCTGTTCACCCTTTTCTTGAAAAAAAGTGTTCATTACTGACATTCCTTGAGATTCTGCAAATTCCACAAGTCTTTCACCTCTTATTTCTTTCACCAATTCCAAAATTTCCTATAGTTCCTCTTTCTGCGCTGTTTTGCCTTTTTCCAACCTTAGCATTGAAGTCCCCCATAATAATAGTGTAGTGGGTTTTCTGCTCATCTAGAAGACTCTCAATTTCAGTGTACATTTCTTCAACCTCTTCATCATCATGGCTCGATGTTGGTGCATAAATCATTATAATCTTTAGCTTGTACCTCTTAGAAATCTTGAGTATTAGTCTTGACACCCTTGGTGATGTACTTTTGAATTCCAAAATGTTGTTTTTAAAATCTTTATGGACCAGAAACCCAACTCCACCTTCACTCCTTTCACTGTTTCCATTGGTGTACAACAGATTTCCACTTGATAAACTTATAAGTGATTCATTTCTTCTTCTTTTTTCAGCCAAACCGATGATATTCCAATTCACATTTTCTAATTTCTTTTCCACCTCTAATATCCTGTCTTCACCGATGAGTGATCGTACGTTATAACAGGCCAAGTTCAATTTCCATGCATGGCAGCCTGGTCGTACCCAGAGATTCTTAGCACCCTCTGCTTCCACTCTGATCCTATCGCTGCCGTAAGAGGGAGAGTGAAAGCTGCTCGGGACTGAGGGCCATTTGTATTGTTGTGCTCTCATTGCTGGAGGGTTTGGTCTTTTCCTCTTCACGCTGACCAGGCGTCTTGAAGAGAAACACTCTACACGTTCGTTGCCACCTAAGTGACATAACAGGGCTTACCATCGAGAAGGTGTGCATGAGTGGATTTTAGGGAGGCAGGCCAACCGGACTTCTCCTAAATCTTCTGTAATAGAGAGATATTGGATCCATCAGTGTTTTAGGCTGAGTGTCTGATAACACACAGGATACCTGTTCCCCTCTAAGACAAGACTTTCCCTTAACAAACCCATTCTGTCTCTCAAATTATTGTTGCAGTCTTGTCTAGATGATCCTGCAATGAATCTTTAACCAAGACTCCATTATTTTACCCAGAACAGATGTTAAACTAACTGGTCTGTAATTACTCTTGTCACCCTTCAATTCCCCTTTGTGAATTGGGGATACATTTGCACATCTCCAGTCCATGGGGACCTCCCCTGAGTCCAAGGATGCTCTCATAATTATGGCTAAGGGTTTGCTTAGTTTCTTTGCCGCCTCCTTTAATATAACTGGATAGATACCATCCGGCATTAGTGGCGTTTTTCCAACTCCACTAATTCCTTGGAGCTCTTTGACTTCCTCCCTTTGCAACTTGACTTCCTCCAGACCAACTTTCCTAACAGTGAGGTAATTTTCCTTGGTGATTTTAATGTTAACAACTCCAGCTGGATTCTGTTTGCTAGTCATACTGACCCAGCTGGTCGAGATGCTGAGGCATTTTGCAATTACTAATGACCTTGCACAGATTATTCATTTACCTCCAAGAATACCGGACGATCCTAACCATACAGCCAACATGCTTGATCTTTTTCTCACAAACAACCCTTCTAAGTACATGGTCGAAGTGAGTGGTCCTTTAGGTACTTCTGATCACAACTTGGTGATTGTCTCTTCTCCAATGGAGGCTTTATCTCATGGCTATTCCCAACCTCTTATTGTTTGGCATTACAAGAAGCAAAATGGGATGACCTGCGAGATTTATTTTCCTTGGTTGGATTACTGTTTCAAAACTTCTGATGTCAACATTTGCTCAGATCGTGTCAGTGATTTATTATTCTTGTAGGATTGGAATCCTTTATTCCACATTCCACTTTAAAATCTCATCCTTTATCTAAACCTTGATTTTCCAATAAATGTGCTAATAAGGCTGTTCAAGAGATATGCCAATTATGATATGCATTGCATATCATAATTGGCTTGTTTCCAGTTCTTCAGTTTCATTTTCTGCCTACACCAAAGCTCGCAACAATGTAAAGCAGTTATTAATCAGTCCAAACTAGATTTTGAACAGGCTAATAGTAGAAAACTTGCTTTTTGCCCTAATGGTAGCTGAGCATTCTGGTCTCTTGCCAAAGTTATTGGCCACAACTTTTGCCCTTCTCTGCTCCCACCTCTGTCAATATCAGATGGTTCTGTTGTCACTTCAGCCAAGGATAAAGCTGACCTGCTAGCATCTCATTTTTCTTTCAACTCATGTATTAATACAGGGTGCTACATGTAAAACACCTCCCACCATTCGCAACACGCTCCCTTCAATGCCTCCTGTGGTCTTCCATCAAAAGGATGTCTGAAGGATTATGAGGAATCTCAATGCTAAGAAAGCTCCAAGTCCTCGTGGTATTTTTTTTTTTTTTTTTTTATGTGAACCCCAAACACGAGAGGTATTAGAACCTATAGTACTTAGTACCGTGCTTGGGTTGGAGGTTGAGAAGATGAAAGAAAATATTTGTTGACATTGGACTTGAACTTCTGTAGATTGTAATTTTCAGGAATTACGTATGAAGGAAGGTTGTTCCAGAAAATGGCAGTTGAATGAATAAATGAGGAAGATAAAAAGTTGGTTCTGTGGGTTTGAAGTTGGACAGAAAATGGATGTTGGCTGGTCGCAGCACATGTTCGGACTGTTTTGAAAGAGACATTGGGAATTATACAAGCCAATTCAGAAGAACAGTGCCCATGGAAGTATCTGTAGAAGAGGCATGCAGCAGAAACAGTACATCTATGAGAAAGCGAGTGGAGAGACTGTTAGAGATGAATCATTAATTAACCTAACTGCCCTCTTCTGAATGGAATCAAGAAGCCTGAGAGAGGTTTTGGGGGCACCACCCCAGATGTGGGAACAATATTCCATGGCAGGGCCGATTTATACAGAGCGAGCAGCTGTTTGTAAGAAAAGTAACGCCGAGAGCGAAAGAGAAAACCAAGTGTTTTAGATGCAGAGGATGCAATATTTGTAATGTGCTTGTGCCAAGAAAGATTAGAAGGTCAGGGTAATCCCCAAAAGAGATATATCATTTTGCCTAGAAATCGGAGTGTCATTAAAGATAAGCATAGGAGCAGAAGAATCCTTTTTGCGAGATATAAGACAAGACTGAGTTTCAGAAGGGTTGAAATCAACTGAGTTGTCTTTGCCCCACTGGAGAATTACCTGAAGATCGGCATTTAAGGAATTGGTAGCAGATTTTCGAGAAGTTGAAGCTGATTGAGCAGGGCAAGGTTTCTCAAAATGGAAAGTGGAATGCAATGTGCTATCATTGGCAATACTATGGATAGGATTTCCAGTCAATGGAAGAAGGTCATTAATATACAAGAGGAAAAGAGTGGGGGAAAGAACTGAACCTTGGGGGACACCGGCATTAGTGGAGAAGTTAGAAGACAGAGAGCCATCTACCATCACCCTCAGTGAGCGATCAGAGAGAAAACTGGATAACCAATTACTAAAAACAGTTGGCAAACCATAAGTTGGAAGCTTGTTTAGAAGTCCTTTATGCCAAACACGATCAAAAGCCTTTGAGATGTCAAGAGCAATTACTTGTGTTTCACGGAACCTTTCCATTGTTGTTGTTGTTTTGGTTTTTAGGAGCATTAGCAACTAAGGCCATATTGCTCCGGGATATGCGGTGGTCATTCCCTGACCTTTCCGCATCCTTCATATTTGGTGGCGACGGGCTCGAACCCCGGTCTAATCAAGAAGCGTGTGCTATGCACTGCTGCTCCTTCCCACCTGGCTACGGAGGCGCCTAACCTTTCCATTGAATTAGTCCATAGATGGGTAACATAAGCCAGAATATCACCAGTGGATCGACACTGACGGAATCCATACTGGCGATCATTGATCAGACGGAAGGTTTCTAGGTAGTATAAGAGTTGGCAGTTAATTGATTTCTCCATTACTTTAGAAAGAGTAGAAGTAATTGCAATGGGATGATAATTGGATGGGAGGGATTGGTCACGCTTTTTAGGAACTGGCTGGATACGAGCAAATTTCCAAGCAGAAGGAAAAACAACTTTTGAATAAGAAAGTGAAAAAAGGCGGCAAAGAATAGGAGTAAGTTCAGGAGCACAGGTTTTGAGAACAAGTGGAGAAATACCATCAGGACCTGGAGCTTTCTTAGCATCAAGATTCATCAAAATCCTTCTGATATCCTTTTGATGCAAGATCACACGAAGCATTGAATGGAGTGTGTTGGGAATGGTGGGAGGTGTTTTACCAAGATCATTAATACATGAGCTGGAAGAAAAATGGGATGCTAGCAGGTCAGCTTTATCCTTGGCTGAAGTCACAACAGAACCATCTGGTTTGGACAGAGGTGGGAGCAGAGATGGGCAAAAGTTGCGGCCAATAGCTTTGGCAAGAGACAAGAATGCTCGGCTACCATTAGGGCAAGAAGCAAGTTTTCTACTCTTAGCCTGTTCAAACTATAGTTTGGACTGATTAATAACTGCTTTACAATTGTTGCGAGCTTTGGTGTAGGCAGAAAATGACACTGAAGAATTAGAAATAAGCCAATTACGATATGCGACATTCTTCTCTTGAACAGCCTTAGCACATTTATTGGAAAACCAAGGTTTAGATAAAGGTCGTGATTTTAAAGTGGAGTGTGGGATAAAGGATTCCATTCCTGCAAGAATAATTTCACTGACACGATCTGAACAAACGTTGACATCAGAAGTTTTGAAACAGTAATCCGACCAAGGAAAAGAAGAAAAGAGGTCTCGCAGGTCATCCCATTTTGCATTCTTGTAATGCCAAACAACACGAGGTTGGGAATAACCATGAGATTGTCGCTTCTCCAATGAATAACCATTGGAGAAGAGACAATCACCAAGTTGTGATCTGAAGTGCCTAAAGGAGCTCTCTCTTCGACCCTGTACTTAGAAGGGTTGTTTGTGAGAAAAAGATCAAGTGTATTGGCTGTATGATTAGGATTGTCCGGTATTCTTGTAGGTAAATGAACAATCTGAGCTAGGTCATTAGTAATTGCAAAAGCCTCAGCATCTCGACCTGCTGGGTCAGTGTGACTAGAAAATGGAAGCCAGCTGGAGTTGTGAACATTAAAATGACCAAGGAAAGTTAACTCACTGTTAGGAAAGTTGGACTGGAGAAAGTCAAGTTGCAAACAGAGGAAGTCAAAGAGCTCCAAGTGATTAGTGGAGTTGGGAGAATGGTAGAGACAACAGATGAATTTGACACATTGAGGTAGAGAGATTTTAAGCCTGAGAAGATCAAAGAGAGGAGATTCCAAATTGCCAAGTCTGACGGAATATCAGAACAGACATATGCACAAGTACCACCTTTGAGGCGAAAGGAATCATACAGCGAATAATTTGGCCATCTGGGATGAGCAGTAGTTGAATCAACCGATAACTGAGATTCTGTCAGAAAAAGTACATGGGGTTTGGCAGACTGCAGGTGGAAATGGACATCTTTGAGATTAGAACTGATACCACGTATATTTGTTAAATGAATTAGGAAGTGCTTGGGAGGTTTAGATCTTTTCGCAGATAAGCTTGCTCTATTAGTTTGACAATTCATGGTGTATTCAATGGTAAGAAAAAGTGGGTGGGACATGCTGTATGAAGTAATGAAATTTTTGGATATGGCGTACATGTGGTAAGAATATACCCAGATCCTTGACATAACGTGGCCTCGACAATGCTCCCCGCATACACACTACTCGGACTCCCTCCAGTCACTATCTGGCAGAGTAGAGGTAGCAAGATTATACACTAGCTGATCCAGAAGCCTCCTAGAGAGTTACCAATAGGTTCGGTCCGGTGTACTAACTAGCGGCCGGCCTGTGAACACCGTTTTAGAGCTGTACCCTCGAAATGTAAGGAATATTGGATCTCGCCACGACGTTCATCATAACCTCAAAAGTCATCAATCATACTGCATGATGGAAGAGATAGGGAAGGGTTGCCACTTGTTCTCAAAATCTGTGCTCCTGAACTTACTCCTGTTCTTTGATGCCTTTTTTCGCTTTCTTATTGCAAAGGTGTTTTTCCTTCTGCTTGGAATTTGCTCATATCCAGCCAGTTCCTAAAAAGGATGACAAGTCCCTCCCATCCAATTATCGTCCCATTGCAATCACTTCTACTCTTTTTAAAGTAATGGAAAAATCAATTAACCGCCAATGAATAAACTACCTAGAAACCTTCCGCCTGATCAACGATCGCCCGTATGGATTCCATCAGTGTCGATCCATTGGTGATATTCTGGCTTATGTTACCCATATATGGACAAATTCAATGGAAAAGTTTGGTGAAACAAAAGCAGTTGCTCTTGACATCTCAAAGGCTTTCGATCGTGTTTGGCATAAAGGTCTTCTAAAGAAGCTTCCATCTTATGGTTTGCCAATTGTTTTTTGTAATTGGTTATCCAGTTTTATGTCCGATCGCTCACTGAGAGTGATGGTAGATGGCTCTCTGTCTTCTAACTTCTCCAGTAATGCTGGTGTCCCCCAAGGTTCAGTTCTTTCCCCCACCCTTTTTTCTTGTATATTAATGACCTCCTTCCATTGGCTGGAAATCCTATCCATAGTTTTGCTGATAGCACATTGCATTCCACTTTCCGTTTTGAAAAACCTTGCCCTGCTCAATTAGCTTCAACTTCTCGAATATCCGCTACCAATTCTTTAATTACCAATCTCCAGGTAATTCTCCAGTGGGATAAAGACAACTCAGTTAACTTCAATTCTTCTAAAACTCAGTCTTTTCTTGTATCTTGCAAAAAAGGATTCTTCTGCTCCTATGCTTATCTTTGGTGACACTCTGATTTCTAGGCAAGTTGATATATTTCTTTTGGGGATTACCCTGACTTCTAATCTCTCTTGGCACTAGCACATTACAAATATTGCTTCCTGTGCATCTAAAAAACTTGGTTTTCTCTTTCGTTTTTTCCAAACAGCTGTTCACTCTGTACAAATCGCAAATCCGCCCTACCATGGAATATTATTCCCACATCTGGGGCGGTGCCCCCGAAACCTCTCTCTGGCTTCTAGATTCCATTCAGAAGAGAGCAGTTAGGTTAATTAATGACTTCTCTCTAACAGAGTCTCTCTCCACTCACTCTCTCATAGACGTATTGTTTCTGCTGCCTGCCTTTTCTACAGATACTTCCATGGGCACTGTTCTTCTGAATTGGCTTCTATAATTCCCGCTCTCTCTTTCAAAACAGTCCGAACACGTGCCGCCACCAGCCAACATCCATTTACTGTCCAACTTCAAACTCACAGAACCAACTTTTCATCTTCCTCATTTATTCATTCAACTGCCGTTTTCTGGAACAACCTTCCTTCATACGTATTTCATGAAAATTACAGTCTACAGAAGTTCAAGTCTAATGTCAACAAATATCTTCTTTCTTCTTCTCAACCTCCAACCCAAGTCCGGTACTAATTACTATATGTTCTAATAACTCTTGTGTTTGGGGTTTTCTTAAAAAAAAAAAAGAAAGAAAAAAAAAGTACTTTCCATCCATTTGAAGCAGTAAACATGCCCCACTACCCTCATTACAGGATTACCTTCGTGCAATCAGGGATGCATCTAGTGCTTTTCGGGCCCTATGCATACAAATGAAAGTCGGGACCCTTCTTATATAAACAAGATTGAGGGTGATATTTGTTAAAAAAAATCACAATTTTTGAAGTTGTGTTAATTTATATTATTAGTTTGAGATTACAAAAAAAATATAAATGAAATAAAAAATCAATATTAAATTATTTTTTGTTTTATAATTTTGACATCTGTAAACTTATTAATAATATTCTCATAACAAAGAGTTTTTAGAATATCCTTTTCTATGTACAGTGTTTGCCTGTGGGTTAAGCTTTTGTTCCAAAAGAGTACTGCGTAAATAATATTTTTACCAGTTTCAGTACGGAAAATGAATGCTCTCCTTTGGCACTGCTCATTGGTAATGTTAAAAACAATCTTAAGCTTATTCCGACATTAGGAAATGTGGATATAATTTTGTTTTTGATTATAAAATTCAGTATTTCAGAAGCAGTGACTACATTCTCAGCCTTACTTAATGTATCAAACTGTTCCATTTCCACTTTCAATTCATCAACATTTACAGCTTTACTATAAATTCCCTCAATATAAGTTTTACAATGCATGAATGCTTCTTTGCAATCATATATAAATTTATTTTTTAGATCTTTATATACATCACCTCTTCTACACAAATCAGTAACTATTCTATCACAGACGGTTAAAAATATGTTCACTCTAGACACTCACCTCCTTCTAATTGTACGTTGTTCTCATTGTTATCATCGAAAAATATTTGTTTTTGTAATTTGGCATTTTTTTTAATGTTTAATTGGAATAATATTTCCAGCTTCATTTTCAAACTCCTTGAAATTGTTACGTATATTTTTAATAAAGTTGCTTATGCTATCATATAATGATACCACTGTAGATATTGAACCTGTGGATGATTGCAGCGATTTGCTAACAGCATTTATTCTATTTAAAATTTTTTCCCAAATACATATTAATAATACAAATTTGAATTCATCCAGTTTATTAAATAATGTAGCTGCTTATACTCGAACAACTGGCTTTTCAGTTTCAATTATGGATAGTTTGTTTAATGCTGTTTTAATGTTAACATAATTCTCTTTTAAGGCTCTTATTGCATTAGCTCGTGCAGACCATCTTGTATTTCACAAAGGTTTTATAGTTAAATGTTTCTTTGTCATACAGTTTTCTAACATGTTCCATCGATGAGTAGATGCAGAGAAAAAAAACAGAGTTCTTGAATTATATTAAAAATACAGTGGTACCTTGGATTGCGAGTAACTTGGTCTACGAGTGTTTTGCAAGACGAGCAAAAATTTTTAATAAATTTTAACTTAATAAACGAGCGAGGTCTTGCAATACGAGTACAGTCAGTCCTCGTATAACACGTGTTTACAATACACGAATTTGATCATACACGATTTATAAATATGCGAACGATAGCTTATATAACACGAATCGAATTCGCTTATGCACAATTCGCTTTTGTGTTTACAAGAAATGGCAGTCGAACGCAGAATCACCCCAACCGAACGCAACACGATAGGAATGAAGAGGAGATTCTGAAAATGTATTTGTTTTTTTATATCAATGAAGGGGAAAAACATTTCGCCATAATAACGTAAAAACCCACACAATTCCAGCTATTGGTATAATCGCAAATGCAATTAGATCGAGTTTACTACCAGTTTATAACAGATTCCACTAGCAGGAATGTAACTGGAAATTGTTTTTATTGTTTTATGGTAGTAACCCCTAGAAATGTGCTTTAGTAAAATCTCTGCCTTTACGGTGTTGTTTATTCAATTGCTACACGTGCGCAGCTTTGTTTATATGTATCAAGTGTGCCCCCTCATTTTGTGATAGTGCGAGCGATGAATCTGTTTAAAGACAATGCAATGTCATATTTCCGTGAAATCCTCAAGAGGAAGCAAGTATCATTGGAGAGGTTCCGTGTTAAAGTCGCACAAAAAGAAAGAGTCAACAGATAGCAGTGATTCCGTTAGTGACAGTGAAAGTCGTCCTACCATAAATCCGATTGCTTTATGTATATTAAATTTAAATATTAAAAATATGAAAAGGTATGTATTTTGTATTAATCATTTTTACAGTATATGAATATTTTCGAGTTTTGGAACAAATCATCTGGGTTTCCATGATTTCTTACGGGAAAATTCGCTTTGATATACGAGTGCTTTGGATTACGAGCACTTTTCCGGAACGAATTATGGTCGCAAACCAAGGTACCACTGCAAGTGTAACTTCCATACAACTTTCCGCTGCTGCATTGCCAACCAAGTTTAATGAGTGGTTTGCACAAGGAACAAATTCCGCAAAAGGGCTGTGTTGTTTAATAAGATTTTGAAGTCCATTATAGCAGCCGGACATATTTGCTGTGTTGCCGTAGCTCTGCCCTCGGCAGTTTTGGTTTATTGATTTATTTATATATTTCATGCAGTCATGACAGATACCTCTGTGGGACTCCTCTTTTCAGTGGGCCCTAGGCACATTCCTATTTTGCCTAATGGTAAATGCGGCCCTGTGCACAATAAAGGATTACACCACTGGTTAATTTTAAGAATGTTCATGCGAAGTTGCTTCGACACCAGTTTTCGAAGTTTATTACACAGCTTTCTATTGATAGCTGCTTTATAAATTTTGCAGTCGTGTTTGACTGTACCAAACATGTACCTGTAGCCCGTGCAGCCATACAAGTATGTACACTGAATGCAGTTATGTATGTATCAATCTTTTCATGTTGTGAAATTCTATTATTTTGATATTACTTGTTCATTTTATTGAATTTTTATTAATTTGTACTGAATTCAAAAATCATCCTTATAAATGTCCTGAAAGAGGAAAGTTGATTTGGCGTGTTGTGTTTTTAATCAAAGGTGGACTGAAGACTATTTCTTCATTGAGTACGACCAAAAAGCAGTGTGTTTGGTGTGTAAGGAGACTGTGTCAGTTTTTAAAGAATATAATTTAAAACAACACTATGATTCCAAGCATAAATCTTATGATAAATATAAAGGAATATTGTGAAAAGAAAAGTGTTCAAAGTTGCAAAACGAATTAAGAAAATAACAAAACACATTGAAAATGTATCAGTCAAAAAATTTATCTGTTGTAACCAGTTATCAAGTTGCACATTTGATCGGTTTTGAAAGTAAACCGTTCAGTGATGGTGAATATGTTAAATAGTGTTTGTTAAAAGTTGTGGAAGAAATTTGTCCAGAGAAACGAACAGTGATACAAGACATTAGTTTGTCTCAACAAACAATTATGCGAAGAGTAGAAGATATTGAAAAGAATTTGTTCGAATAACTTTTGGAAACCATAAAACATGAAATATTTTAGTGTGGCACTGGATGACAGTACTGATGTAAATGACACAACCCAACCCAACTCCTTATCTTCATACGTGGAATTAATGTTAATTTTGTACCAGTTGAAGATTTAGCTGATCTACAGAGTATGCACGGAACAACTACAGGTGAAAATCTTTTAAATTTTTGCCAATCTATTGAAAAGTTAGAATTAAATATTAAAAATCTGGCAGGAGTCATAATTGATGGTGCAAAAAATATGACAGGTAAAAACATTGGGCTTATGGATAGAATAACCAATAAAATGATAGATATCAGAGCTGAACCTCCGATTGGAATTCACTGCATTGTGTGTCAAGAAGTTCTCTGTGGGAAAGTATTGGACCTCCAACATGTTATGAATGTGGTTATTTCAGCTGTAAATTTTATAAGATCATATGGCCTTAATCACTGTATGTTTCAACAGTTTCTTTCAGAAATTGAAGCTGAATACGAAGATGTAATTTTACATAGTTCAGTGAGATGGCTTAGTCGTGGCAAAGCGTTATATCGTTTCTTTAAACTGCGCCAAGAAATCGATATTTTTATGACAGAAAAATGAAAACCAATAAAACAACTATCAAATATGGAGTGGCTGTTTGATCTTGCAATTCTTTACAGTCATTTAAATGCTCTTAATTTAAAACTACAAGGGAAAGGAAAATTGGTCTCTGATTTGTATGGTGACATCAAATCATTTCAGAATAAGTTGTTATTATTTGAATCCCAAATTGAGCGAGACAATTTAGTTCACTTTGAATGTTGTACCAAGCTAAAAAAGAAACACACATTTCCAAAGAATCGTTGCCTCTCATTATTAAAATTACTTTTTGACGAGTTTGAAAATCACTTTGCTGATATAAGATCCCAAAAAAGACATAAGCTTGTTTGAGAATACATTTATTTCTTTGGCTGAAAACTACAATTCCAGCTTGCAGCTTGAAATTATTGATCTTCAAGCCAAAACATTGTTCAAAAATAAGTATATGGACTGCGAAAATAAACTACTTGAATTCTACAAGGCTCTTCCACTGAAGATTTTCTGCTAATAAAAGAAAATGCCATGAAAATGGCTACTTTGTTTGGATCAACATATGTTTGTGAGCAAATTTTTTCATGCATGAAATCATAAATATTTTAAATATCATATAAACAGAATAACAGATGAGCATCTTCATTCTGTATTGAGAATTGGCATCACAAATTTTCAACCAAATTTCGAACAGTTATCTAAAAATATCTAGCCTCAATCATCTCATTAAACATTAAGTTTTCTTCAGTGTATTGTGTGTTGTACTTAATAAAATTTCCGAATATTTTTGATTTTAGGTGTGTTGTTATATTTATTTATTCACTTTAATATTGAAAAGCAGTGATCCTTTGCAGGTTTCAAATTTTCTAAAGCGAGCATATAAAAGCAAAAGTAAGGTATTAAAAAAAAAAGTAAAATATTTTATTAAAAACTTTTGTAAGTCATATTTTTATAATTTTAATAAAATATAAAAAATAAATGACTGACATAGATTTGTTGCGCATAAAAATGTTGGGAATTTGCATTTCTTATATATAGCCTGAAAATAAAAATGGTAACATGAAAATAGAAACTTCCTTTTACATGTAACAAGGCATAGGAATGTAACACCCTAATTTTTCTTGAGAATCACTCAGTGTGGCATGCGAAACAAATCAAACTTTGAATATGGCCCCTGTATAGAAAAGGGTTGGACCCCACTGATCTAGAAGGTTCCACTGTTGTAGCCTCGAGGCCAAAAGCTCTGCTTTATTCTTTGGCAGTTCGAGATCCCTGATGAGGTCATTAAGCTCACTTTCTGTGATCTTATGCAGTTCAGAAAGGTAAAGGTTTGGATAAAATGGTAGATCCCTTGACATAGACAGCTGCTGTACTTCATGTATATCAAGTTGATGTTCATCAGTGTCTTCATCTTCATCAGGAATAGGTAGTACTTCACCATGAGGCACGGGACGAATTGCAGATGGTATATTTGCGTTTGTAACTGTCTACTTTTTCTTTATTGTCATCCCTTTTCTAATAGGTGGCACTACACAGTAACTGTCTGTGACATTATTTGTTGGCTCCTCCATATCATGTGCACTGCAAAAGGCATAAAACATCCCTTTCAATTCACTTACGCATTGAGTTTTGATAAACAGGTAGTGCAGCATATGGGTGGAGCCCAGTTCTTGTCCTGGTCCCCTAATTTATACCCAAAGTACAAGAAGTAGGCTTTTTTTATGGCTCAAGTTAAGGGATGCTTTCTTGAAGCTAACATGACTTCTCCACATACGTAGCAGAAGTCATCCTGACGGGGCATGTTAATCTTACACGACACAAATACTGTGCAAAAAGTAGGAATCTCATAGTGAACAACCATTAACTGAGAAAAAATGACCCAGTACCTAGCCATATTCGAGGATTACTGCAACAGAGTTGAAGCATTTGAGGTGATAACAGATTATCATGTGATAAGAGCATTGTGGTATTGAAACTGCAGTGTTGCCATGCGTTTTGCTGAGAGCAATTGATAGTAGAGTAGTTGATAATATAGAGTAATTTTCTAATATGAGACCCCAACTGTAATTTGAAAACAAGAGGCAATTGACAAATTTTAATGTAATTTTCGTGTTTAGCAGCATGAAATTAGTCAAGATTGGGTGTTTTTGTAACATGTTATGTGTTGACCTTATCATTTTATCACATGTACTGATGACCTTGAGTTCATTCTCATGGCATGACTATAGATGCTAGCCAGAAACTGTTCAGATCTAAAAAGAATTAGAATTATTTGCAGTTATTGCTATTTGTTGGTGAATAAACATGTTTGATTTTTGACTGTGAAACAAAAATTTAAATAGTTAATTGTTATGAAACATTTAAACAGATAAATATTATCAAAAATTGAAATAGATAAAAATATTATAAATGTTATCAATGATAAATATCATTATTTATGCTGTAAATTATGAAATTTGCTAATTAGACACTTTTGTTTACAGATCAAATTATCATCTGAGAATCCTTAATTGTGCTACTAGGGTGAGTATTTTGAAATGAACAAAAAAAAAAAAAAAAAAGAACACACACACACACAGTCGAACTTGGTTATAACGAGTGCGGAAATATAACAAGATCACGGCTGTAATGAGCAAAAAGCCATAATGATTTTAATTTACTCATATTCCCATACAATCACTCACCGTTATAACAAGCATATTACACGGATACGCCATACAAATTTTGGTAACTATACAAACATTCTTAATTGCTCGGGTAGTTGAAAAAACCCAATTCTGGGAATAGACAAAAACAAAAGGGGCGACTTCACTTATTTGACCACCCACATCAGATTAGGGGCTGGTTTATGACCTAACCTTGTTCTTTCCGGGCCGAGGGCTATACAATAGTGCATTGGCATTTCGCTTGTAATTTCTATGGTTATATTACCCTATTTACAGATTGTCTTTTATTCACTAAACCATAAATTTATTTTGGGACTTCTAAGAATTTTGGAAACAGTAATTGTATATACAGATCACTTTACTGACATTTTAAAATAAAATCAGTTAGACTTGAATCCATTCTTCGGAAACATGTCTACTAACAAAAGAAAGTCTCTCTCTCTGTTTGCGAAAAAGTTGAAATTATTTGTGAGTTAGAACTTGGTGCAAAAATGCTGACATGTGTAAAAAGTTTTCTTTGTCCTCTTCAATGGTATCAACCTTGTGGAAGAATAAACATGTTTACCTATCGGCACTGGAAAAGAACATAACCAAAAAAAAAAAAAAAAATTTTGAAAATGCAAGGTTTACAAACACCGATGAAGCATACAAGTGTCCAATCTATGACAACCCCCGAAGCCCACTTATCTCAAGGATTGACTTGCTGCCTGCAGATTAAGAACACCTTTTTATTACTGAAGAGGAATACTATAAATCTCTCATGCGGTATGCCCAAAATATATTTGAAACAAAAAGGCAGAACCATAGACAAAATACAAATTTCACCTCCCCACCCCCAGGCACCTTGAACCTTCAAACTGTATGTGACACTGTATAATTCAGGCCCAAAACCTTCAGGCCGATCTGTTACTTGACTGTACACTACACTATCTGATCAGTTTAACTGGACCCCTGTCTGGTGAATGCTGCTAAGTTATTCTTATTATTCCTTATTACTTCTCCTTTATCTTAGTTCCCTTCTTTGTTCACCATGATAGCGATTTCAGTTCCGTTCGCCCTTTGTTCTCCATAACTAGCATTACTAGTACCGTAATGTTAGCACATTGCCCTTCACGACTACTAACTTATATATATAATAATAATAAAATAAAAATATATTCACCCATTCCATGATTAATAGCAGTGGTTTCCAACCGGAGTACCCTCTAGGGTGCTGTGTTCCCCTGGGTGTCACAATAACATTCCATGGGTGCCACCTAATTTGGATTTAAATTACTTAAGCTTATTTATTTTTTTAAAATTTTTATATTTATTTCATTATAAAAAGGCATACAGTATCTTTTTAATTTTGTGGTGATCTATAATTCATGTTTATTTAGTACCTCTATATAAAGAATAAAATTATTATATAAGTATATATAAGTTGTATTATGAATTGTAACTTTGTTTATAATTATATTATTATAATAACTGTCATATAACATATTTTTTAATATTATATATTATATATATATATATATATATATATACATACATACAGGGTGTCTCAAAAATATTGGTACAAACGTTTAGGGGGGGAGGTAACATCTAAAGGTATGTGATTCGCATAGGAACCCATAACCGGAAACGTCACCGTAAGTTGGTACACGGTGCTGTTCATCAATTAGCGAGAGGGAAAATTTCTGGTTTACTCATTCAAGCAGTAGTCGCCGCACGAAGAGCATGCATCGATATACGAACTGTGAGCTGGCAGAAATGCACCTAGTGTATGGATTAGCAGAGGGCAATGGACGAGCCACTCAACGAATTTATGGAGAATGCTTCCAAGACAGACATGTACCGGACCACCATTTGTTTGCGCGTGTGCATCAAAATTTGTGCGATTATGGGTCATTTAGAGGTAACAGGAGTAGTGCGGGTAGACCACGTTCGATGCGAACTCCCGCAATGGAAGAAAGTGTGTTGAATGCCGTCCAGAATAATCCTACTACCAGCACACATGCCGTTGCCTCTGCCTTAGGAGTGTCTTGTTGCAGTGTACAGCGTGTCTGGCACCACGATTCCTTACATCCCTTTCATCTCCAAAGGGTTCAGTTACTGCTCCCCTAAGATCATCCTGCACGTGTGGCTTTTGTGCAGTGGTTTCTCCAAGAAAGTGTTCAAGACTTGAATTTTCCAGCTTATGTTTTGTTCACGAATGAGGCTTATTTCACTCAGGAAGGCTTATTCAATCAGCACAATGCTCATGTGTGTGCTCACGACAACCCACACGGTGTGCGCCTCCATGCGGCACAACATCGCTTCGCAATAAATGTGTGGGCAGGTATGGTCGGTGACTGCTTAGTCGGCCCATACCTGTTACCATCCCGCATGAACTCCGCTAAATATCGGATCTTTCTTGAACAAGTTCTACCAGGGTTACTTGACGATGTTCCAGCAAATGTTAGACGCAACATTTGGTTTCAACATGTTGGGGCGCCTGCCCATTATGGAAGGTGTGTTCGTGACCATTTGAACAGGCATTTTGGGCATCGATGAATTGGCCATGGTGGACTCATTGCGTGGCCCCCACACTCAGCTGATTTATCGAGCCTTGATTTCTTTCTGTGGGAGGGCCCTCAAATCTATTGTGTATGAATCGCCTGTGGAGACGGAAATGAATCTCGTGGCGAGACTCCTCTGCGCTGCTGCCACTGTAAAAGAAATTCCAGGTGTGTTCAACCGTGTCCGCCAATCCATGCTGCGTCGGTGTCATGCATGCATCGCGTCTCATGGTGGAACCTTCAAGCATCTGTTGTAACATCATGAAATGCATCCATCTCGTACTCCATTGTTAATATTATGTCAAATAAATGTTTGCCACTAATTACTGTCTTGTGTCATTTCTGCTTCTTGTGCCTCTTCTACTACTTTCCCCGTGACATTTCATGTTATGGGTTCCTATGCAATTCACATTCCTTTAGATGTTACCTACCTCCCCTAAACGTTTGTACCAATTTTTTTTTTTTTCTTTTTTCTTATTTTCTTTTTTTTTTTTGGCCCTTCCTTCCAAGCCTAGTCATTGCCAAGGTTCTCCCACCAGGGACTTATGCAATCCTAATAATTGGCCCACCTTCACATGGTAAAGTATAGACAATAGTGGGACCTTGTTTCCAAGGGCCTAGTGGCAAACAGGCCAGATGAACAACAGACAAACAATACACTATTTTCTTCATTTTTCTGACCTTTACAGACTGTGTTGCATCACAAAACATCACTGTGGAGTTGGGGAAAATCCCCGTGTCCACAAGATCTGTAACACTATACACTATGTCCTCCCTGTATACATTGTACTGCTCATACTGAGATTTTTCATACCTCATGTTTCAGTGACACCACATCTATGGTATATACATAATGTCTGCATTTGATCACTTAATCAGTACTTCAAATTCATCAAATTTATTTACAATGCTCTTAACGTTGCATTATTATCGAAGTATATATGCACCTGTTCTTACTCTTAGTTATCCTAATACAGCCCATGTATTTACTTGTTCTGTGATGACCCACAGTAGACTTGAAATTCCTGACACCTTGCTTTCCAGGCTGCTGGATGTACCAGTAGTAGCAGTGCAAGAATCACTTTCACCTCTGAATGCAGCTCTAGATAATCTATTAGTCTGTGTATCCGCCCCCACAAGCTAACAGTTTTCCAACCCCCATATCATTGCCTCGATAGCATCAGCAAATAATCTTGCATCTTCTATGTAAGTGTATCCCATTCCTGTAGAAACACATTCTCCTGTTAACAAGCATAGACTACGCTGAGAAAATTTCTAACCCACTACCCTTGCACATTCTCTCCAGGGCTGAATTGGTCGACAAGACTCCCAACATGTACTCTCTCCTATTGTGTGTGTGTGTGTGTGTGTGTGTGTGTGTGTGTGTGTGTGTGTGTGTGTGTGTGTGTGTGTGTGGGCAGAATTGCACACACTTTGACTTTTAAATTCAATCCTCATTTGCAACTTTTTCCCAACAGTGCCCTGTACTTGTTAATCATCAGATCTGCTACTCTTAATGTCATTAGTGCCAATGTGTACGCAGTGTGTATAGCGTTTGTGCTCTTAAAAGATATCTGCTCTACAACATCATCTACTTTTGCCCCTGGCTGAAATACCCTGGTCCTATTCTGCCTATCTGCCTTGCACAATATATTTTACATTTCCTGAAAATAGAGTTGCCGACAATAACTATGAGGGACTAAGAATGTGGGACCAGCACATTCTGCATTTGGGATTGCTGCTGTGTTGCCTAGTGCACAAGTGTGAGTTTGGCATTTTCTGCATTGGTGTACCATATCCTGTACCAAAAATTGATTTGTAAACATTGCACAGGTTGCACATTTCATTAGGCTTGATTTGCAGGTGAATTGCTTGGTTCTTCCCCAAGCCACAGCACTTCCTCTACTTTGTGCCCATTGCTTTGCTGCTCCAGTCTGAGGTATGATTTCCATTTAAATACAAATTAATTGGTTATCAATGAAAATTAATCAGTTTAAATACTGTAATTAATTGACAATACCACACCAAGCTAATAGATTTCTAAAGACAATGATATGTATCACACTATCAAGTTCAAGTTATATGTTATGCTATACTGTTAAGTTTTCAGAGTTTCAAATTAGCTATTTCCTTGCTAAAAGTAAAATTCCTTAGCTAAAAACAAAAAATATATGATAAGCTATGTGATTACAACATTCAAACTATTTCTGTATCTGTATCTTCCTCGCTTTTCCAATCTAGGGTTGGGTTAGATGATTCAAGGCCTTCCATCTTTTTTCTATCTTCCCAAATCTTATTTTCTGTCATCATCTCCCATTAATTTCCCTTTGTTTCCACATCCTCCCTAATTTGATCCCTCAATCTTTTCCGGGGTTTTCCCCTCGACCTCTTCTTTTCTATTTTCATATCAAACATTCTTGTTATTCTGTTCGAGTTCATCTCTTCGTGTGTCCAAACCATCGCAAATGTGATGCAATCATCTTCTCCCTCAAACTTTCTGTTTCTAAGTTCATTCTAATGTCAATATTTCTAATTTTGTCTCTTCTAATTTTAGCTATCATAGTCCTTAACAAATTCATTTCCTTTGCTCAGATTCTGCTGGTATCCTTTTTATTCATCCAGCATGTCTCAGCAGCATAGCCCAAAATAGGGACAAAGTATGCCTTATTTATCAGCTTTTTATACTTCATTGGAACTTTTCTAGCCATTAACAGGCTGTTATCATTACAGAATAAACTCTGACTAGCTGCTATTCTCCTTGTTATTTCCATATCTAGGCTGCCATTCTTTGTTAATACACTTCCTAGGTACTTAAGGCTACTTGTGTATCACATTTAAAACCTTACAATTCCACTGCACTACTAGTCACTAGCTATGATATCTGTGCCAAAATACCAATACAAGAGCTCTATGAAGATAAGTCATAACTTACAAAATCTCTAGCTAAATTTAAAAATAAGCAATGAAAATGACTAAGACTATTAAACTATTTATTAGACATAATTTAACATGTTAATTAATCAAAACAGCGGCAAAACTTTCCAAAAAAAAAGTCATTCTTTCGCACACTTTGCAGTCTTGTCCCCAGTTATCTTCCATTGCATTTACCTCTATTCTTATCAGAGGAATGGAGAAATCCATTAACTGTCAACTTCTAAACTATCTCAAAACCTTCTATCCGATTCATGTTTGCCAGTATATATTCTGTCAGTGATCCACTAGTGATATATTGGCTTATTTTATCCATCTGTGAACATATTCGTGAATCTCAAGCAGTTGTTTTTTGACATTTCAAAGGCTTTTGATTGTGTCTGGTGTAAAGGTCATCTTAATAAGCTTCCATCTTATGGTTTGCCAACCTTTTGCAATTAGGAGTCTAGTTTTCTTTCTGCCTTCCTGCTGCAAGTGAATTGCTTTCTGTCTTCTAACTTCCCCACTGATCGTGGTGTTTTCAAAGGTGCAGTTCTTTCTTTCTCACTCTTTTCCTCTTCTATATCAATGACCTTCTTCCACTGATTGGAAATTCTATCTGTAGTTTTGCCGATGATGGCATATTACATTTAACCTTCCAATTTGAGAAACCTTTCCTTGTACACACAGCTTCAACTTCTTGCATGTCAACCCCCAATCGCTTGAATTCTGATGTCTAAGTAATTCTCCAATAGGGCAACATTAACTTAGCTTATTTCAGTCCTAAAACTCAGTCTCATTTTATATCTTGCAAAATTCTGCTCCTGTGCTTTTATTCAGTGATACTAAGATTTCTAGACAATATCACTTCTCTGTTAGGAATTACTCAGACCTTCTAATCTTTCTTGCCATAAACATATCACAAATATTGCTTCCCTTGCATCTGAAAAATTTGGTCTTCTCTTTCATTCTCATTTATTTTCTTCTAAACTCTCTCTCTCTCAGTGCAAATCTCAAATCCACCCTACCATGGAGTGTTGTTCTCACATCTGGGGTGGTGCCCTCAAATTCTCTCTCAGGCTTCTAGACTCCATTCAGAAGAAGGCAGTCAGGTTCATTAACATCTTACAAAGTCTCTCAACTCCCTATCTTGGATACATTCTATTTTTGCTGCATGCTTTTTCTATGGATATTTCCATGGGTACTCATTTTCTGAATTGGCTTCTGTTATTCTCTCTCTCTCTCTCTCTCTTCCGGATCAGTCCTAACGTATGCCACAACTATCACCGTCCATTTACTGTCCAGCTTTAAACTCGCAGAATCAACTTTTCTTCTTCATTTATCGCTTTAATTTCTGTTTTCTGGAACAAACTTTCCTCTCACATATGTTTCCTGAAAATTACAATCTACAGAAATTCCAGTCTGACCAAATACCTTCATCTGTCTTCTCAACTTTCAACCCATGCACAGTACTAAGTACTACATTCTAAGACCTTTTGAGTTTGGGGTTTTTATTAAAAAAAAAAAAAAACACTTCAAAGAGACTTTCATAACAGTTACCTGGATTAGGCTTCCCCAAAACAGTGCAGTATTAATAGCGGCACTTAAAAAAAGTCTGGCTAATATGAGTAAAAAGGCATAAAAGCTTGTCTGTTGTTGATTGGAAAGATGTGATTTGGTCTGAGAAATCTAAATTTTGTTTGTACTCTAATGGTGCATGGCAATGGGTTCACAGGAGAAGCTGTGTGACATTTCATCCAGACTGTGTACAAGGTGTCTTACAAGCTGGTGGTGGGTCATAGATGCTTTTGGGATGTGTTAACTATTATGAAATGGCTCCTCTACTTGAAGTACCAACCAGAATGAATGAGGCTGATTATACAAGTATTATGGATAATCAGGTTTTTCTTTTCACTGAACACTTGAGGGACACTGGCGAGTTTGGTTCTCTTGTATGCCTGTATTAATACTGTCCAGCTCATAGGTCTTTACTGTTTTAAACTGGAATGAGGGAATTTAGACCAGATTTAAATCATATAGAGAACATATGGGATGGTTATCTTGAAAAGAAAGTGAAAACACGAACCTGAATGAATTATTGACTCGGTTGTTTTCATAATTGCCTAATATTGATTTTAACTATTTCAGAGTCTAGTTGAATCCCTACCAACAAGAATTCATGAAGTGATGCATACTAAAAAGAGGGTTAAACATTATTAACTGAAAAATTGCACAGGTGACTTAAGTTTTATAAATTTGTATGCTTGAAAAGTAGCATCAACATCATCATTCTAAGGGCCAAGCCCTGTCGCCATAGAGATCTTTTTTTCTCCACTCATCCCAGATTTGGACATTTTGTTTTGTCTCACTGTAGTTCATTCTTGAGAGTTGGAGCACATCATCAAGTGGTGTGATTCTTGGTCGTCCTCTGCTTCTTTTCCCTTCAAGCTGTCCTTCTAGTATGTTCACCATCCAATCATTGTGTCTCTAGAGTTGTCCTAGGAACCGCATCTTCCTCTTTATTATGATTTTCTTGATTGTTCTTTATTCCACAGCTACTCTGAGGACCTCCTCATTCGTCTTTTTGTATCTCCAGTTGATTTTCATCAAGGTTCTCCAGCAAAACATCTCAAATACTTCCCCATTTTTTTTGCTGTTATTGACCATGTTTCACATCCATACAGCAGTATATTCTATTTATAAGTTTTCACAAATCTCTTTGTCTTTTCTTTGTTCACCTTGCTTGCAATAAACATTTTTTTTCCCGACATACAAGAGGATGGCTTTTGCCATCCTCTTGTATGTTGCTTCCCAGATATATAAATGAACTTACTTGTTCAATTTTCTCATCTATTTCTACCTTGTCTGTTTTTCTTTTCTTGCAATCATTATTTTTATCTTTTCTGTGTTAATTTTGACCTACAATCTAAGAAAACTCCTTCCATTACTTCTGTTGTGTTTTTCAAATCTTTGTTTTCCGCTAGTGTTTTCCGCAGCTATATCATCTGCAAAACATATGAATTGAACCTGATCTCCTGCTATGCTTATTCCTTTAGTTTTACACACCTAACTTTCTCTAAAGTGTCCTGCGCGAAGACAAATAATCTCTATTTAAGTATCAGGTTTAACCCGATTCGGTAATTTTCATTCCAGTGATCACGACATACGGTCAAAAAGCGTTGTCAGCTTCAGGAAGGAAAATCGTTTTGAATATTTTCGTTAGATTCTTTTAATTGCGTTAATTTGATTTTTAATTGTTTTAAATTGATTTGAATTGTGTTAAATTGATTATTTAATTATTTATATTTTACTCTAATGTACCGGTAAGTTGTCGATTTTTTCGTTTTTTCCGTTTTAATTTCTGGAGGGTATCATACGGAAGTGTTCTATGCACTATATTGAGGTAAACTCCTCTTATTATTTTACTAATATTATTATCAACATAGAACATATTGAGTAGTACAGCTCTGATTCATACTATCTAATTAATTTTTAAACTCTTATTGACTATTTCATTCACTTCCTGTCTCTCCAGCAGTAAACAATCGATACACACAACTATGGGATATTTTTTGAATGACTTGGTACAAAATTACATTAAATCTACACTAAGGTACTCGGCCCAAAGTTACCATATTTCTTTTCTAAAAAGCGCGAAGACAAATAATCTCTATTTAAGTATCAGGTTTAACCCGATTCGGTAATTTTCATTCCTGTGATCACGACATACGGTCGAAAAGCGTTGTCAGCTTCAGGAAGGAAAATCGTTTTGAATATTTTCGTTAGATTCTTTTAATTGCGTTAATTTGATTTTTAATTGTTTTAAATTGATTTGAATTGTGTTAAATTGATTATTTAATTATTTATATTTTACTCTAATGTACCGGTAAGTTGTCGATTTTTTCGTTTTTTCCGTTTTAATTTCTGGAGGGTATCATACGGAAGTGTTCTACGCACTGTATTGAGGTAAACTCCTCTTATTATTTTACTAATATTATTATCAACGTAGAACATATTGAGTAGTACAGCTCTGATTCATGCTATCTAAAGTGTCCTCCATATGTAAGTTAAATAGTAATGGTGAAAGGTATAGACTTTTTAAATATTTTTTTCCCCTCTCTGTGTGTTCACTTTCCTGCTGTTTTCTAGCCGTTGGTCACCTTTAGTCAGCTGTGCTACTTGGACTTATAATTTTATCATATTGTAATAATTGCTGCCAGCTTTGCAGGACCTGCTATTGCTTCATATTTTTCACTGTAACAGTTTATGAAAGCAGGCTGTTTCTAACTGAACATAATCCCAGAATACATCATTGGGGGAACTCAACTCCTTCCACATAATATGGATAACTTAGCCCCAAGTGAAGTACCCTTTTGAAATTCTTCCCTTTATAGATGAGAATTTAGCTCAGCTCTTTCCAAACAAATAGTAAATAATTGTTCGGTTTAGAAGCTTATGCTGATTTTGATTTATTTGAATCCATCACCTGTTTGTAATGTTGATACAGGGCATTCATTTTAAAAGTAAAATAGTCAAAGGAAAATACCATTTAATATCAAAAAAATTAACAAATAATAGTATCAAGGTGGAGACCATTACTTGCTGTACAGGACTCTTCCTTACTATAGTAATTTTCATTGTTTAAACGTGGATCATTTATTTGAACAGCTCAGAAAAGAAATGGTATCTAGCTTATTGTTATTTGCCAATATAACAGTGTGTTAATATATAACTCTGCAAAAAGATTTGATATATCAACAAAAAACATGTAAAAATGTGAGCCAAGTTCTTTTGCAAGCTTTGCAAAAACCTCCACTGTGAAAAGGCTTGAGATCAAACAGTGATACCAAGTTCATCATAAGCTCAGCCATGAAAAGCACTGAGATGAAAAAGTTTTGTCAAGTTTGCTATTTGCTTAACCAGATTAAAAGTTTGTCATACACTTGGCGGATTCACCATATTATTTAAATTGCAGTTAATTTCATGTTCATAAGGTGATGAATCCATCAAAAGTATGACAAACTTTTAATCTGGTTAGTCAATAGAAAACTTGGCATAACTTCAGATCAGTGCTTTTCATAGCTAAGCCTGTAATGAACTTGGTACAACTTTTTGATATTGATGCTTTCCATGACTGAGGTTATGATGGACTTGGCATCACTGTTTGATCACAACATTTTCATTGGAGGTTTTTGCAAAGCTTCTGAAAGAACTTGGCTCACTTTTTTTTACAACAAAATACAATTTTTTGTATTTTGTTCTGATGTAAAAAGTGCCGCATATGTCCTCTATTGTTAGTAATACATAAATTGCTCTTTTGATCATGTTGCAAAAGACACAACAATAATGGTTTATGTTAATACATTCTTCACCACATTTTCATTGCTTTATTTGAACTGCTGAATGTTTTGTGGATTGCTTTCATAAGCATCCTGCTTTAATAACCCCAATCAAAAGACATCTGGGGATGTTAAATCAGAAGACATAGGTAGGCCAAAGTCATGATATGATTTACCGTATTTCCCCATGTATAAGACGCACCTTAATTTTGGAGCCCGAAATTTGAAAAAAAAATGTATTACATAATGTTATTGAACTCAACTTTTATTCATCATAAAATTCATACAACTCATCACTGTCAAAACTCCCATCCATTAGCTTGTCCTCAATCTGTGTCTGATGACGAATCACTGTCTTCATATATTGCCTCATCCTCAGTTCCATCTATGGCATTTGAAATGCCACACTTCTTAAATGACTTGACAACGATCTCAATCTTGATATTATCCCAGGATCTTTTCACCCAGGTACAAACTTCTCCTATAGTTGGTTTCTTTACTCTTCCTGCTGGTGTCAAATTGTCCCCAGAAGACTTCATCCATTGGTTCCATTCGTCTCTCATGTCAGCTTTGAAGGGTTTGTTAATGCTGACATCAAGTGGTTGGAGCTGGGATGTCAAGGTATGACGGCAAGTTTTGTTTTTTGCTCTGCAGCAATCTTCTTTGTATTTTTTGTTATGTGTGCTCTGAACTGATCAAGCACCAATAGGGCAGGTTTGCGTAAGAGCCCACCTGGTCTCCTGCTCCAAACTTTCCCAAACCAGATCTTCATCCCATCCTGATCCATCCAGCCCTTGTCATGAACGTGGACAATCACTCCTCGAGGATTGTCTTCTTTTGGCATTGTTTTGCGTTTGAAAATCAGCATAGGAGGCAGTTTGGTTCCGTCGGCACAACAAGCTAGAA
The DNA here is from genome assembly GCF_048544385.1 of Mastigoproctus giganteus. Taxonomy (NCBI): domain Eukaryota; kingdom Metazoa; phylum Arthropoda; class Arachnida; order Uropygi; family Thelyphonidae; genus Mastigoproctus; species Mastigoproctus giganteus. Next base: position 67,394,568 of record NC_143575.1, read on the forward strand.
CAACTGTATAATGGCTCTTTTCATGTCCACTTGTCTTCACAGTTACAGTTTTCACCCCCTTCTTATCAACAGTTCTGTTACTTGTGACATCAAATTGAAGGGGACTTTGTCCATATTTGCAATCTGTCCCAACTCAAACTGATGTGTCGTCCGACATTGAATGACAAAACGATGAAATTCAAGGACCTTCTGCTCATAGCTTTCAGGCATCTTTTGGGCAAGTCTGGTGCGTGTACGCATGCTTAGTCCATTCTGTTTCATGAACCTGAAGCACCAATTGAAAATCAGTAACTCCTTTGAAATCAGTAACTTCTTTTTCATCAGCAATTCTTCTTGCCTCCTGCTGAACCATCTTTGTGGACACAGGAATTCCAATTGCCCTTTGCTCTTCAATTCCCTCTCTAAATCAGGCCATTTTGCTGACTTGCCTCTAATGGCCTTCTTCTGCCGTGGCGTTTTCAGTAGGGTTTCTTCTTCCCATAGCCAGTCTCGGATTGTTTTCTCAGTTGGAGGAGGACCAAACTTACGTTCAGCAGCACGATTTCCATTCACTTTTGCAAACTGGATCACTTTTAGCTTGAATTCAGCACTGTACGAAAATCTTTTCTGAGCCATTTCTGGGCAGAACGTGGCAAAACGTAACCTAATATACCAGTAACAAGTGCGAAACAATGAGTGCAAAGACAACAAGCGCGAAAAAGTGGGAAATGCAAGTAAAAAAAATCTATAACCATTGTATGAGACGCACCCAGTTTTTAGACCCCAAATTTTTCGAAAAAAGGTGCATCTTATACATGGGGAAATACGGTAATCCCCAAAAAAAAACCTTAACATTTCAGTGGTTGAGGGTGTGGTATAGCAGGTTGCATCATTCTGTTAGAGTCGGGTGTCTCTTTCTAGCAATGCAATAAACTGCACTGTGATGCCTTCATAAACATCAGAGGTGATAGTTTGCTCAAAAAAATAAGTGCCCTACTACCATTAAAGATATCCCTGCCAAAGACTGATTTTGTGGGCATGTGAGGAGGTTTTGCAAAAAAAATGCGGGTTTTCAGTACTCCTTATTCTCCAATTTTGACTTTGACACAGCCACTGAGGTGAAACTACACCTCTTCAATGAAATACATTTTATAGAAATTTCAGTACCTTCACAGTGAAATAAGCTTTTAAACCAGTGACATTACCGTACTCTTTTAACATGACCTTGAAATTGAAACTCAAGGATACTGTGTATTTGGTATGGAAAAAAAGTAACAGGTATTTGCTTACAGAAAAACGAGATGAACCAAGTGATACCTTCCTTTTGAATGTCGACTTTCCATAAAGATTTGAAGATTGCAGCATTATTTGTTTAATATTAACTAAAGCACTGGGCAAGAACACTCCTTCTTTCGTGTTCCTTATTCACACTCTCAAAACTTCTTTAATGTCTTTAAAACCTCTAATAGTATGTCTTGCTTCTTCCCAAATTTTATTCAGATCCCACCTCTACAACATCAGGTAGGACTCTGTTTTCTGATAATTAATTACCAGTGGCTGAATGCTAAATTTCCACAATATCCTGCAAATATTTGCACTTGAATTGAGCTCTGTCCATTCAAAGCTTTAAGCAAAGGAATCAAACCTCCTTGCAGGTGTTTAGGCTCTAGATGATTCAGTTTGAAGAACTGAAGCCTTTTTCAGTAAGAGGATACTTTTTTTTTTCCCCCTCACAAATCTCATTGCTCTTCTCTGCGCCTGTTCCAACAAATCCGCTTCCTTCCTAAAATGAGGTGTCTTGATCTGTATGCTGTATTCAAGATGTGGCCTAACCATTGCCATATACTATGAGATAATCACATCCTTATCTCTTCTCTCATAATTTTGGCTAAGGGCTTTCTTAGCTGTTTTTGCTGCCTCTGTTGATATAACTGGCAAAATTTCACTATGTCCTTGACTGACTCCCCCCCGTGAGCTACCCTTGCAGCCTGTCTGTGTTGCTCAGAAAACTTCATATCTGACTGCACGATTACTCCCAGATCTTTTTCCATTCTCCACTGTCCTGAATGTGGTACCACACAGCTGAGCTGGTATGTTAATCTGGAATTACTGCTCCCCATATGAAATGCTTTGTCGTGTGCATTAGTCAATGTTAAACTTCTGAGCCAATCTGTCTAATTTTATTTCAATGTTATTGCAGTAGCATACCCTGTTGCAGTAGCATTAGCAACTAAGGCCATATTGCTCGGGAGATATGCGGTGGTCATTCCCTGACTTTTCCGCATCCTCCGTATTTGGTGGTCACGGGCTCGAACCCCGGTCTAATCAAGAAGCGTGTGCTACGCACTGCTGCTCCTGCCCACCTGGCTACGGAGGTGCCTAGCATACCCTGATTACTGCCATTAACCACCCTGACAACTTTTGTATCATCTGCATACTTAGACATTACTCCTGAAGCACTTTCATCAGTATCATCAATAAATAAGGAAAACAATAATGGGCCCCCCCCCCACCCACTGATCAGGGACACCACCACTATTAAGACAAGCCAGTGCCCTTTGATAACTATTCTGTCTTCTTTATCCATAGCAGTAATTGCCCTTAATGCCACACTGCTCCAATTTGTACGCTGTCTTATATGTGCAACAGTGTTAATAATTACCTTCTGAAATTAAGTGTTTGATATCAAAATTATTTTTTGCATCCAGTTCCTGTTACTGCATCATAGCAGCCAATCAGATTGGTCAGACAAGATCTCTCTTTTAATAAATCCATGCTGTGACTGCAATATAGCTGCATTTTTGCTTAGCCAGTCTTGCAGTACTTCTTTAACCAGCAACTCCATTATTCTCCCTAGAACTGAAATCAAGCTAACAGGAATTGTGCATTTGCACAATTCCATCCATGGGGGGCCTTCTCTGAATCCAAGGATGTTCTCATAATTTTGGCTAAAGTTTTTCTTAGTTCTTTTTGATGTCTCTGTTGATATAACTGGATAGATTCTATCCACCCAAAGTGCCCCCTAGGTTTATTTCATCAGTTTTTCTTCCACTTTCCTCTCAGTTATCACAAATTCATTTAGCTTCCTATTAGACTTTGATATGCTTCTGGCATCTGCCAACCCTAAAAAAATTATCATGTGTGAATATAGATGTAAAATACCTATCTTGTTTGTCAGCAATCTGAGTAGGATCATCAGCAGTTAAACCATCCATATCTAGTGGACCAATATGATTGGTCACAACCTCCATTGTGACGATTGCAAACTAGTTTTATATCTACTGCAGGCTTCTATATCACCTGATAATTTATTTGCATTTTTCGTCTCTGCTGCATGTCTCATCAGTTCATCTGACATCTGTTTAGGTCTAAGTCTTAGTTGATATAAAAAGCCTAGGATCTATGATTACTTCCCTAAATGCTTCCCATTTAGAATTTTCTGTTGGTAACATCATGAGTTGCTTCTAATGCATAGAATTTAGAAACTCTTTATGAGACCACTGTAGTCACCTTTATGAAAGCAAAAGCTCTTTCCTTTTCACTTGATGATACATCTTTAAGTAAATCACACCTCAATATGCTGTGATTTCTGTCATCTAGTGGTTCTTTTACTTGCAGATTTTTAATGCATTGAGAATCATTGCTGATAATAAGATCAAGATTATTGCTTTCTGTCATTGCTTCTTTAACATGCTGGTATAGAAAACAGTTATCCAAGATATTCACGAAAGTTTTACTACTGTGTGAGTGACCACCCCACACAGCATCAAGTTTCAGTCATTTTATGGAAAGTTAAAATCCCTCATTATAAGATAAATGAGTGACCAACCCACCCAGTAGCAAGTTCCATTCATTTTCTGGTAAGTTAAAATTCCCAATTATAAGATTCTTATACTCATTGCAGTCATTAAGCCTACAACGTACTCATCTCATTTTTGTTTTCCCAGTGTTTGTGTCACACAAGTCTGACACACCATTGCACTGCCCACCCATGTTGACTGGATGCACTGCCTTAGATTTTTATGTGCTGCTTTAATTGAGAGCATAAACTCTCCCTACCCCTGTCCTCTGTATATACATTGTACTCTCTAAATTTAAAGTCAGCATCAGAATGCTGAATAATACTGTCTCCAATATTTTTGCAATGTATGCGTTTGATGATTTGACCAGTATTTCAAAATTCATCAAATTTATTTACTATGCTTCTAGCTTTAGTTTACATGAAAATATACATATCCTCTGTTTTTACTCTGCATAACCCTAAAATAGTCCATGTACAAGTGATCCCCGCTTAACGCTGATAATTTGTTCCAGAAAAACAGAGCGCTGAGTGAATCCACGATAAGCGAGTGCTGCATTCCCATAAGGTAACATGTATTTGTGAGTTGCAGTCAGTGCCATAGGATATTTCCTAATCAATAATAAACAGTAGTGAAAAGATTCACAAATGTCGGTCAAAATATTTAATATTCAAATATTTATACATGTAAAATATTCTGCATTACATACAAATATAATTATGTGATAACTACTTACGTATCAAAATTAAACTTAAAATTCCAATTAAAATCATGAATTTAATTGATGAATTTAATCATGAAAAATGTATTGATTTTGGGTTGTACTTTGGCCCACTTCCTGGTAAACTAAAAGGGGTTTTAATTTTAAATCCCCTGTAGTGTTACCACCCAACACCCAAGTCAACAAATCCTTCGCTGCTTTGAAACCTCGCATGTTTTTTCCTTCTTTCAATATGAAACTTCTTTTAGGCATTCATTTCTAAAAAAGTCCTGCTTCATCTATGTTAAAAACTTGTTGAGAAGTATAGCACATAATACCACTCTTCAATAATTTTAACAAGTTCTTTTTCAAAGATTTTGGCTTCTTGATCTGCAGTTGCGGCTTCTCCCTGAATTTTAAATCTAATAAACCAGCCCTTACTAGTTTTAAATGGTTCCATATTTTTTTTTTTTTTAGGTGAGTTTTCCTAATCTCTCTCTCTTTTTTTTATATAATACCATGGATTCCGGTTATTTGGGCCACTGGTTAATCGGGGCAGCCGTTTATTTGGAGCAAATCTTAAAAAATAGCCAGGGCTTACTTCACTTAATTGGGACAACATGCCGTTTAATCGGGGTTTAATCGAGACCGTAGCACTGGAGATTACCCTACTATTGTCTGCGACTGTACCACGTGGTTCAGTCGGATTTCTGGAGGTCACAACCATAAAACAATAAAAACAATTAGCAGTCACCTGTTTATTGGGCTTTTCTGTCAGTGCAATTTATTATAAACAGATAGTAAACTCAATCTTATTGAATTTGCAATAATACCGACAGCTGGAATTCTGTGGGTTATTATGTGAAATGTGTTTACACTAACATGGAATCTTCAATCATATAAAAAAATTAAGTTTCAGAATCTTCTCTTCATTCCTATTTTTAAAGCTTCATAACTTGTTACTCCATTCTCACTTGCGCGTATTGTGTTACTTGCAATTTGTGTGTGCTGTGTTCTTTGTTATTGATTGCTTATCTTTTTACTGTTTTAAATTTTAACCCCCACACACAAATGTCAGTGAACAGAAATGTCAACTAGTTAATATACATATTAATTATTCTGATTATCATGTATATTCTTCCGATTTTCACGTATTATTTAATTTTTTAATTGGTAAGGTAATAAAGGGTAAATTTGTGCTTAATATATCTTTACTTTTATAGCCTGTCGATAACATTCCTCCTATTTTCGCTAATTAGAATCGCTGTTTAATAGAATTAAAATTCAATTCACAAACGTGATCACAATGACCAGCGCTTACTACATATAGTATAGTGGACGGTACTTTACTATGGTGACTCCATCATAACATGATTTTATTGTACAGTGAACCAATTGTAAAGTGAGGGTTCATTGTATTTTTAACCATTTACGTGAAACTTCGGATAATTGGGGCAGCCACTTAATCGGGCCAAAATGCACTAGTCCCGATGTGTCCCAAATAACCGGAATCGACTGTATTTAACTTAACTGAATTTTGCATTGGATATTATCGTCAATAAAATTAGTTAAAGTCTTTCCATTTCAATCCTGATAGCCAGCCTAGCCCTAGTTGCTTGTAGTGGAATAGCTGTCTTTCCTGCTGCTAAAATTAATTCTTTATTTTTTACAATTGTTCTTACAGTTAAACTTGCCAGTCCTAAATTATGGCACACATCCGCTTGTCATTGACCAGAATCAATTCGCTTCAAAACGTCTAATTTAATTTTCAAATTCAGTCTTTTTCTTACATTTGTGGTCTTCGTACTGCATCCAGACCTTGTTGCTGTTTCATTCTTATCCACCGTTATTAATTCTTCGAAATGTAACTGCGTTGGTTTTATTAATTATGATACAATGTCCGAGTAAAGTGCCTGTTACGCACAATGTCTAATGCTGTACTGAGTGATGACTAGACTTCGGATAAATGCATATAATGCAAATATTACAAGCAGTATACTAGATCATTTTTTAAAATGTTGTCTCGGAACAAGTCACTGTACTGCAATTAAATTAGGGTGCGAGAAAATTTCACTGAGCGTGGGCAAATTTCTCAAGTCGGCATGGGAAACGTTTTAATGCTGTTTTGCTATTCATTTTCAAGCTGTCGACTCCATCAAATGACACGATTTCGTTAAATATGCCAAAAATACAATCTGTAAAAGAGCATTATAGTGATTTGTGACAGCATTATATACGGGTCAGATACGGGTTATAATATAAGAACAGCGTCATAGCGAATCAGTGTAAAGCGAACCGAGTTATAACAAGAGCCTGCTGTATTTGTTGCTTGAAATCTCCAACACCTTGCTTTTTAAGCTCCTGCATGTTGTAGTAGATGCAATGCAAGAATCACTTATACTCTGGCTGCTGCTGCTGTTAAATCTATCTATTATCTTGTTTTTCTGACCCACCTAATACTGCCTTGATAGAATTATTAGGGAATTTTTTAAAAAAGTTTTTGTCGTCTACTTTTCTTCGTTTCCAAGTAAGATTCCACTCAAAGGGCATGTTTCAATAGTATATGGTATGACATTTATTCACCAGTAATGACATGTGCCACTTCAAACACAGATTTTGGCAAACTGAACACTTCAAATGCAAAACTGGCACTTCCTCCAGTTGCATAACATTATTCGCTAGCACCCTTATGCAATTGGCCCAACAATCATTACTTGCTGCCTAACCCACATTATTTAACATTAGAAATGGTAGAGGCATATGATCAGAGCCGGATTACCGCACAGGCATATGAGGCGTATTCCTCGGGCACCACATGCCCAGAGTCCCCAAAATAAAAAAAAAAATTTTTTATTTCATTTTAAAGCTTTAACTCACACAAATGTGTTATATATATATGAAAATTGAAAACGACACGGTGATCACATTGTTAGAGCTGTGTCCACATACCTTATATCACTCACCGGCAAGTGGCGAATTGCATGGTGTTTGTGTACAGGCAATAACACACAGGTCACATAGGCACAGATTAGATCACCATCAGCCATTTTCAATCCACTGCAGGATGAAGGCCTGTCCAGCAACTTTCCAGTTCCTTCTATTTTTTGCAATGGCCATCCATTTACTACCCACAAACTCATGAATTTCATCTGTCCATCTCCATCATTGTCTTCCAGGTTTCCTTCTAGCTCTTCTTGGGTACCATTCTGTAATTTTTTAATTCCTCTGTCATTGTGTATAGGAGCTATGTGTCCTGCCCAAGTCGATTTCAGTTTCGATAGTTTCAGTTTCAGTTAGTTTCGATAAGAATGTCCTTTACTTGAGTTTGCTGCTTAATCCATGTGTTTCTCTTCTTATCTAACAGTCTGATTCACAGTATAATTCGTTCCATTCTTCGCTGTGTAGTTCTCAGCTTCTCTTCCATTCTTTTGGTGAGTGCCCAAGTTTCACTTCCATAAGTCATGGTGGGGAGTGTACATTGGTTCATTATTTTACGTTTTGGACAAATTGGGATATTGCTTCTCAGTATGTGACTATATTTCCTGAATGCTTTAAATCCAAAATTTATTCTTCTCTTGACTTCCAGCCATTTATCATTATTACAGCCAATGACTTGTCCCAGATAAGTATATTACTCCACCTTTTCAATTACTGCTCCTTCAATCATTATATCCCTTTCTGTGGCATACTTTTTCATCATTACTGTTGTTTTAGTCATATTCATCTTTAGTTCAAAATCCTTACTAACTATCTCCATAACTGATTAAGATTTTCCTCTAATTCTTTGTGATCGTGGTGTATGACGACAATGTCATCTGCAAATTGTAAATGGTTTAGATACTATCCATTCACACTGACTCCTTTCTGTGACCAGTCTAATCTTCTGAAAGCTTCCTCAAGAGCAGCAGTAAACTATTTCGGAGATATTGTGTCTCCTTGTCGAACTCCTTTCTCAATTTTAAATTTGCTACTGTCTTTGTCTAGTCTAATAAAGAAGGTAGTGTTCTCATATATTTTCCTCAAAATCATAATGTATGGGGTATCTGTGCGTTGCCTCTCCAGTGCCCGGAACATTGCCTTATGCTGTATGGAGTCAAATGCCTTTTCATAATCCACAAATGCCAGGCATAATGGTGTTATATTCATTTGCTTTCTCCATTAGCTGTGATATTACTTGAGGTTATCCATAGTTGAAAATCCTGTCCTAAAGCCAGCTTGCTCTTTCGGTTGATTCCCATCAAGTATTCTTTCTAATCCGTTAGTGAATAACTTGTAGATGTGGGATAACAAGCTAATTGGTCTATAATTTCCAATTTCTGATTTATCTCCTTTCTTATGCAGCAAAACTATGATTGCATTATTCTACTCCTTAGGCATCACACCTTTTCTAATGCATTTTGTGAAGAGTCTTGCCAGTTTTTGTGTCATGTCTATTCCTCCCAATTTTAACAAGTCTCCAGTAACTTCATCTTCCCCCGGGGATTTCTGATTCTTCCTTTTCTTCAACACATGTTCTACCTCATCAGGAAGGATATCGGGTATGTCGTATGTGTTACTATTTTGTGATCCATCTTCCCCACTGCTGACATCTTTCCCTCGCTTCTTGTATAATTCTCTATAGTAGTCTTTTGCTATTTTAATTATGACTTCTCTGCTATTTTATACCAGAGAAGGTATACCATCGCTATTCTTCAATTTCAGTGTCATTTGTCTTTCTGTATTACTGCTCATGGCTGCTGATTTAAGTCTTTTGCTTTCCCTTAATGCTTGTTTTACTTTTCTTGTGTTAAATCTTATGTCTTATCTGAGTCTCTTTCTAATGGATTTGCATAACTCAGTATACTCAATTTTCTCCTTGTCAGTGTTTATCTTCATCTTCATTTGTCGTCTTTGGTTCATCATTACAAGTGTTTCTTGACTAATTTTTTCTTCTTTGGATTTCTTTTTACCTATAGGTTTCTTGGGCTTTATCACTTTCAGAAAGTTGTAATATTCCTCGTCGATATCTTGGTCCTGAGCAGTCTGCAGAAGCTCAAACTTGTTCTTAAGTTCAAGTACATAACTTCTTTTTCTCCTCTTCTGTTATCTCAAAGACCTTTGTATTATTTACTCGAGTCAGTTTTTTTCCTTTCTTTTCTTACATCTATATCAAGTGTGAATCTTATCATTCTGTGATCACTTCCAACATTTACCTTGTTCAGCATGGTAAAATCATTCACAATATATCTTCTGTTAGTGAGGATGAAGTCGATTTCATTAGTTGTTAATCCATTTGGGCTCTTCCATGTCCACTTCCTGTTCACCCTTTTCTTGAAAAAAGTGTTTGTTACTGACATTCCTCAAGATTCTGGCAATTCCACAAGTCTTTCATTTCTTTCACCAATTCCAGAATTTCCTATAGTTCCCTTCACCAGTTTTGTCTCTTTCCAACCTTAGCATTAAAGTCCCCCATAATGATAGTGTAGTGGGTTTTCTGCTCATCTAGAAGACTCAGTTTCAGTGTACATTTCTTCAACCTCTTCATCATCATGACCTGATGTTGGTGCATAAATCATTATAACCTTTAGCTTGTACCTCTTAGAAATCCTGAGTAGTAGTCTTGGTGATGTACTTTTGAATTTGAAAATGTTGTTTTTTATACCTTTATGGACCAGAAACCAACTCCACATTCACTCCTTTCATTGTTTACATTAGTGTACAGCAGATTTCCACTTGATAAACTTCTTATAAGTGAATCATTTCTTCATCTTCTTGTTTCAGCCAAACCGATGATGATATTCCAATTCACATTTTCTAATTCCTTTTCCAGCTCTAATATCCTGTCTTCACCAATGAGCAATGTTAAACAGGCCAAGTTCAGTTTCTGGGCATGGCAGCCTGGTCATACCCAGAGATTCTTAGCACCCTCTGCTTCCACTCTGATCCTCTTGCTGCCATAAGAGGGGGAGTGAAAGCCGCTGGAGATTGAGGGCCGTTTGTTTTGTCTTGCTGTCATGTGCTGGAAGGTTTGGTCTTTTCCTCTTCACGCTGACCAGGCATCTTGAAGAGAACCACTCTACACATTCGTTGCCATCTAAGTAACCTAACAGTGCTTACCATTGAGAAAGTGTGCATGAGTGGATTTTAGGGAGGCAATCCAACCATACTTCTCCTGAATCTTCTGAAATAGAAAGATATTGGATCCATCAGTGTTTGACTGAGTGTCTGATAACACACAGAATGCCTGTTCCCCTCAAAGCCCCAGATTAGATACTTATGTTTACTTATAATTTTTGTTCTATTTTTTTTATTATAGAAATAAAAAGTTTAAATAGAAATTCGTGCCTTGTATTTATTCGTTTGAATTTCAATATTTTAAAATTTTATGTGTGCCTGTCAAATGCATAATCCTCCACTGCATATGATATAAGAAAGCAAACTTATACAGCAACAGCCAAAAAAAAAAAAAAAAATCCCATTTCACCCATCCATTCTCTATAAAAGTTTGTTCAATTCTTCCTTGAATTTATTTAAACTATTAACTTCCACAATGACAGATGGAAGTTTGTTCCAGCAATCAACTACTCGCTGGCTAAAGGCAAATTTCCACACATCTATTCAATAACTTTCTTTCCTCAATTTTAGTTTATGCTCCTTCAGGTTTGTAATTTGAGTAAGAGGAACAATCCCATCAGCATTGAGCCTGCTCAATCCATTCAAGGCTTTATACACCTCAATCAGATCACCTCTCAGGTGTCTAGTCTCCAGACACTGCAGTTTGAAGAACATAATCCTTTCTTCGTAAGAGCACCCCTTTTTTCCCCACACCATTCTTGTTGCCCTTCTCTATACTCGTTCTAGCAACTTTACATCCTTCCTAAAATGAGGCCTCCAGAATTGAACACAGTACTCATGGTGTAGTCTGATAAATTGCCTTAAACAAGGGTATAATCACTTCCTTATCCCAGCTAGCAAAATTTCTGTATATCATTAACAAGACACCATGAGCTACTCTTGCAGCCTGTCTGCACTGCTCAGAAATCTTCATAATTGACTACACAATTATCCCCAGATCTCTTTCATTCTCCACGACCCTGCGTGTAAGACCACACAGTTGATACATTTCTCTGGGGTTACTTCTACCCACATGCAGTACTTTACATTTGTTAATGTTAAACTTCAGCTGCCACTTCTCAGCCCATATGCCCAGCTTCCTAGATTCTGTTGAAGTAGCATACTGTCATTAACAACCCTCCAGCCTTTTTATCATCTGCAAACTTGGACATTGAGCTTGATATACCTTCATCAATACCATTGATAAATATATAAAACAAAAATGGCCTAACACTGAAATGTCGGGGACACTACTAATAACATTAGTCCACAAAGAGCAGTGTCTATTGATTACCATCAGTCTCTTCCCACTCAACCATCCTTTTATCCATTGTAGCAACTGCTCCAATTTTTACAGTAGTCTTCCATGTGCAGCGGTATCAATAGCTTTCCTGAAATCCAAGTATATGATATCAAAATTATTTTTTGCATTTAGTTCCTTTGTGACCACATCATAGTATCCAATCAAATTGGTTAGACAAGACTTTCCCTTAAACCCATGCTGTGTCTGAATTATTACTGCAGTCTTTTCTAGATGATCCTGCAATGCTTCTTTAACCAGTGACTCCATTCTTTTTCCTGGAACAGAAGTGAAACTAACAGGTCTGTAATTATTCGTGTCACCCTTTGATCCCCCTCCTTTGTAAATTGGATATACGTTTGCACATCTCCATTCTGTGAGGGGGAACCTCCCCTGAGTCCAATGATGCTCTTATAATATGGCTAAGGTTTTGCTTACTTCTTTTGCCGCCTCGTTTAATATAACTGGATATATTTCATCCAGCCCTAGTGCCTTTCTTATGTTTAACTTCAACAATTTATCCTCCACTTTGCTCTCAGTTATAACAAAATCACTTATCTCCCTGTTAGAGTAATAAACTTCTGTCCTTCCCCTCCCTGAATAACTCCTCATGTGTGAATGTAGAAGCGAAATGCTAAATCAGTTTCGCAGTTATCTGAGCAGGATCATCTACAGTCAAAACATCAAAACAGAAGTGAAACTAACAGGCCGTCACAGAAGTGAAACTAACAAACTAACTAAAAGACCGGTGGAATTACTTAGCAAGTACAGGTCACTGTTGAAAAAAAGCCGTGAATTAGGGTTGAATTTGAAAGTGTCTTCAATTCTGCCCAGACACGATAGGAGGGAGTATATGATGAGAGCCTTGTCGATCAATTCGGCCCTGGAGGGATTGTGCAAGGCTCAAGGGGTAGAATTTTTTTCAGCCTGGACTGTACTTGTTAACAGGAGAGATTGCTTCTACAGGGATGGGATACACTTAAATAGAAAGGGTGCAAGAATTTTTGCTGATGCTGTCGAGGCAGTGTTAGGTGGGTCGGAAAACTGCTAGTTGGGGGGGATACAAGGACTAATAGATTAACAGTAGCCACTGGCAGAGGTGGAAGTGATTCTTGCACTGCTTCTATTGAAATGAGCAGAAGCCTGAAAAACAAGATGCAGGATATTTCAGAGATTGCTGGGAGTCATTGCGGTACAAGTAAACACATGGGTTGTGTTAGGGGTAGCTAAGAATAGAAACAGGTGCATGTATACCTGCGTGTACACCAATGCTAGGAGTTTGGTAAATAAATTTGATGAATTTGAGGTATTGCTCAAAACATCAAAGGCAGATATTGTTGTGATATCAGAGACGTGGTGTCACACAGATATAAGTAATGCGGAACTGGAATTTGGAAAATACAATGTGTATAGAAAGGATAGACAGGACAGGAGGGGAGGAGGGGTTATGCTATTAATTAAGAAACACATAAAGTCCAAGGAAGTGAAGCCAGTCGACATCGATGGACAGGGCAGTGTCAAGTCAGTTTGGTGTGACATAAGCATAGGGAAATCAAAATTGAGAGTAGGAGTGTGCTTTAGGCCTAATGACTCTGATGAGTATAATAAGATATTGTACAGGGAAATAGAGTGGGCCAGTAAATCAGAGAGTCTTATAATGTGGAATTTTAATTTCCCAGATATTGACTGGAATTTGTGGGTTGGTCACTCGCACACTAGCAAGGCTTTTGTGGATTTATTGGATGATTGTTTTCTACATCAGCATGTTCGTGAGGCAACAAGAGGGAGCAATACTCTTGATCTGATTATCAGTAGTGACTCTTCATGCATTAAGAATCTGCAGATAAATGAACCACTAGGTGGCAGTGATCACAGTGTGTTGAAGTGGGATTTACTCAAGGAGGTAACTACCATCAGAGGTAAAGGGAAGGGTTTTTGTTTTCGTAAAGGCGACTATGATGGTCTGAGACAGTATTTAAATTCTATACAGTGGGACCAACTGATGATGTTACCAACAGCAAACTCAAAATGGGAAGTATTCAAGGAACTAATCTTGGAGGCTACCAGGCTTTACATACCAACTAAGAAATATTGTTCAAGGTTTAGGTCTAAATGGTTGTCAGATGAACTAATGAGACATGTGGCAGAGAAGAAAAATGCATGGGATACATACAAATTAATGGGTGACATGGAAGCCTATGATAGATATAAGTTGGTCTGTAACCAAGTCACAAAGGAGATTAGGCAGGCAAAGGCAGACTACGAAAAATCCTTGGCAAAGGATGCAAAGAAAAACAGAAAAGAGTTCTTTACATATTTAAACTCAAGAAGGAAAGGGATGAATCAGATTGGTCCACTGGATATTGATGGTTCAACAGTTGAGGATCCTGCTCAGGTGGCTAACAATCTAAATGAGTATTTTGCATCTACATTCACGCATGAGGAGTTATTCAGGAAGGAGAATGATGTAGGTAAAGTAAACATTGGCAGTGAGCTGGATGATTTTGTAATAACTGAGAGGAAAGTGGAGGAGAGATTGTTGAGGATAAACATAAAAAGGCACCTGGGGTGGATGGGATCTATCCAGTTATATTAAAGGAGGCAGCAAAGGAAGTAAGCAAACCCCTAGCCATAATTATGAGAGCTTCTTTGGACTCAGGGGAGGTACCCATAGACTGGAGATGTGCAAATGTAACCCCAATTCACAAAGGAGGATCAAAGGCTGACACAAGTAATTATAGACCTGTTAGTTTAACTTCTGTTCCAGGTAAATTAATGGAGGCACTGGTTAAAGAAGCACTGCAGGATCATCTAGACAAGAATTCAGTTATAGCTCAGACGCAGCATGGTTTTGTTAAGGGCAGGTCTTGCCTGACCAATTTGATTGGATATTATGATGTAGTCACAAAAGAACTGGATGCAGGGAATAACTTTGATATTATATATTTGGATCTTAGAAAGGCTTTTGATACTGTTGCACATGGAAGACTGCTGCACAAATTGGAGAAGTGTGGCATTGGAGGCAAATTGCTGCTATGGATAAGGGGATGGTTGAGTGGCAGAAGACAGAGAGTGGTAATCAATGGACACTGCTCAACGTGGACTAATGTTATTAGTGGAGTTCCTCAGGGTTTAGTGTTGGGTCCGTTGTTGTTTTCGGTGTTTATGAATGATATTGATGATGGGATATCAAGTTTAATGTCCAAGTTTGCAGATGATACAAAGGTTGGCAGGGTTGTTAAGGACACTACTGACGCTATGCTGCTGCAACAGGATCTGGAAAGGTTGAACACATGGGCTGAGAGGTGGCAAATGAAGTTTAACATTGACAAATGTAAAGTACTACATATGGGAAACAGAACCCCAGAGCAACTTATCAACTCTGCGGTACTACACTGACAGTGGTGGAGAATGAAAAGGACCTGGGGGTAATTGTGCAGGCAGATATGAAGTTCTCTGAGCAGTGCAGACGAGCTGCAAGAGTAGCTCATGGTGTCTTGTCAGTGATATACAGGAATTTTTCTAGCAGGGATAAGGAGGTGATTATTCCCTTGTATAAGGCAATGGTTAGGCCACATCTTGAGTACTGTATACAGGTCTGGAGGCCTCATTTCAAGAAGGATGTAGAGCTGCTGGAACGGGTACAGAGAAGGGCAACAAGATTAGTGAATGGAACAAAGGGTTGCTCTTACGAAGAAAGGCTTAAGTTTTGCAAATTACAGAGTCTGGAGACTAGGCACCGGCGAGGTGATCTGATAGAAGTGTATAAGGCTTTGAATGGTTTGAGCATGCTCAATGCTAATGGGATTCTTCATCTTGCTCAGAATAATCACCTCAGAGGGCATAAATTCAAATTGAGGAAGGACGGATGTCGGATAGATGTGCGGAAATTTGCCTTTGGCCAGCGGGTGGTTGGTTGGTGGAACCGACTTCCATCACTTGTTGTTGAAGTTGATAGCCTAAACAAATTTAAAGCTCAACTGGACAGGTATTTCGAACGAACGGAGGGGTGAAATGGGAGTGGTGCGTGTTTTTTTTTTTTTTTTTTTTGGCTGATGCTGAATAAGCTTGCTTTCTTGCATCATATGCCTCTACTAATGCTAATGGCTCGATCTAATTCATCCCCTTCCTTTTAGAGTTTATATAAAGTAAAGAATTCTTTGCTGTTTTTCTTTGCATCCTTTTCCAAAGATTTCTCATTTGCCTTTGCTTGCCTAACCTCCTTTGTGACTTGATTGCAGATTGCCTTATATGTACTGTAGGCTTCTCTGTCGCCTGATAATTTATATTTTTCTTCTCTGCCACAAGTCTCAGTTCATCTGACATCCATTTGGGCCTAAACCTAGAACAGTATTTTTTAGTTGGCATAAAAAGTCTAGTACAGGGGTGCCGAACCTCATCATCATCATCAGCCATTTTCAATCCACTGCAGGATGAAGGCCTCTCCAGCAACTTTCCAGTTCCTTCTGTTTTGAGCACTGGCCATCCATTTACTACTCAAAAACTCATGAATTTCATCTATCCATCTCCGTCTTTGTCTTCCAGCTTTTCTTCTAGCTCCTCTTGGGCACCATTCTGTTATTTTCTTAGTCCATCTATCATCATGTCTTCGAGCTATGTGTCCTGCCCAAGACCATTTTAGTTCTTTAGTTTTGATAAGAATGTCCTTTACTTTAGTTTGCTGCCTAATCCATGTGTTTCTCTTCTTATCTAACAGTCTGATTCCCAATATAATTCATTCCATTCTTCGCTGTGTAGTTCTTAGCTTCTCTTCCATTCTTTTGGTGAGTGCCCAAGTTTCACTTCCATAAGTCATGGTGGGGAGTATACATTGATTCATTATTTTACGTTTCAGACAAACTGGGATATTGCTCTTCAGTATGTGACTATATTTCCTGAATGCTATCCATCCAAAATTTATTCTTCTCTTGACTTCCAGCCATTTATCATTATTACACCTAATAACTTGTCCCAGATAAGTATATGACTCCACCTTTTCAATTACTGCTCCTTCAATCATTATTTCCCTTTCCGTGGCATACTTGTTCATCATTACTTTTGTTTTAGCCATATTCATCTTTAGTCCAAAATCCTTACTAACTGTGCATAACTGATTAAGATTTTCCTCTAATTCTTTGGGATCGTGGCTTATGACTACAATGTCATCTGCAAATCGTAAATGGTTTAGGTACTCTCCGTTCACATTGACTCCTTTCTGCGACCAGTCTAATCTTCTGAAAGCTTCCTCAAGGGCAGCAGTAAACTATTTCGGAGATATTGTGTCTCCTTGTCGAACTCCTTTCTCGATTTGAAATTTGCTACTGTCTTTGTCTAGTCTAATAAAGGATGTAGCATTCTCATATATTTTCTTCAAAATCATAATATATGGAGTATCAATGCCTTGTCTTTCCAGTGCCCGAAACATTGCCTTATGCTGTACGGAGTCAAACGCCTTTTCATAATCCACAAATGCCAGGCATAATGGTGTTTTATATTCATTTGCTTTCTCCAATAGCTGTGATATTACGTGAAGGTGATCCATAGTTGAGAATCCTGTCCTAAAGCCAGCTTGCTCTTTCGGTTGATTCTCATCAAGTATTCTTTCTAATCTGTTAGTAATGACCCTTGTGAACAACTTGTAACAAGCAATGGGATAACAAGCTAATTGGTCTATAATTTCCAATTTCTGATTTTTCTCCTTTCTTATGCAGCAAAACTATGATTGCATTAT